>NC_136520.1:31939003-32536503 GCF_053919585.1 Euprymna scolopes
TTTCATACTGTCTGTGTGTGAGACGCGGTTTGTTTCAGCCTACAGGCAATCCACTCAAGCAAGTTAAGTACCGAAATGAAGCTTATGACCCAGAGGATGTTTTAGTGATATTTATGTCCATGTTTTGTGTATGGAAATGCAAAAAATAACTATTTACTAAACGTTTTATTTACTGGATACTTTTCCGGTATTCACCGGAAGTTATCTTCCTTAGTTAATTAGATTTACTGTGTGTGCGTGTGAGAGACACTGGCAGGCAGGCGATTCGAAATGAAGCTTATGACCCAGCGAATGATGTTTGGTGTATGAAAATGCAAAAAAATAACGATTTACTAAACAACGTTTTATTTACTGGGCAAACATGAGTGCTTGTGATTATAAAAGCAGAAACAAAGAAAAAAAAGTTTATGTAGAAAAGGATATGGTAAAAATCCATTGAATAAGGAGGTAAAATCCAGGAAGGATAGATTATGGTGTTTAAACACTGATGGCATAATTTTGGGATTATGTTCTGTATATGTGTAAAGAAAACTTGTGTGTGGGGGTTAGGATTAGTAATAACTAGCAAGCCACCCGGCATTGCCCGCTCATAAAATACACTTAAATATAATATTTTTTATTAATGCAGATTTCATATTTATTATTATATTGGACCCAATATATACTAATGATTTTAAAGTTTTAAAAAAAAATAACTTGTGTGCCACCACCAAGAATCGAAACCATAATGTTTAACTTACAATTTACTTTTTCCTTTAGTGTTAATGCCCGAGTTATGAAGATATGTTTGCTGCAAGGCTAAAAATTAAAACCTGAACCAATAGCTATTACGTTATGCATGCATATTTGTAATGACGTCGTTCAACCTTCACCTGGCAAATTACACTTTTTTAATTTTCACTTTTGCACCAATTTTCCCCAGCTAAAACCCAAATATAAAGTTTTGCATGGGTTCGAATACCCTATATAAGTTTCATGTCTGTAGACAAAAAAAAACTAACCGAAGTTTGGTAAAAAATTTTTTTTTTTTTAAAGAAATATATATACGCATGCATAAATATATCTAGAAAGAGGTTTGTGTTTACTATAACCTTTTTACGCAAATATTGCGCAAGTATAAATCATGTAGAATATCTGCATGAATATAATTACACGTGATAGTTAACTAAAGATGATCATTCCATAAGAAAACCGAAAAAAACTGATAGGGAATTAATTAAAATGAATCTTTAAAAGAATATGCAAATTAGCTAGATCTTTTGTAGATCTACGACCTATAACAAAGTTTTATATTCTTTTCAAATAAATTGACAAAAGGGTTTTTAATATGAACATCAATACAAAAAAAGAACAAAGAAAAAAACAAGTGAAGCATGCATGGTTCCCCGTGAGTGCACAGTGAAAGAGGCATAAAAAAATGACTAAGTTCAGCATCCCCCCCCTCCATTTAGCCCAAAAAGTCCCAAGGGGACGTCAAATCCTGGTGAAAATGAACAAATGGTGCAGTTTTATGCCTTAACATATGTAAATTTGAGTTCTGTACCATGCAAAAAAGAAATGAGTAAGTCCATCATTTGCCCCCACCCCCTCATTTAGCCCCAAATGTCCCCAAGGCCTTAACATATTTAGATTTGAGTTCAGCACCATGTACAACTGCTGAACAGAATATTTTGGACAAATATGGTAAAATAGTCCCAAAAATGGAGTGTTTTTATTAGCCCTAAAAGAGCCCCTGAGGTACACCCAAGAGTTATCACGAAGTATTGACAAACAAAATTATAACGAAATCAGTCAGTTACAACTTTTCAGAAAGTTTTATAAAAATCCAAGACATCAGGTTTTTTTTTTGTTTTTTGTTTTTTTTAAACAACAAAAAAAGTGTCAATTTCAACCATTTTAACTCGAAAGGCACCCCTATGGAGGCAACCGGTGTTTTCTCGGAAAATCCATTCTGTTACTTTTTTACTCGTATCATGTTTAATGTTTGTGCAAAATTTCCAAAAATTCCAAGACATAGTTATTGAGAAAAGTGCAAACAGACAAGGGTGAATTTACAGGTCCACCCTCCTTTTGTCGGTGTGTGTGTTGGGGGGGGGGAGAATTTATAGGAGTATAAATGTGTTAAGACTTTTGTGTGTGGGTTAGGATTAGTAATAATAGTACTTCATTACTAGTCTATACAATACAGGATGTTCGTAAAATTGTAACTTGGCGATTGTGTTCTTTTTATGTCTATGTAGCCCCTTTGTGTGTGGGTTGCTTTTTTTAATAGCAATTTCTTACTAGTCTAATTGCCTTTGTGGTTCCTTTCTTCCTCTGAGTGGTCTTTGCTTTTTTTTTTTTTTTTTTTTACACAAGGGAGTCACCACTTATGCCCCGAATGGCCCCCGGGCCTTGATAAGGGTTATTGCGTGTACAGTAATCAATGGGATAATATTGTAGTAATCGCTAGTAATGGAGATTTGATAAAGTGTCTTAAGGGGGCGGTTTATCAGGAATTTGTTTGTTGGATTTGAAGACATCCAAGTTGTAGTCAGGTGGGAAACAGGCAAACGGAACAGTTCCACAGATGTGCACTTCTAAGAAAGAAGCTTTGTTCATGGAATCTGTTTTGATTTAGGCACAGATAAAGAGTGGGTAAAATTATTGACAGTGGTTTCAGCTAGACAGGTGTTTTTCGTGATAGATTGACAAGGGGGGACCAGAGATTGAAGCTCAGATGAGCACCTCCCATGGAAATAACAATAAAATGACAGGCTCGCAACGTACCTTCTGTGGGAGAGAAGTTACAGCAAAGAGAAAAGGGTATCCCCCCACTAGGCTACAAAGTCTATTTTGTACTCTGTCAAGGCAGGATAGGTTGTTTTTAACAGCTCCTGCGCAGATATGGCAGCAGTACTCCATCCTTGGACGTACTTGACTTTTATATAGATAGAGAATTGCATCAGCAGTGAGATCTTCTGGAGCGGTAGAAGGAACCCACCATTTTTCCAGTGACCTTGGCAACAGATTTGATGTACGTGTTCCATTTCAGATCAGGAGTGAAGGTCAATCCCAGAAGCTTGTAAAAACATGGAGCCTCCCCAAGACGAGAGCCATCCATTTCAATTAATGCCAGATGGGGATCAGAGCGTTGATGATGTAAAGATCATATTTATTTACCTGTATTTGGATGTTGACTCAGGAGCCCATACCGATCATGATGCTCAGATATTCCTTCGTAGCGCTATGGCTTTTATATTTGTTTGGTGTTATTTTTTGTTATGGTTTTATTGAAGTATGTGACAACACCAGACCCAGGCTTATTTTACCATGGATCCCGTTATAGGGATAGTATCTATCTCATATGTAGAAATTAGTTGGATTGGAACAAGTAATCTGAATTGGGGAATCGGAAAAATCGGAACTTTGAAGGGGATTTGAATCTGTATTGGAATCGGAAAAATTTGTGCCTATTTTCCGATGCCAAAAACGATTCTTTTTAATTGTATTTTTTTATTTGATTTTGTTTAAAACAAAATCTTCCACTGTTGGTACTAATGCTAAAAAATATTTATTTTAAACAACTAGTAAGACTAAAAACTATAAATCATCCCCTACAAGTGTATTTTTACACTTGAGAAAATATCTGCATTTAATATGTTTTTATGGTTATCGGATGGGGGGGGGGGGATAACAACTCTATAGTTAAATATTTAGAGATTTATAAAGAATTGGATTTGGTAATTGTACCGGAATCTGGGAAAAATAATGGAATCGTCACATCACTAGTAGAAACAACAGTGCACTATCATAGATTGTATTTCTCTGTTGTAATGTCTATCTGAAATAAGAGGGGCCAACAGTCACACCTTGCTGAACAGGTACCCAGTATTGGTTATCAAAGGAATCTCTGTTAATCATGAGGCTTAGATCTTTCTTCTGAGCCCCACGGCTTTATTTGATGTAATTTTTTCATGGTTTTGTTGGTGTATATGGCAACACCAGGCCAAGGCTTGTATTACCTGTGATCCTGTCACAGCAATACTGTTTATCTGTTACATATAGAAACAACAATGCACTATGACAAGATCACAGTGTAGTATCTGTTCTGATGCTACACTTCGCTTTTTCTGTCCTCGGTCAGTGGAGGAGAAATCCTTAGACAATTTTTATTTTGTTCCTATCTAAAGTTCCCCTGTTTGGAAGCTAGATTTTCCCCAATTAAAAACCGACCTTGTATCTAACTCTACCCTCGTAGGGAGGCGAGTAAATAGGAACTATGGACTCTGACACAGATCATACATGTTAGATGTTTACAATAAAGGAAGTTGATCAGTATTTGTTTCATGGAGTACTAGGGAGGGGCTGCACGGAGTACACTATCCTGCCTTGACAAAGTTCAAAACTGGCTTCAAAACTTAGTATATGATGCCCTTTTCCCTATCTGCAACCTCTTTCCTACAGAAGAGACATAGCGACCCTCTTTCTGCTCTGTCGTCATTTTCATGGCAAGTGCTCATCCGAGCTTCAATCTATGGTTTCCCACATCCCTTGTTAAACTTTCACAAAAAGCACTCGTCTAATTACAACCACTATCGATAATTTCTCCCACTCTCTGTCTGTGCCTAAATCTAAATGCAAATTCCAAAATTCCATGAACAAAGCTTCTTTCCTAGAACTGCTCGCCAGTGAAACTCTGTTCCACAGGGTTGCTTTCCAGCTGACTACAACATGGTCGTTTTCAAGTCCAATGTAAATAAGTTCTTGTTGAGCCGTCCCCCTTAAATAATTAGATTCTATCCAATTTCCGCCACTAACGATTACTACGCTGTTGTCTTCGTGACCACCATATACTCATTAACTCATTAACCGTTATTCTCGAGTGGCGTTTGGGCCTTGATAAGTGGTAACTCCCTTGTAAAAAAAAAAAAAAAATGGTTCATGACCCGGATGTATATACGTACTGTTCAAAACAAGTTATCAAGTAAAGATCAAGGTGGTTTGCAAAGTATCCGTTAACAATGGATATTCAGGTGGTTTTTGTCAATAAATTTTGCATTAAAATAGGGGTGAATGCAAAGCAAGCATTTCACGGCATACAGGTCATCATTGGCTTACGACTGATCGCCTTTACGACCATATATGTAAATTTATTCCTTCCCCTCCCCCTCTCTCCACACACGTTCGTAATACAGCTGATTCAATCACTCAGTAGCAGTTATAGCGAATAGTTATTATGCTCTTATGTATTTTGTATAACTTCTACAACGACACGGCTCATGGTCCTGCTGGGAAACTGGTTGGAGTGTATATGTACTACATGTATATATGACGCATACATAACGTGTGTATAAACGAGTCTTTATTTGTTCCTGTAATTCGTATGATCGTCTCTAGTTATGTGTATATTTATAGCAGTTTATTCTTGTGCATGTGTGCGTGTTCACATATAACAACAATAAAAGGACGAATACAATTCTATGGAGTGTACATTAGAGAATAAGGAGACATACCTTCCATCTGGTTAATCTTGCGTTGATGGATCCTTGAAAAAAAATAAAAAACTACAATATAAAAATTCTTACAACAGAAGTTTTACCTGTATTTACAGCCTTTATTTTCCGATGCTCCCCATTGCAAAAGGCACGGCGGTCTTCAGTTCTGCATATTAATTATCGTCTCTTCCCTATTTGGGGTCATCATGACCCTCTCTCTCGACCTATGATTGCCAACTCCCATTACAGGCCGATTTAACTAACTTCCTACATGTAAATCTAAAATTCATTACATCATTAACTCCACGTGAACAAGACACAAATCGGATGATCTACCTTCATCACATATTTTGTTTGTTCTAACATTCTTAGTGAAAAAATAATTATCAGAATGACATTTACTCCATCAAGTTACATTCCTGGAAACTTTTTAATGTAAATATTTTTATTCTTCTAAAACAAATTTTTCTCATCGAACATTTTTTTGTTCTAAACAATAATCATCATAATCAACTATCAGCAAGACTAACCGGGATTTTCTGGGAAGCTAATAACATATCAGTTCCTCTTTCCACCGCATCCACAATTGTCAGCTGATGCAGATGAATCTAACACCTAACACTGCAGCACCAGTTATGTCAGCAGTCACCCAGTTTTATAATTTGCTGTAATTTTAAACAGGATTGTCCAGTTAGGTATAAAGTCCGACTTTGATTCCTAGAATTCCTAAATATCCGACTCCAACTCCTTATTTTAAAGTCTGATTATAGTCAGCTAACGTATTTCCTAATTTCCGACGTGGCTGCTACCAAACAGTAACAAAGCAAATTAGTTTCTTCACTTTTATTGTTCTTTTATTATTTCTACTGTGAAGCGATTTATTGAAATAAAATATAAAATGACATTATTGAAAAGTATACAATAAAAATTAACAAAATCATAAAGAGAAAAGTAACACAGTCTTTATTTGCACTTTTAATAACAAAATTTAAAAAAATAAAAGGTTTTATTTTATTTGAAATTTTATAAGAAATGTGTTTATGAAATTATAAAAATCCGTTTGTTTTTTGGGGTTTTCTTATTTTTTTTTTTTTTTTCAATCATAAAGTTTTTTATTTGAATTTGTGCAATATGTTTATCTATATATTAATATGATAGCGTGTGTTCTTTTGTGTGTCACACTTACATCCGGGTCATTTAATTGTTATGTTCTATTTCTTGTCATAAATAATTTTACTAAGAATTCTTCATAAGTTTCGGTTTCTGTTTAGACTATAGCTGATGGCACCTAAATTATCTATTTTTTATAAATAATTTATCAAGAATTCTTTGTAAGTTTTGGTTTCGGTTTCGATTATGGCTGAAGGAACTCAAGTTATATATATATATAATATATATATATATATATATATATATATATATATATATATATATGTTTTTGTTTCAGTTTCGATTCAAGCCCTATGGATATTTTTTTTTTTTAATTTGAAAATCGCAACTTTAGAACATATAAAAATCGATAGAACATTAACTCTATAATAATATATATGAAATCTGCAAGAATTAAAATATATTTAAGCATACTTTACGACCGGGCTTTACCGGGCGTTTGTGCTAGTTTAAAAGCTGCAATAATATCAGAGCATCTCCATTTACACTGAACATCTACAGAATTCCAACAGCAATATATTACATATGAATGAGTCCCCTGTGGAATTTCCATAGGTCCCGATAGTGAAAGTATAAAAATAGAATCACTGAAATCAAAATAACAGAATTTCAAACATCATAAATCATATGCTGAACATAATATTCCCAAAATAGTTTAAAAAAAAAAAATTTTAAACATGTTTTCAATAATTCTTCTTTAAAAAAATACAACTAATTTCAATAATTCTTATTTAAAATAAGACCTAAACTTTTTAATGATTATTAAATAAAAAAATTAAAAAAAATCGATCGAAAAGCGTAATAAGAAAAAAGTTACATGCAAAGGGGAGATAGTCGTGAGAGAAAAAAACCGAAGGAACGGATTTGCCTTATCACCGCTTCCGGAAGCAGCCACACCGGAAGTTAGGAATTAAGTTAGCTGACTATAACAGAAAGTCTTCCAATGTTGATTCTTCAGGGATTAAAAAAATCCCACTCTGACTTCTAAGGTTCTTAGAAGTCCAACTCTAATTCTTACCCCTTCTAAAGTCTGACTCTTAATTTGATTTGAATTTTACTTTAGTATGTTTTACACAATTTTTTTTTTTTTTTTTCACATGTATTTTCTACTATATTTTAGTCTAAGCATTCATTTTACTCACGGTTTCCAGTACCATTTCTTTCTCAATTTTTATAGTTGGATCAGGTATTGTTTCCACTTCTAGATTTTCTCGGTTTTATGAAAACTCAGTATTCAACAATCTCTCATAATAGTATTTCCAAGCATTCCTCTTATTCTGTTCATTTATTGCAAGCATTCCATTGTCATTCCAAACAACAGCATCCATATTTGCCTTTCTCATCTGCTTAGTGCTCCTGAATACTTCATTCTTCTATTCATCCTTTCATAGTATATAAGGAAATATGGATTGCTCAGTTTCATTTTTAGCTCTTTATATTGCCTTTCTTGCTTCTCTCTTTGTTATCAGATGAATATCCTCATTCACTAAATGTTTTCATTTTTTTCATTTCCGCTTTTCTTTGATACACTTCTCAGCTTCCTCATTCTACCACTACGTTACGCCCTCCCTTGGGGCCCTTTCGCTCACTCACATCTAGTACGTTATCTCCAACAGCGTATCCTTCAACTTTTAAAACAAAATAATAAAAAAATCTTTATGTGCACATCATGGAACGAAAATCTTATATTCTCAAAATTACATCAATTGATCAAGTATTTTATTTTTATTTATAGAAAATCATTTTCTAATGCTTTTAGTGGTTAATAGTACATCCTAGCCATTACAGGACTGATTTTAAAATATCAATAATTCGAACTTAATTATCTACCTATATTAAATATGGCGAATTAAAACCCTGTTCTAGCTTTGTCATTAAATTTGATTTTCTTAGTTAAAAAAAGAAAAAAAACTACTTGATTAATTTACATGATTTTTTTAATATATTTTCACTCCGTGGTAGGTACAAACACCATAAAGATTTTTCTGTATTTTTGTTTTAATTAGGATGCAAGTCCAAAATTCTAGCTATGTTTTTTTTGTCATTAATGAAAGAAAATAAATAAAACCGTACTTCATACTGTTTCAATTTCTTAGGTCAAACTTGCTTTTATATATTTTGTTAAAGCTTGATGGCAATATTTTTTATGTTTTCTTTTTTTATATATCAACAGCCTTTTGGATATGAATAGAGTTTAATGTCTGTTTTGAGACAACTCTTCAATTTTTCTGTTCTGATAGTGAAGTGAGACCATTTTAATTTTTGTCTCAATTCAGTGCTCCTTTTACTTCATGGGAAGGCAAGTAAATAGAGACGGCATTGTTTATTTAAGAAAAAACGTTTTGCCTTTGTTTATTCAAAGCTATCTGTTTCTTCATTTCTAAATAATAATTGTCAAATTTATAAATTAGTTCATTGCGGTCTTTATTATTTAGTGTGTGGAACACCTAAAAACATTACACTAATCTCGGAAGGAAATTTTTTTTTTGTTTTTAATTGTGATATCAGTTACCCCCCCCCCCCAAAAAAAACGAAAAAAACACATCGCCTCTAGTAAAAGATTCTAGTTGGATGATCGCCTGACCCCCTTTTTTTTTTACAAAGGGATCCCCACATATCAAAGCCCTGATAATAAGGGTTAATGTGTGTATGGTAGTCATTGGGACAGTAGCGTAGTAATCGTTTGTGGTGGCAATTTGGTATAATTATTTAAGTTGGTTGTTTTTGTTTTACGGCATATCAGCCCTTTTCATGTTATTTAATGCCAAATCCAGTTATTTTTTTTTTAAATTTTAATATATATATATATATATATATATATAATTTTTTTTTTTTTTTTTTTTTTTTTTTTTTCCAAGTCTGTTTCTATGTAACCCATAGTTGGGACCCTAACAGGTACTACCATTCCGGGCCAGAGTGGACTTGGAAGCAATGGCAATTGAAGGGTGGCTCAACATTCACCAAATGCTGATGATGCTACCCCATGTCTGATGATGATGGTTGGGATAAAGAACATGCTTCAGTTCAAGATTCTGTTTGTTATTCACCCAAACTCATCAGAACTAAACTGCTGCTCAGCTACTTTGGATTTGACGAACTGAGCATACAACTCTCGCATTCTTTACTACTTTTTACAGTGGTTGCTGGCAGTCCTAAAGGCGGCTTTAGTCCCCTTCGAAGTAATCTCCTTCAGCTGCAATGCACTTGTTGTACTGTTCCAACAACCTGTGGAAAGCCCTATGAAAATTCTCTTGTGTGAGCGTGTCAGTGACCCTCATCACAGCCTCTTTCATCTCTGTTATCTTATAACAGCCTCTAAGATTTTCTTTGAGCTTATGGAATAACCAAAAGTTACAGGGAACAAGATCTGAACTATAAGGAGTGTGAGGAACCGTCTTGATGCCCATCTTGATCAAATAGTCTGTGACAAGGATGGAGTTGTTGATTGATGCATTTTCCTGAAGGAAATTCTACTAACCTGATTTGAAGAGTTGTGGACTGGTATATTCACACAGAACTTCCACATCTTCAGTTTCTCACACATGTACTGTTCCTACACTGGTACCAAACTGTACTTATTGTCTCTCTAGACATACGACGATTCTTATCCATGAAATTCTTTATTTGATCAATCAACTCTGGTTTTCTGACTTCTGTACTTCTCCCACACCTCATCATTCCTCGCAGACTCCCTGCCTTCCTTAAATCTTTTATACCACTCAAAAACTGATTCTCGATTTGTGCAAGATGGTCTAAAAGCAGTCTGAAGCCTTTCATATGTTTCTGCGACACTTTTTCCAAGTTTAAAACAGAATTTTATTGCATATCGTTCAGATTATTTTTAAAATTCACCAGCTTTGACGATCAGGATTTAGTAGGGCACATTCCAATTCCTGCTGGAGCTGTTCATTTGAACCTGAAACCATAAAAATTGGTCAGTCATCTCATAAGATGTATAGCAATAACATACTGA
Organism: Euprymna scolopes; assembly: GCF_053919585.1. Taxonomy (NCBI): domain Eukaryota; kingdom Metazoa; phylum Mollusca; class Cephalopoda; order Sepiida; family Sepiolidae; genus Euprymna; species Euprymna scolopes. The sequence continues at coordinate 31,949,624 of NC_136520.1, forward strand.
ATTTTTAAGAGTCTAGGACAATTTTAAATACCTGTACCAAAAAACTCTGGAAACTGTATTTTCTCTTTCTCTCTCTCTCATATATATATATATATATATATATACTAGCATTTCAGCCCGGCGTTGCCTGGGGTTTGGAGGTGTATTTTGAGCAAAAAAAAAAAAAAAAAAAAGCGGTCAATTTTTTAACTTTGACCCCTATTATGACCTCTTAACATTTATTGTTATGGGCTCAAATCAAGTTATTAAATTAGATCCATGTTCAAAGAACCTATATCTAAAATTTCAAGTGTTTAGACCCAAAATTGTCGGAGGAGTTTGGTAGAGTTCTCAAAGGTCAAATCGTTGAACTTTGACCCATTAACAGCCAAATTTCTGTCCGAAAACCGATCACGTAGATTTTCCCAAATCTCAGTACCCTGTATATCAAATTTCGAATCTGTAGACTTAAAATTGACAGTTATTGCGTAGGGAAATGTACACACACAGACAGACAGACAGATACACAGGCAAGTTCACTTTTATATATATATATATATACACACACATATATATACACACACACTCCAAACAAGGCTTATTGACACTTGGGTGCAAAGGACTACTATTTGGGATCGTGTTTACAGTGGAACATATAAGGAGTTGAGCAGCGAAATGTCTATTTAAACTTTTGCATATTAGTAGTCAAGGAAACAAGAAACCGAGAGGGAATTCCAATGTCGGAGGAAAGAAACTATAAGACAGTCATTCTCAACCTTTCCTCCATCATTGACCCCTCGGCTTTATGTATTTCTCCATTTACCCCTACTCCCATTCAAAAATTCATAGCCATCCAACTGTGACAGAGAAACAAGGTCAAAGAGAATCTTTTTGTTTAGGACTTTAGGTTTTGTATACAAATATAAATATACAGTCGTATCACAAAAATGAATATACAGTCGCATCACAAAAATGAATATACAGTCGCATCACAAAAATGAATATACAGTCGCATCACAAAAATGAATATACAGTCGCATCACAAAAATGAATATACAGTCGCATCACAAAAATGAATATACAGTCGCATCACAAAAATGAATATACAGTCGCATCACAAAAATGAATATACAGTCGCATCACAAAAATGAATATACAGTCGCATCACAAAAATGAATATACAGTCGCATCACAAAAATGAATATACAGTCGCATCACAAAAATGAATATACAGTCGCATCACAAAAATGAATATACAGTCGCATCACAAAAATGAATATACAGTCGCATCACAAAAATGAATATACAGTCGCATCACAAAAATGAATATACAGTCGCATCACAAAAATGAATATACAGTCGCATCACAAAAATGAATATACAGTCGTATCACAAAAATAAAGAAAATCAAACTTTTTCTAAATAGAAAGTTATGAAGTTAATTTGTATTATATTTCTTAGACATGACACAATCTGAAAAGAAATAATTATTTTTAAAATTATCACGCTTTCAATTATTTACCCCCACCCCACCTCGACTAGATATTTATTTATTTTTTTTTTTTTTTTTTACTCCCTTGGGGTAAATTTATCCTTTCTGGCATCTATCTGCTTTAACAGTGAAAGGATGGGACTATACTGTTGGTATTTATTTGCTTCTCGCGATAGCAAAATGTGACAAGTTCGTTTTTAATGTGGGAGGGAAAATCAGTTCCCCAAAAAGGGGCATTCTGGTAGTAGGTAAAAATAAAAATTGCCTTCGTACAGTAGGGTTTCCTGTACATTGACTATGGGCAAATTAACTTAAGTGTAGCATCAGAACAGATATTACACTCGGATCTCAACCTGATTATTATTATTTTACTTCGGTAAGTTTTAAGAGATCAAGGGGCTCCCTCCTGGAGCTAACATTTGATTCTGTTATGATTTAAATTTATATCCGAGGGCTCTTTTAAGAATAGATACTGTTCCCTTTATGGCTGCTATCTGTATTTCCTTACAGCTTGGTCTTCCAGGGATTGCTTCTAAGTATTTGTGAAGATTCTTTTTTATTAATCCAGTCGCTCCTATCACAACCGGTATAATGTTTATTTCTTTCAGAGACCATGTCGTTTTTAGATCATTTTTAAGGTCCTGATATTTTAACTTTTCCCGCTCAGCTCTGTTAAGGCTGAAATCATTTGGGACTGTGACATCGACAATGAGCGCAGTTCTTTCAGGCTTGTTCCATATAACAATATCTGGTTTGATGGCCTTGTCTTTTATTTATCTGCCTGCCTGTATGTCTTTGTCATAGAACACGGTCACATTTCCATTTGATGTTATTGGTGGTGGTTCATATGTTTGTGTGCAGGCATGTGTATTTAACGCATTCAAATAAACAATTCACAAAACTTTTTAAAACTTTAATTTATCCTCAAACGAAAATAAGGGCCGTTCTAGGTGAAGAGTTGTGTAGGGAGGTGTTTGTTCCCATTACATTTAAATTGTTGATTTTAGTACAGTCGTGAGCAGTGAGGGAATTCCAAACACAAAAAGTGCTAATGAAAAAAAAAAACTATTAAAGTAGAAAGCCTTCGAGCATCTGAGGACCTTTGCTGTGAAAGAATGGGATTCTGTTGACGTGTGGCTTAATCGAGATTCTTTATGTCAAGGGAGTAACAATACAGTAAATTCGTTGCAATATACCGAAGGTAAATATGGACATTAATGGGCAGAGCATAAGGGGGCTCAATGTTTTTAAAATTAAATGTTTACGAGTTGTCCTTAGACTGGGTATAACTTAGTGAGATCAATTAAGAAATGCAGATATAAAAAATAAGCCTAATAATTATTGATCCATCAACGTTATTGGTAAAAGGATTAACAGGATTTAGACATATTTTCCGGCTACCAGACTCCAGCTATGTAAAGAAATCATTTCAATCAAGAGTGATAAATAAGAGGGCAACTACCAAAGATATGAGCCAACCAGATTAGGGTTATGTCACTCTTGACAGCTGAGAGACCGGCTCAATATTATTATAAGTGGTGGAATTTTGTTTTCAAGCATGTGGTGAATCTCTATAATGTATGCATATAAGTCAATTCGAACAAAGAGTTGAGACTAGCATTACATTTTTCTTTCTTTCCCACAGTTATTTTAACAGATATACTTTTCCATCATATTTCTTGGACCGGTCAATACAGTGTTCATTGTCCTTTTCGGACTTCGTCCATTATTATGAGATATTAGCGCTCTACAAAAACATGTTCACTTTTGCCCACTTATGAAAACAGTCTTGTTAAATAAAACAGTTACCTTATTTATTTTATGTCCTTCTTAAGACAATATTTAATCTCTGGTCACAGCTGTGTCCATTACATTACGGCCATATTTCAATAATAAAATGCTTTAATCACTTACTTAAATATAATTAATATTCTTGTCAACTTTTGCATACAAACGTGAAACAATGACAGTACACAAACAGTTATTGAACTTAACTTTAAAGTTCTTATGATAGTGAGGCTCCAATTAGGGAGTGTGGGGGTCATCACCTTTAGTTACCAGTACTCCCTCTAACACAGAGGGGTAGCATTTGCCAGTCTCATGAGTTAAATAAAATATTCTGCTAATCTTTTGTGATTTCCCCATACGAGTTCGAATCCTCTCTCTCTATCTATCTATCTATCTATATATATATATATATATATATATATATATATATATATATATATATGTTCAAAAGTCGGGACTAATGAAAACGAGGTTGTTAGATAGTGCTCAATAAAAAGAGCAAAATATTTTTTTATTTGAGGGTAAACGGTTACATATGTTCGCTACAAATAGCCATCTGTTTCAATCAATGAGACTTCCTCAGGCGACCTGGAATCTCTTGACGCCACAAAGAAAAAAATCTCAATGACTGAAACAGACGGCTATTTGTAGCGACCATATGTAATTTTTTACCCTCAAATAAAAAAAAATATAGACTAGCCTGGGTGCCCGGCGTTGCCCAGGTGTTTAGAGGTGAGTGTTAAGCAAAAGAAAAAAAGTGATGGCAGGCAGGCTCGAACTTGTACTGCAAAGAAGGAAAAGAACATGAAAAAAAATAAATCATGTCTTTGCTGTTGCGCCTATCGCCAAACCGGAAGTGACGAATGTTTAAATTAAGGCTAGTCAATCGAAAAGTGATGACAACATTGGAAAATATCGGCGAAAAAATCGACCCTTCCCTGTAGAAAATTGTCCAGTTGAGGGTAAAGGAATTAATGTTTTTAGCCAATTTTTCAATATTTGTCATCCAGAGGGTTGAGCTTCAAAACAATATCGATCTCATGAAAACACGTCAAAAGTTTTAGACAGACATACATACATACATACATTTAAACAGACAGGTGAGATTTATATTATGTCATTTATTTGTATATGCTCTGTAGTTACATTGAGCTTCATTGAAGGATTGGTATTAATAAAAGGTGAAATATAATTGAATAAACATTTTTCCCATAAACACACACATATATGTGCGCTCAATCCATGGTTCCTCCTTGCCAAACTTTCACAAAAAGTACTCGTCTAGCTACAACTACTATAAACGATTTCCCCCACTGTATCTGTGCCTAAATCTAAACAGATTCCATGTACAAAGCTTTTTTCCCCCAGAGCTGCCTGCCTGCCTGTTCTGCTGTTCTTGAATACAACATGGTAGCCTTCAGATCCAATGTAAACACGTTCTTGTTGACCCATCCTCATAAATAATAAATATATAATAAAATACTATCCAATTTACCCCATTAACGGTTATTACACTACCACCTTGCATTCAATAACCTTTATCCTCGAGTGGCCTTTGGACCTTGATAAGTGGTGACTCCCAAGTAATATATAAATGTAAATACCGAATGTGAAAGGTCTGTCCATAGGCTGTTAAGATTTTGAGAATTTGTTTCTATGCACTTTTTTTTTGCAATGATGAAATGCCCAACTAGTATAACTTTTATTAAAGTATCGTTATATATTTAAGTACCAGCCATAGACGGAAACAATTGTATGCAAGTGTTGGCAATAAAACCCTAACTTTTTTAAATAAATAATAAAATGAGTGTCTATTCCTGGCAAAGCAGTACACTATAAAATAAAAAAAATTATAGCTCTGATATTGCACTATTAAGCTATCTAAAAAAAAATTTTTTTTTTTAATTTATTTGCTACCAATTATTAGTGGCCTGACAAGACCATAGGGGAGACGACCGAAGCAGCAAAACTGAAGCTGGCCTGCAGTACAATATATATATATATATATGCAAATGTAGGCAAATTTGGGAATATTTTATTGGCTTGAAAATGCAGATTCTTTTTTACCAATTGTCATAAAATTTTAACCATAGAATAGTATTATAATCTTCAAAAAGCCTGCTAAGTTTTATGTAGTTTCGTCCCATAGAATCAAAGATATTAGCATTTCAATATTTAATTTGGCTACCAGTATGTGTATATGTATGTGTGTATGTATGTATGTATATATATATATATATATATATGTATATATATATATGTGTATATATATATATTTATTTAAATATACCACCTTTTTTGGCAATTCTTAAAGTTCCAAATCTGAACAACTATTGATCAGAATGTAACAAATGAAGGCTCGTTGGAAAGGTAATGACCTAAATTGTGTAATGGGTTAAGGTACCCCATTAAAGGGATTATCCAGAGCCTACTTTTAGGCACTTTTTTTTACAGCTTAAAATGTTTCAATTATAGCCATTTGTTTTCTTAGTTTTTGCTTAGGATTTAAAAAAAAAAATCTATTTCCTACAAAATTTCTGGCCTTGATAGATGGAAGACTAAAACTTGCTGTACTCAGCAGAGACCTACACTCTGTATAGAGAACACCTAAGGAAACTGGAAGCCGTCCGGCAGACACATCTGAGAAGGATCCTAAAGATCAAATAGTTACTACGTATCAAACGTGGAAGTTTTCAGGAGAGCAAACCTAGACAGCATCGAAGTTACCCTTGACGAATGTATATATGTTTTTTTCTTTAACGGTCTTACACGTGCATATAGCTGTTGCCATCACACAATTTATCAAAAACAAAAAAATATTAAAGATGGTCACATGTAGGTGGATATAATAATTAAAACGAAGAATATAATTTTAAAGAATTTACTTACACTTACTAAAAAATGATATTCAACCTAAAATGTTTTTCGGCTGTATGTTTTATATATATATATATATATATATATATATATATATATATATATATTTTCCTGGTTTGATTTAGTCATATTGAATCTTTTGATAGCTCGGATAATATCAAACCAGAGTTTCATACCACATCGACCGCCACATAGGTAATCAAGGGTCGCTACTTGGTGTGCTGGCACTGACCACAGCTATCGACAAGTTTACTACAGCACCAAAACCTAAGCGAGCAAAATGTAGACATACCATCAAAATATCCACTTTTGATGTATGGACACTTCAACCCACATCTCAAATATCCGAACTTGTTGCTTCATCCAAAGAACACAATATCGATATTGTGTGTATTCAAGAGAACCGTCTCTTCCACAATGATATGGACATAAAGTACCATGAAATTGGTAACAGCTGGACACTAGTATCAGCGTCAGCATGGAAAAAATAGACAAATAGTACCATTGGGGGAGTAGGACTTCTGCTTAGCCCTCGAGCATTGAAATCATTGAAAAGTGCTGAGAAGATAACACAAAGGACAATTCTTGCTACCTTCAGTGGTAATCCTGCTACTACTGTTATTTGTTGCTACAGCCCTACCAACGTCAGTGACAAGCAAGAGATCCTGAATTTCTATGATGAACTGTCAGCAATAGTGCGCTCAATCCCCAAACATAATTTATTGGTTATCAGAGGTGACATGAATGCACATATAGGATGGGAAGACAACAAGCATAAGTTCTCTTTCCATGATGGAAACCTACAATGCATGCATCCTCGTTTTCAGAAAAGATCCGGTAAGCTCTGGACCCATCAATCCCCAAATGGAGACAGGGCACAACTGGACTATCTTTTTATGAATAAGTGGATCAATAGCTGTCATAACTGTGAAGCCTATAGCAGTTTCTATGGTGTATCTACTGATCATAGGATTGTAACCTCTAAGTTGAAGTTAAGCCTACAAGCAAACAAAACTAAAAAATCATCTAGACAGCCCTACAACTGGTCAACGTTGTCACATGACAATCAGATCAGAGATTCATCTTTGAACTGCGAAACAGATTTGATGCTTTACAAGCACAAGAGCAGGAACTAACTGCTAATACCATCTATGAAAACTTCGTTAGATCGCACCAAGAAGCAGCAAAGAAGTGTATACCTCTGAAGCCCAAGGTAAAGCGAAAAGTAGCGTGGGAAAATGGCAAAATAATATTAAAACGAGAAAAGTTAAAAAACATAATCAAAAAGCAACATAAATACTCCACTCGACAGAATACAAAATTAAGGAAGCAGGTGCTTCAAGAGCTTAGTATGATGTACCTATCAGAACAACAGAAGTTCAAGAACAAATAGATCGAATCCAGAATGCAGCAGTTAACAAACAATCTTATCTGGTTTGGCAAGTAGTAAATGAGATATCTGGGCGCAAACGACCTGCCAAAGCTAAGTTAAAGGCAAACACTCCGGAAAATGCATGTTCGAAATGGAAAGCACATTTTGAAAAGCTACTCGGAAACAAACCAGAAGTAACAGACCAACCAATTCAGCCGATTGTTGTACAGGAACTCGATATTGAGAAGAGTGATTTTACAATGAGGAACTTCTAAATGTACTAAAGAAGACCAAGAATCGTAAAGCTGCAGGCTTAGATAACATACTTCTTGAAGTATGGAAGACAGGTGGTTTCAATGACATACTTCTTAATTCATGCAATTCTGTATATAATAAAAAAATAATATATGGAGGGAAGGATGCATACTTCCCTTCCCCAAGAAGGGTGACCTAAGCATACCAAGCAACTACAGAGCAATAACACTCACTCCAATTGCAGCAAAAATCTACAATGCCATGCTTCTCAACCGTATCCAACCAAAGATCGAAGAAGTGCTCAGGAAGAACCAAAATGGATTTAGAAAGAATCGCTCTACTACTAGTCAAATACTTACTGTTAGGAGACTGATTGAAGGAGTCAAAGCAAAAAAACATTGAGGCAGTCATGATCTTTGTAGATTTCTCCAAAGCATTCGACTCTGTACATAGAGAAAAAATGGTCAGCATATTAAAAGCATATGGCATTACAAATGAAGTCATTAATGCTATCATGATGCTATATGAGCACACTCGAGCAATGATCAGGTCCCCAGATGGGGACACTGAATTTTTCGACATCCGCACTGGGGTTCTACAAGAAGATACTCTTGCCCCTTTTCTTTTCATTGTCTGTCTTGACTTTTTACTTCGCACCTCTGTTGTGTATACAACATACTAGGCTTCACCCTAAATGAATCCAGAAAAAGACGTCATCAATCAGCACACATAACTGATGCAGATTACGCAGACGATATTGCTTTGTTCGCGAACAACACTGCTGATGTGCAAACACTGTTACGTAAGCTAGAAGTCTGCAAATGACATTGGTCTTCACATAAATGCGGATAAGACAAAGTTTATGATTTTCAATGTGAAGGGAGAGATCAGGGCTTTGGTTGGATTAACACTGAAAGAAGTAGCTGAGTTTATGTATCTGGGTAGCAACATAGAGGGATATCTGAATTCGCATCTCAAAAGCATGGCCCGCATTGGATGGGCTACATTCAGTATGGACTTTGAGACTGGCTGACAAACTGAAAAGGCAGTTCTTCAGGGCAGTGGTAGAGTCTGTCCTTGTTTACGGTACTACAACCTGGACATTCACCAAAAGATTGGAAAGAAAACTAGACGGCATAGATAAAGTATTTTGATTTATATTTTTTTTCTAAAAATACGTATGCTAAGAACAATATTAAATATATCTTGGCAAAATCATCCCACGAAGCAGCAACTTTATGGCAATCTATCTGCCATGTCTAATACCATCAGAGAAAGACGCCTACGATTTGCTCGTCATTGTCTGAGGAGCAAGCATGAATTGGTGAGTGATGTATTATGGACTCCACGACACAGACGCGCAAGCAGAGGACGACCTAGATCCATGTACATCCAACAAATAGCACACAACGCCAACTGTGAACCTGAAGATCTGAGGCAACTGATGGAGGACAGGAAACTCTGGAGAGGAAGAGTCACATTGGTCCGGGCAAGGAGCCCGTCATGATGATGATATATATTGTTGGAATATTCTTGTTGCCGCTTGAATTATGACAAGCCTGTTTAAATTGTTTTATAAGTAACTTAATGTAGAGCAAAAATTCGTTGAGTATATAGGCTGAGAAGTGTCCTCACACACATTCTCACTATATATATATATATATATATATATATATATATATACACGCACAAACTTTTATATTATAAAGTAAAGTCAGTTTGAGTTTTAAAGTTTGTTTCTTAAAGTTCAATAGGTTTGAATCTAATAAATTAATAATAATTGATTCAGACGATCAAATTTTTTTTTCTTTGCAACATTTTCTTTACAAAAATAAAGTATTTTGATTTATATTTTTTTTTCTAAAAATATTTATTCTGGCTAGGAAGATTATTTTCTACTCTTTTTTATTTTTTTTATTTAATCCTTATTTTTCTTCACCCATTTTTTTAAATTTTTTTATTGGTCTCTCGACAAAGGAGGGACTGGATCTAGTAATTCACTCTTGTTTGTTCGTACTTTTCTCAATAACCACGCTTTGGATTTTCTAAACTTTGCACAAATATTAATCATGGTGAAAGTAAATTTTTGCCAGAACGGAGTTTTCAGGATAACTCTGGTTGCCCTCCTAGAGGGCATTATAGGGGTAAAATTTCCCCCAAAATGTTCGTCCATTTTCACTTTTCTCAATAACCACTCCTTTAGTTTTTTGGGGGGAAATTTTGCGCAAACATTAGTCATGATGAAAATAAATTTTTCACTCGTGGACGGAACCCCGCATGCTCGATAGGTTTATTCTTTTTTTTTTTTTTTTATCTATTCCCCCCCCCCTTTTTATATCCTTATTTTTCTTCCCTATTTATTTATTTAGATCCATTTTTTTTTCATTATTCGTTTCCTTTCTCAAATGTTATCAAATGTATTTCTCTTTCTCTCCTGACAGGGTAAAGACTGCTGTAGTGACCATGCCATCACGTTTCACTATGTGCCACCAAATATGATGTACGTCTTAGAGTACTTTGTCTATCACCTGAAACCATACGGATACAGTACCATCTATTCCGCCCAAGAAAAGCATTTAGAGACCAACCCTCCATCTTCACAACATCCGTCCTCAACTCCGAGAAAAGAAAATGACAAATTAAAATCAGTAACTACTGTCAAAACGCAACACATTGACACCTCGAAGGTTCGAGTAGTAGGAGGAAAAGGATAATGTTGGTCACCCTGGGACTGAAATGGTCACGTTTTGATAAAAAGAACGGGGTGGGGGGGAATTTTTTTTTTTTTTTTCTATAATGGCCTATCTCAGCAGAACTTGTGAAAACTGAGAGGAACAAAGAGATGGTGTTAGCAATCGCCTGGAAAAAGATTCCAAAAATATTGCTGAACTAATTTTTTTATGGTAATCTTCATTTTTAGGAGTTAAAATGGTTTACAAGTGAATGATTTTGGTGAATCAAGAACAGGCAACTCAAAGTCTGCAGCAAACGGTGTCAGATAAAAAATATTGCATTATACTTATATTTTGTATAAAATAATAAAGAAAATCTTATTTCACTGTTTTTTAGTTATTATATAAAAAAAAAAAAATGAAATATTTATTGATTCTTTTATTTTATGATTTAGGAAAATAGAATAATTTATCTCGCATTTATCTTTGCTGCAGACTTCGAGTCGCCTGTTCTGACTCCCCAATGATTTTTTTTAATTTAATTTTTATTTTTTATTTTTTTTACTAAAACTCATTTATGGTTATTTTATTCATTTAGTTTAAAACAGTATTTAACAATAAATGGACAATATTTTTTAAGAGCAAAATGTATTTGTCGATTTTTCTTAAACTATCCATAATGCAATTGTTTTTTTTTTTTACTTTTTTTTTATCCAATTAGTGATATTGAAAATTATCCATAATCAAAGTCGGTATGGGACCCAATTAGAAAACTTATGAAGAGGAGTCCTACTTTACAAGTATTAATTTATAGATGTTCATATTTCTTAAATAAAATATAAGCAAACAAACAACAAAAAAAACGAATAAACAGCAAAGCCTGGTATAATAAAATTGTGTAAGGCAATATGAAAAGTTTTACTTTTAAATACAATTGCAAACATACTCTTTTAGAAAAATACCCTTTTATTTTTGTTTGCAAGAAATTTTTCAATGACTTCAACCTTGTTTTCTATCAAGAGCTTTACCAAATTAAGTCTCTTTTTTCTTTATTTCCATACATGTATCTGCGTGTAGAAGGTATCGTAATATTATGGCACAGCAATATCGTTAAGTAAAAAAAAATTTTTAACTCGATTTATCCAAAGAGCAATAATACTGCACAGAAAGAAAAATGTTTACATTACAGTCTTGTTTTCTTTCATGATCAGAAATTCAAAATAAGGAAAAAAACTTTTTTATCATGAAGTAATTTAAGCACTAGACTGCCATTTTGTTCATGAAAAAATAAGATTTCAGTTATTGATAAAAAAAAAATTACATAAATTAATTGATCCTTGTCCAGAATTCAACCTAAAAAATAAAAAAATCTTTATGATGATTCCCTAAATAACGTAAATTGATTTAAATATTACTTTAACTTAAAAAATCGAATTTTATGAGCAAGCGAGAGTTTGTTTTGATCCGCCATGTTGTTTTAAATAAAAGATCACTCAATTCGAAATACAGATAAAAATCAGCTATGGATATAATTTACTATTAAAATAACTGAAAATCGTAAAAAAAAAGTTTCTATATATAAAAATATATACTTGATCAATTTATGGGATCTTGAGAATATGGCATTTTCGTTCTGTGACGTATGTACATCATAAAGAATTTTTCTGTATTTTTTATTTTTCTGTATTTTTTATTTATTTATTTTTTTTCAATTAGGTTATATTCTGGACAACAATCAGATAAATGACTGTCAATTCATCATAAATAATAAATTAATTTTATGGGGAAGAATATCTTAATCTTCATCTTAGTTTTTCAGTTTTGTACTTAATGAAAAAAGGGATCTACTGGTGTGGAACACTTAAGTGCAGGAGGCCAATTTGATAGAATCGGTCAAATCTTAAAACTGACCCTGTCTATAATGTAATTTTCCCAGTCAGCCATATTGAAAATTACCCATAATGCAGTGTACAAGTATCTTTTGTTAGAGAAAATATCTGTTCATTTAATGTTAGATAAGCAAAAACACATTCACAAATATAAACAAAAATAAGTTTTGAATCAAGGAGGAACATTTTCTTGTAAATCATTTTGACCAGTAAAAGAAAGACTACCCCTTTTTTTTTCTTTACAGGATGGTGTCCTCTGGCGTTTACATATTTGTAGCATTAGCGCCAAAGGAAATGTCATCTTTGTGTGGGTTCAGTCACATGACTCTTTTGATTGGGCTTCATATTTCTATTATCATTTTGTTTTTGTTGATTTTTTCCCCCTTTTCCTAATGAAAACATGCGTTTGTATATATATTTGAATCTTGGTCACAAGGAAATTACTTTTTGGTTTTGTATTTTCCAGGCGAGATGAAGGAGGAGCTTTTGTGAGCATTTTTTTGTGTGTAGGTGGAAGAATTGAATTTCAGAACCTGATCTTGAACATAGCCCAAGACTTTGTTGTGTTTTTACTTTTTTTTCCTCATTTCTTTTTTCTGATTGTTAATATTGGAAGAGCTAAGTAGAATGCAATTCTTCTCGTGACAAAGACATTTTACTTTGGCTTTTATTCGTTGTTCTTTAGTGATAGATAATTTATCAAAACCGTTTCTTTCATAAGGAAAATACCTTTATACAAAAGAGGGAATGGAAAAATCAGAAAAAAAAAAAGATATACCACAACAATACAATTAAAATAGGTATGACTTTTGATTTGATATCTACAAGGAAAAATATCTATCTTTCGGGTTTTTTTTTTTTTTTTGTTTTTGTTTTTTTTCAGACGAATTTTCGCATCAAACCATGATCTTTCAATTCCTTATATATATATATATATATATATATATATATATATATATATATATATATATATTCCGGTGTTGAGATCAATGAAATTTGGTTGCTGATTAATGGAAAAATTATGAAAAATAGCATAAGTTCTCCATCCGTTAGACTAGATTTCTAAGTCTTCAGAGACTTCTGAAGTGTTGCACAGTTTCTTTGAACATTGGGGTTAATTATTAGGGTTCCAGACTCTCTAGCCATACATTATTGCGAAATCAATTAGGTGTGTTTTCCTTGCTATTGTATTTCGTTCATTGAAACAAAGGTGTAAATCGCATAGCGAGGTATGTAGACAACCCAAAGCGTGACACCATTGAATTAACTCTTATGAAAAGTGTTGGGGTATATTCGCTCTTTTCATTTCATCGTCTCTGTTTTTCAGAATTTATTAAATCTGTTATATAAATTAGTGATGGGATGATTCCAATATATTTCCCGATTCCGATTCTTTGTAAATCTCTAAATATTTTACTATAAAAGTCAAGTAGCTCCCATCACTGTCTGAAAATTCGAAAAGAAATTTTTCACTCTATTTTTATGAGACACATTTTTCTTTCTTCTTTCCATACAGATTGATATGTATTTTTATTTTTATTTTAACTTTTCAGCTTGAGACGTTTTTCTTTTTTTCTTTATTTTTTTTTCTTCACTGATTTAAATGCTATTTTATATGACTACTAATAGGAATACCCGACGTTGCTCGGGATTGAATGAGGATCACTGTTATTTTTTTTTTTTTACTATGCTCATATCATAACTTGTTTTGTTTTTACTCCTCCTCCTACTCCCATTACCTCCCTATATTGTTAGACGTAGCTGATATTTTGGAAAACTCTGAATTAGCGTCTTATAATTATTTCATCAAAATTGGGTATAAATATAGTTTAAAGGGAGTTCTGTCCCCATGGGTTATTTAGAGGTGTGTGCACATAGATATTCTGAATATAGAGAGTAATATAGATATTTAGGAGCGCTTGCATTGTTTTATCTGGAGAATTTTTATACATATGATTCTCATTTCCTAATAATGGTATATATTTGAAGTTTCAAGAGAGGTATGCCTTCATGCCCCCTGCCCCCACCTTAAGAGTGTGCTTAGAGATTCGGGAACTCATATATTGGTTTTCCCCTCTTCCCGGTAAATTTGACGTCGGATTACACTTTTAGATACATTCTAGAATGTAGATTTTCTAACCGTTACTTTCTATATGGAACACATAAACAGCACGCACGCAGATATTGAGGTTTATATCTATACTAGCAGGGTGGGTGGCCCGGTTTTGCCCGGTCATAAAATATGCTTAAATATATCTTAATTTGTCCAGATTTCATATATATTATTATAGTCGTAATTTCAAAAGCAAAAATAAAAAAGTATTTGGGTGCCATCAGCTAGAATTGTATCCAAAAGCAAAACTGTAGCATTCAAAGCTGGTGACGTTACCACTGTAACGTTACCAATGTGACATGCATGGGCTGATTAAAAAATAAACTAAGATGGATGTACAAAATGTATAACGATTTTTTTTGTTGCTGTTTTGATCCCTTTTTGACCCCCTTAAAACTTATTTTAATTGGCTAAGGACCCACAAAAGAATGGTCCATAAAAAATCCAATCATTTGAGGGACCCTAGCGCCACTCTGCGACTTTTAGTTTTAGAAGAGATAGGTTTAAAATATGGAGACAGACAGACAAACATAGTGAGTTTTATTAATTAGATTTGATTTTATTTCTCTTAGACTGTTTATCTGTTCTACTTTTTTTTTTCAAAAACTACTAGGTCGATCTGGCCGGAATTTTCTATGGACATTTTTTATAAGGTGCAGTGAGCTAAGTATTATAGTATCCATTCAATGCACAATTAGGGATTAATAGAATTAGTATTTAACCATATTCAACTATTAATTTCGCATTACAATAGAAAAATGCAAACATGAAAAGTAATATGGTTAAACTTAAACATGGAAAAGTAAAGGATTAGTTTTTAAAACTGGAAAAGAAAAGGACAAGATATTCTAGTAAAAAATATAAATTTATAACTTAAAATATTGCAGCATTGATTATATAATGTTATAAATTGAATTTAAAAAAATTCTTAATGCTGCAATATTTCAAGTTATAAATTTATTATATTTTTTAGTAGAATATCTTGTCCTTTTCTTTTCCAGTTTTAACAACTAGTCCTTTACTTTTCCATGTTTAAGCTTAACCATATTACTTTTCATGCTCGCATTTTTCTATTGTAATCCATGATTTTTTCCAGGCTTCCAATAAATTCACTTGTTCTTTGTTTAATTTCAGTCTTATTTTTTTGCCCACATAAACATGACATACACATATATAACACTGTACGGCACTCGTTTGCTTCCAAGAAAATCCCCCAGTTATCTCCCTTTTATGCTTTCATTCTCTCTTTTTGCGACAGCAATGAATTAGTAGCAGCAGTAATCGCTGAAGCGACGTGGTTGCTATGAAAACCAATCATAAAAAGCATCGCTCACTTCTTTACATATTTTTACGATTTTAAACACCAGAAAATTCGTAATTGTGGTTTACTGAACGAAAATTGAAGCTTTTTTTTTTTTTTTTTCACACTACAGCTGAGAAGATTATCTATAAACTGTAATAATTGTTTTAAATTTGGTCAAAAAATGAGTGAGCGGTGAAGCTTTAAAGCAGTTCTAAATAACTAAAACTGCCACTTAACCATATATTCAAACATGGTAGTGTTTGAATGATAAATTGACTAATTATAAGTCAATGGTCTATAACTTTTTGCCCGGTTTAACGGGCTAAAAAACAAGTGTGTGTGTGTATATATATATATATATATATATATATATATATATATATATAGCAAAAATGGTAATTAGTAAAAACCTGAAGAAAGTGCTCAATACTACTGCAGAGCAAATATGCGTTTTATGTTTTATTACCGTTTTATCTGTTTAGTTACACATGTTTCAGTTACCGAATCATATTAGTGATCCAGTAACTTTGTCAATATCCCTATATTTCTATCCGCGCCTAGATGAACTTCTTAAACTCCTAACACCCACAACCGCCTAATATTTTTTAAACCTCAAAACTTAACTATTGTCGATCTCCGCCCCCCCCTTTTTCCTTTTTCTTTTCCCCATTATTTTTCGTTTTGTTCCCTTTTTTCGTGCTTCTTCTAATATCATTTTTCCAAATCATAACCATTTCTGTAAAGTCTGACAAAGTTACTGGATCACTAATACGATTCAGTAACCGAAACATGTGTACCTAAACAGATAAAACGGTAATGAAAAAAATAAAGCATATATATATATATATATATATATATATATATAATTATTTTTATAACTACAGACACTAGTGTTTTATCTTTTCAAAATCATTAGTACAGGAAATCATGATTGCCGCTGGTCGAGTGATTAAACCCAACTGCAATGACATTTCTGACTCCATTAGCTAGGAAATAACCCCCGGGCAAGCATCACCTGCAACGAGAATTTAGTAAAATTTAAACATTGATGAAGCTAAATACAGACGTAAATGTTATGTCTACAGTGATCAAGCAATTGGGAAGTCACGATCTCACTTGAAGGCCAACTAACCGACTTTTTATTTTACAGACAGTGCTTAACTGTTAAGAACTTATAGGGGCGGAAAAGTGTGTGTGTGTGTGTCTCTATATACACACTCTTTTATAATATACCGCTTCACTGGGAAAAGACTCATTTTTATGCTCATCTCAAAAAAAGCAGCATCGTTTATAAATAGAATCTCCCGACTGTGCGACATCATAGCCCAATATAGTCCGACTATGATGAGATATGTCTCCTAGCGGCTTCAGCTGCAGGGAGACAGGGTAGAAGTACTCGTCAAGGATCCGTTCTTGACCCTCAGCCCAATAGGTGAGGGGCCAGGAACCGGCCCGGCACCTGTCGAACTGAGATACACCGCTTGGGTATTACCTAGGCGGTCCACCCTCCCAGGCCTTGCCACTGGGCTTTCGGGTGGGGCAAATTTATTGCTTGCCACCTGAAGCGCCCCTACTGGGGGATGCCGACGGAGGTACTCAGGAAATTTTTGTTGAGGCAAGTGCCCCTTCTTTAGGGGAGCTTGTCTGTTCTCCACCTTCCCCTACTAATAAGAATATAAAGTTTACTTTCAGTCATTTATGCAAACACGTTTGAAGAAAGTTAGGTTAATGGTCACAAGGCTTAGAAATATGTAGATCAATATGTTCATAGTGTGAATATGCATGTGTATAAGTAATATACATATGTGAGTATTTGGCAGCGTGGCATTGTGTGTGTTGGTTTACCTTTTGCTTGTTAGTGCATGTAAGTGGGTAGTAATTTTTTTCTGTTCGCCTGACTTTTGCTAGCATGCAGGAATGTGTGCACGAGATAGAAAAGCCTTGTACGTGAGTCATTGAGTCCTTTTTACCTAGACTTTCTTGGGATTTTTCATACAGGTGTGGTTGATGAAGTCTGGAAAAAACTGATTTTGTTGACCACGTTTTATAGGATTTTCTAACTTCGTCAGGTTACTTTGGAGTTTTAAATGATTTTCATTGGATGAAAATATTTGAATTAACACGTTCCTGTGAAAACTTACTAGCTAATGAAGAGAGCCAAACGAATCTGAGAAAGAAAGTCATTTGATTTTAGCGTTTGTAAGTATCACAAAACTACAAGAGTTAAATTACAATAATAGTACCAGGTACTCACTTGGTTACCTCATTTTAGAAATGTAATTCTCATTTAGAGGTACTTTGAAGAATATCAAATTTTTCCATTAAAAGACCTATCCTCTCTCTCCTTTTTAGCGTACATGTCGATTAACTGAATGTTGCCCCCCCCCCACCGCACTCATTCCTTGGTATAAAGGTTGAGATTGCTAATTGGATTATGAACGAAGGTGAAAAATTTGAGTCACCTGGAAGGGCAATGGTTATGGCAGGCATTGTTTTTTAATAATGCTTGTTTAAATGGAAAAATACTGCCTAATTAAACACAATGCACGCGAGCGCGCGCAGTAAAACTCCGGGATACGGCATTAAAAATTAGTAACAAAATACAGTATATAATACACATGTATATAATCAAATAACACCATAAAGCGGAACAAATACTGTAACCAGGTGCCAGAAAACCATCGTATTCCACATTGTAACCTAAAAACCTATCACGGGGTTCTAATATATATATATTTATTTTAATAATGGGATTTAAAACTTGAAAGATAGTATTTATTCATATTTTATTTGCCAGATTAAAAAACAAATGCAATGTAACTGTTGACAATTGTTTTGCTTCTCCAATTTATCAGAAAATCGTCATTTCTTCTGCATAAAGGTGTACCATTCCTTTTAGGAGCCAGTGTATAGCCGTGTCCAAGGGATTTTATTTGGGCTCCGAATACTATCAAATTTTGAATATTTGAATAGCGTTTACTTGTAAGATGTCAAGTTATCCTAACAAACCCTTGTACAGAGAGAGCGGAGACACCCAATGATGGTGTGTAGTAGGAGCGGCACTAAATGTATATAAGCTAACATATAAAAGTATTGAAGTCAACACAATTTTTGTTTACTATTAAAATAATGAGTTATTAAAAAAGAGTATTTTTTTTTGCTTCCATTCCACTCACCCCAACTGTCTTATTTCTTCCTTGTGGTTTCTTGGTCTTGCCGGATTCTATGATCATCTAGTTTGCTTAATTATCCAGCTTAGTGCTGTTACTAATAGTAACATCACTGGGAATAGATACACCATTCCTCATATAAGCCAGTTTGTAACCATACCAAAGGGATCTTATTTGGGCTTTGAATACTATTTTACATTGAATATTTGGTCAGTTTGTAGGGTGAAGTATCCTCATGTCAGGTTGTACTGACAAACTTTTCCGCAGATGTAATTTTACCCAACACGTTGTAGCCTTAGTCGCAAAGAGGAAAAAACTCGCTTTTTTTTTTTTTACATCGACATTTATTTCCTGATTCTCCCGCGATGCGTAGCATCTCGTTACAGCTAATAGTAGGTATCCTAAGCCAAAATTTTATTTTAATTTTATCTAAAATATTTTAATGTAAGTATATATATATATATATATATATATCTTTGCAAATTATAAACAATAGTAAGAAAATTATTATATAGCATCCAATTATAATTGTTCAGTTAGTTGAAAATTTGCTGTCTGGAGTAATTATTGGTTTATATGTAACGTTAACCAACATCTTGTAGCCTCAGTCGCAAAAGTAGACAAAGAATAGGAAATAACTCCCCCCCCCCCTCTTTTTTTTTTTTTTTGTAACGAGTTATTTCCTCATTCTTCTGCCGTACGTAACTTCTTGTTACGCCTATGACATCTCATGTGATCGTCTTCTCTAACATGCTCTTTCTTCTTTTCATAATCTTTTTCTTTACTGGTGATGTTATTTCACATGTATTTGCATCCGCGCTTTGTTACAGAGACTGAAACACTAATATGGTGTCTAGTAAATAATTCAAACTTTTCCATTTAAATTTAAAAAAAAAAAAAAAACTTATTTTGCTCTAGTTGAGACTGGGGCATCCTACCAGAAACCAGACATTCACCCGTTATCTCGGACATTCGTACCAACAGATCTTTTTAAGATTCTAACCGTCCCTTTAAGTGCTATTGTTTGAATCTTTCTTGCACTTGGTTCATCAGGTATATTTGCCTGATAGTTTTTGAAAAAAAAATTTTTCACGAGTCCGGTTGCTTCTATATATACTTGAATGATGGAGATCTTCCTAAGATTCCAGTTTCTTTCCCTGTTGTACATAAGACCTTGGTATTTCGTTATCTTCTTTCTCCTCAGCTCTTAACTCTGCATCATTAGGGACATTAATTTCTTGGCCATATCACTGTCGAGTTTAATAGCCCCTTTTTTTTTTTTTTTTTTTTTTTTTTAGGCCCGTAGCTGTAGGACTTTCATAGTGATAGTGGATAACGTTTGACCTATTTCTAACTATTCTTTCTGGTATATGTTCTCAGGACTTCTTGCTACATTCGATATTCAACTTTTTACAGATTATCCAATGGAGATATTTACACACTCCCTTGTAGTATAGCTGTCCCCAGCAGAACCTTACAGCTGAATATCAGGTGGCTCACACTCTACTTCTGTGTGGCAGAACCTGCACTTGTTGTCGTTGCTGAGACCACTCATTTTAAAAATATTAGTCATCAAGTCTTGATCTTGAACAGTCATTATAATTCTTTCCTGATCATCATGGAGTAATCCTCTTTTTAGCCAGTCTATAGAGCCGTCCTTATCTATAAAAACTTGGGTGAATTTACTTGGGGTTTTTTTCTTAATTTTTTTTTTTTTTTTTTTTTAATTTTCTTATCAGTTAGTTCAAGCTGGGAATGGGACATCCTACTGGATGGCAAACATTCACTTGCTATCTCATATATTCCAACTTGTCAGATATATAACAGCTTATGAATTTCCAAATGAAATTAGAATAGTTGCTGTGGTTGTGACCCAACGGGCCACAGTCTTGTACATGTGGGAGGGTGTGTTCATTACCATCTGATGTCACTAAGTGATTTTTAAAATTGATACCAAAGGCAATTGCAGGTAACACCTGGTCATGTGTGCATTAATTTTCAATTAAAAAAACGTTGAAGTAGGTAAAATATATGTAAATATAAAATAAGAAAAAGGGAACTAAAGTTTTTTTGTTGTTGTTTTTTTTACTCATTTCATCCCAAACAAACGCAGGAAATCTTACGTCCACCTAAAATGTTAAATCCCAGGACCTATAAAAGACATGGCTTTGGAAAGCACCTATTAACCCATTAAGTCACAGAGCATCTAATTTTTTTTTTTTACTATTGAGTTGAAACTTTGCGTAATGACTAAAAATAAGTTATACACAAATTGAAAGGAAAAAATTTATTTAATTTAGAAAGCGAAATATTGATTATCCTATAAATATGACGCTGAGTACATGTGATATCTTTTAGAAATTCAAGATAAAATTTACACATTATGGTAAGAAGCAAAGGAGTTCACATAAAGACTTGCATCGCACTTTTGACAATAAGTTAGTGGTTTACGATTGTAAGTCATTTATATAAAGTTTTTATACAAGTTCATTGAATAAATAGAATTTTAAGAGGGTTCCAACAACTCTTGGAGAGATGATCAATATAGATGAATTTTATCCTTTCTTCAGAGTAATTATGCAGTAATCAGTACTAGATTTGAAAAATAAATTATTTGGTATCCTATTTATAGGACAGTTCGACAAGATGCACATGAATAAAGTCGGAGATTACATCAACCGGAATCTTACTTTACTTACTCGTTAGTTTTACTTTCCTCCCCCCCCCCTGCCCGATTGTTGGGAGTTTTGCCATGTCGACCAGGTCCTTACTTTTCCAGCAATTTCATTGGCTATTCGCTTACATTCCGCTGCTCCTTAGATTTTCCGAACGTTTGTATTAAGCGATTTTGCTACATACAACGTCATTCTCTATTACAATTTCTTTGTTTATAGAAAAACATTCACAAATATTCTTTGTTACAAATGGTCATGCGTCGACTCCAAATTCGCGTTCTTAAATAGCCTATAACACATATATTCATATAACTATCACGTTTATGTGAACCTTTTCCCAATACGTATGGAGACCCTAAACAGAATAAATCTACACTTCTTTCACTATCACTTTGCTTCTTTACCATACAACGTCAAAACGGAATTTTTCTGTCGCTTATTGGCATTCGTAGAAAATGTTATGAAAACATTAAGGTTTATTTATTTTAAAGGTACTTATGCAGAATGCGAACCATTTTTTTTTTTTAACTATTTTGTATTTTCACCTAACAATTGAATAAAAAATTATACCCTTGCTCCGTATTCTACATATGTACCTATAAATAAAACTGTTGATGTTTGTTGTAATATAAATAGACAAAACAATTTAGTTTTTTTTTTTTTTTTTTTTTTAGTGGTGTGCTGATTTCTTGTTTCAGTTTCTGCTTTGACATAAAACTATTTCGTGTTTTTGTGACTGGAGAGTGTCAACATTACTATATTATATATATATATATATATATATATATATATTTGGAGGTACAGAATTTATATATAGTTTTAAATAAAATAGGCGGAAGTTTCTCAAGAGCTCTTTATGCTATCATCTCATCAGGAGAAAATCAATAGCGTAAAAAATATGTCGAAAGTTTAAAGAGTTCTAATGGGGGAACTATTGAATGTGCCAAAAGTACGGGGACAACTAAAATTAAGTTTATTAACGTTTAAAAATGATTAAAATATTGGCACAACGAGGGGGAAAAAGCGGGAGAAAAAATTCAAAGTTCCCCAAAGAGAAACAATGCGTTTGCTGTTTCCTTTTGCTGGCACAAAGATTTACGCACCGCAATAGAGATACTCCAAAATCTTTAAATGGTTTCTGGATTCCGCTCTGTGTAGCACCTCGAACCATTCTATTTTATATCTATCGACACAGCACGGGTTGTCAACCAAATGCTGGCCAATAGCAGAGTCCAAGGCTACAGAAGGAGGGAGACTACTAGACCCCCATCCTCCCTTGTCTGATCTTCGATGGAACATGCTGGTTTATACGAGTCAAAAGATGCAAGGATGTTCGCCCAACATCACCAGCATCGCACTGGCATTTGAATTGGTACACAATATTGCTATTTTGGATGTAAGGCAAACTATCCTTGCGAAAAGAAGGAAAAGCAGGTCTCGTAGTATATACCAAACGCAAGGACACAGAATAAAAGCAGTCGTAAATACTTCTGCGAATCTGTTTGGAAAGTCTGTTACTCTTTTCCCCCAATCCACGGTAATTTTAAATAAACTGGCATTTCAAAGGTCCAAACTTTTTAGGGGATTTAAAATCCGCAACCTTTTTGAAAATACAGTCATCAATAAGGTCAACAGGATAACCATTATTGATGAATATTTCCCTGATCTTATCGAGTTCGGCGTCTAATCTGTTAGGCGAACAAATCATTAGAACTCTTTAAACTTTCGACATAATATTTTTACGCTATCGATTTTCTCCTGATTGAGATGATAGCCGAAAGAGCTCTTGAGAAACTTCCGCCTATTTTATTTAATATATATATATATATATATAGGGTGGCCACAAAGTCACGCACCAATGTCAATTAAAAAAGTTATATTAGTAACATTTATTCAAATTCAAAGTTCTTTGATTATATTAATAAAAAATAAATATTAACATTGGTGCGTGACTTTGTGGCCACCCTATATATATATATATATATATATATATATATATATATATATATATATGGTGAGTCACGGGAAACGGATGTTTTTTTTTTAATAAATAACAAACCAAACGGCAGGTTTCAAGACTATCTTCCTCACTCCCTATCTCTCGCTCAAGGAGAGTAGGGAGCGTCCTAAAAACATCCGTTTCCCGTGACTCACCATATACATAGTATATATTAGTATAATTACTTTGTTATTTTTGATAGGATGTACACTAGTTACACTGTACTAATTTGCTTATATTTTATCCAAAATAGCATTGGCAATATACAAATTCAGAATTCCAATAAAATATTTTCATTGTGTCCTACCATAACTTTTCAAACGCCATCGTCATATTAATTTGTTTATTTCTAACGTTATTGTTACGCATTGTTTTAAATGCAAAAACCTTCGCTCATATCGAGTTTACATCCCTCTCCCCCCCCCCCGCAAATCTTTTTCTACAAAGACGTCTTATACAGAATGCGATGACTATTAGAGAATATTTTAAGTGCATTAAATAAACAATATTTCAACAAAAAGAGTTATAAATTTACGTCCAAGGATGGAGTACTGTTGCCACATTTGGGCAGGAGCTGCTAGAAAGGACTTATCCTGCCTTGATAGAGTTCAAAATAGACTTCGTAGCCTCGTAGGGATGTCCTTTTTCTCTTTCTTGCAACCTCTTTCTCACAGAAAAGATGTTGCTAGTTTGTCTCTGCTTTATCGTTATTTTTATGGCAAGTGCTCGGCTGAGCTCCAATCTATGGTCCCCCCTCGCCAAACTTTCATAAACACCAGTTTAGCAGAAAACACTATCACTAATTTCCCTCCACTCTTTATCTGTGCCTAAACCTAAACGTAGATTCCATGAACAAAGCTTCTTTCTTAGAACTGCACGCCTATGGAATTGTCTTCCATTTTCCTGCTTTCCAGCTGACTACAATATGGTTGTCTTCAAGTCTAACGTACTCAAGTTTTTGATGAGTAGTTCCATATAAGTTAACAAATTTACCGAATTTCCATTACTAACAATTACTATAATGTCCAATTTTTACTGAACATTCTTTAACCCTTATCCTCGAGTGGCCTCTTGGCCTTGATAAGTGGTGATGCCTGTGTAAAAAAAAAAAGAAATCAAATTGACACAAATATCCTTGATGATACATTTTTTTTTTTATCTATATTATATTCTGCTTGTTCTGTCCTTAGTTGGTCGGTACGTTACGCTTTGAAAAAGGCCAAGTGCAATTTTTGAAGGGTAAACTGATTAAAAAAAAAAAAAGGCCAAATTTGTGAAATTTGGCTTTCAAAAGGCCAATCTGACAACCTTAGACAATGAGCGACCTTCCTTTTAGTGTAGCTTCGTTTTCGAATATCATAATATATGATAATTGTTGCAATGATGTGAGAAACGGACTCGTAATTTTGATGTCCAGCGGTTTTTCACCGAGGAAAGTAGTCAGCAAAACGTCACGTAAAAAAGGGAACATTTCTATAGAAATGGAGAGGGGGAGGGGAGACAGTGTCTACCGAGAGGTTATAGACTGAATGAGTAAATTAAAGATTCTCTTACAATGTGATTTTATTATTTGCATTGAACTATGTAGCATAATATTACATTCTCAGTATTTATTAGTACTTATTACTTTACCTTATTTGGTTCAGTTGTATATTTAAAATACAATGGGCACTATTTTCATAGAAATGTTAAACTGATTTGTTGTATGTTGTTGGGTTTTCTGTCCTAAAAACTAATACCGTTTAGAAATAATGATAATATTAAACTGTTAATAAGAGCATATATATATATATATATATATATATATATATATATAATCAATACGAAAAATGTTTATCTTCTGTATTTATTTCCTATGTGTTGACGTGTAGGAATACAGTCTTTCAAAAAAAAAAAACGAAAATATTTCTTTCAAAAGCATATAATTTTCGACAGATCCTGCACACATATATATATATGTATGTATGTATGTATGTATGTATGTATATATGTGTGTGCGGAAATCAAACTGATCAGTTTGATTTCTCGATTGCTCAAGAAACCGCCGATATCGATAACTGATAAACACATAATTGTATGATGTGTGTGTGTTTTGTTTTAATGTGTGCTAAATTTTGGAATTCTAGCTGAACACAGACAAATCTCATTAATTTAGAGGACACAAAATGTGGAGATTAGTCGGTTACTGAAGATTCACTGGTAAAATGATGTCGGTATTCACGTAAATTTTACATGTAAGTGTACGATTACAATAAATGTTGAGCTCTTTTTCTGGATCTTTCTTAGGGTTTAATCCGGTGGTGGGCAGTTGTAAAAAGAATTTTGTTTGGCAGTGTATAAAATTGTTTATTTTCAGCCTGTTTTGTTTGTTTGTTTTATAATTTTATTTATTTATTTTTTAAACATTTGATTCCTCCGCAGCCCATGTTGCTCATTCTAACCATCAATCTTGTGACTGAACCCAAAACTCTTGTGCCTACCATTGTACAAAAAACATAGATAAAATTTTACATATGTAACATGATTATTTTGTTGTTGTTGTTGTTGTTGTTGCTAAACAGAATGTGATGAGCAGAGAATGCTAACATTTTCCGTATTATTTTTCGTTTTCTTTCGTTAATTCTCACCTTTTTATACATTAAATTCTCTCTCTCTCTCGTACGCGTATAAATTTCTCTCTTTCTCTCCCCCCCCCCCCATTTTTTTTCTCTCGGCGGAGCTACGTTGTTGATGACAAATGCTACATCAATGACTGTGTGCATTTGTGAGGCTGCTCCTGGCCTCGGTTAGTGTATTTTGGTAATAGTATGTGTACGCATATATGGAAGTGAGTTGCATGAAGAGAAGGTATTTAGTTCTCTCCCACTTCAAGAACTATGACGCCAACATCGGAAAGTGGGATGGAGAAGTCAGCGTCCCCCAGGATGGGCACTCTGACCTGCAAAAAGTACCTACAAAAAAAAAATGGTAAGGATGCCTCAGGCAATTAGCAATAAACTAACCCCTTCTCAAAGCGTGGTAAGATGGGCCTCCAAGAACTGTACAGAATTAGCATTACACCGCAATCAACAGCATTACAATAATATATAATATTATTATAGCATTAAATATATATTTATATATATATATATATATAATATATTTTATATATAAATATATAATATTATTATAGCATTACAAGAATGCTATAATATTTGTTGATTTGGGGGGGGGGGGTAAAAATCCCTAGTCACTCTGGATGATGATGATGCGATGGATTTGTAACGTTAATCTTAAAGACAGACTTAGTGTTGATGAGTTCAGAGGAAGATTAAATCTGGGCAATATAGGGAGATGTGTGCAAAACAAAACTTCGATGATAAGGCCATGTTAAAAGAATGGAGTTATTGGGTTAGTAGGTGTAGAGCAGTTGAAGTAGCAGGGTCAGTTCAGAGAAAGGCCAAGGAAAACATAGGAAGTGATAAAAATAGACAGATAAAGATTTGGTCCGAGAAATGAGTTTTTTGTTTGTTTGTTTTTTTTTTGTTTGTTTTGTTTGTTTGTTTTTTTGTTTTTTTTGTTTTTTTTCAGAAAAAAAAACTTTCACCCCAAACAAGGCATACTACCATTGGGATGTAAGGAGTTACTATTTGGGATTGTCTAATAAGGGACTGTGAGGAGTTGAGCACCAAGATATCTGTTCTCATTACATTTAAACTTTTGCAGGTTACTACAATCAAGGAAACAGAAAGGGAATTCCAAAGTCTATCAGTTTGTGGGAAGAAGCTGTCAGTAATTATTTTTTCATTTACCAATTCAATTTTTTGTGGTAAAAGATCTGATGACCTCAGAAGATTAAATCTGGACAATGTGTAAAACAAGAGACTATGATGATATGACCACATTAAAAGAATGGATGAGTTCTTAGATTTTTAGATGTAGAACAGTTGAGGTAACAGGTTCAGTCCACAGGAGAATTGAATGAAAATATGGGGCAAGTGATAAGAGGTATAAAGGTCTGGCACACCCGAGGCATAGTGAATAAAGTATTTTGTAAAATTCAGTTGTAAGTTACACATATCTGGAGGTTGAAGGTTCAATCTTCAATGTAGGTGACACTCAAAATAAAATTGCGAATTACTTAGAACTTTTACCTAGTCAGGGCTGACGGAACAAGAGCATGCTACTCCCATGGATTTTTTTTTTTTTTAATTTACCTCATTTGGGTCAGTTCTATATTTAAAATAAAATGAATTCTATTTTATAGAAATGTTAATAAACTCATAACACTGTGTCTCAATGTTGCCTTGAGAAAACCAAGAATCACGAAACTCACAAGTAAATTGATTCGAAATGAATCAAATTTATTGCAAATTTAAAATATTTGAATTTTCAAAATGGGAGGTTGTACCTTAAAAACCCCTTTAAATAGTCCAAAGAAATTCCCGTTTGAAGTTCAGTGCAGATTCACGAGTTTAGCAAAGATTCTCAAATTCAACAAAATATACCTGAACAAGGTCGGAAGTTATATTGACTGAAACGTTGTGAAAATGATGCTCAAGATGAGAACAGTAGTCCGAAAAATCATATTGATACAAATAAACAATTCCCGTCTCAAAAATTCAGAAAAGAGATTAGTTTGGAAGTGAATTTCTAAACCCATTTGCTAAGATGATGATTTGTGCATGTAATTAGAAATATGTGAACTAAACAAAATGGCATTAATCGATCCCGGACGACGCGAGCATGTAGATTTAGCTCATTTATATAAAAAAAAAAAAAAAAAAAAAAATCTTTAGAAACTTTAGAATGTATAACAAAACAACGATAATCTTATTTGGGATTGTTGAAATAAAAACGGCTGGACTCAATTAGATAAAATAGCTGAACTAAAAATAGTTTATTGGGTCAAATCTTATCAATTTAGAATTTTTTATATTATCAATTGTTTCTAGACATGTTTGATTGTTTGTTAGAAATGAAGAGCATGATTTTTTTGATTTTTTTTTTTTTTTTTTTTTTTTTTTTTTTATTAGCTGGACCTGTGTCTCACTGTTGCCGGGGGAAAACTGAGAAAATCAAGAATCACAATCCTCACAAGTAAATTAATTCGAAATGGATCCAATTCAATACAAATCTGAAATATTTGAATTTTTTAAATGGAAGGGTGTGTCTTTAAAAAAAAAACTAAAAAAAAAAACATTTAAATATTCTAAAGAAACTGAAATTTGGAATATTTATTAATTGATGCCTAATACCGATTATTAAAATTTCACAAAATCTGATGTGTGCTTTGAGAATGATTCATTCATATTGTATGAGCCAGATGATTCTATTATTGGCCGATATTTTTCTAGTCAGAATTTTTTCTAGAAAGACATCAGGTACTTATGGGAGAGAACACGTGAAGGTTGCCAACATCCCAAGTGAAAATGATTTTAAGGAACGAACTGGATTTAAACTTTACACACTCAGGTTGTCAGTCCGTGTCATTAACACTTAACCACCATCATTTCCCATTGAGAATAATATAGGTTTTAATCTATATATCTATAAAAGTGAGAATGTGTGTGAGAGGACAATTCTCAACCTATATACTCAGCGATTTTTTTATCTACAGACCTGAAATTTGGTATATAGAGTATTCAGATATGCAGAAAACCTTTTAATCGGTTTTCATCCAGAAAAAGGGCTGCTACACTTGGTACATGGGAGTCATCGGATTTTTATCTGTTTTTCAACTGTTTCACGAATGCATACACATGAATCGTTCACGTGACAGATTATTTATGCTAAGAATAAGTAGGTTTGTAAACACTATTTTTAAAGATCGTGTTCAGCTGGCCTAATGGCTATCGTACTTGACCCGCTGTCTGTAGGTTTTGGTTTCAATCTCAGCTCGAGTATATTTTTTTTTTTTTTTTTTTTTTACTTACAAGAATTGAACTGTTTAGAAAAAACCTAATACTCGCATGCACATGTCTCAGTTTCTGTATGAATTAAAATATAATATTTACGTGTATTTTACGATCGGGCAACACCAGGCGGCCTGCTAGTTACAAATAAAAAATATTTTAACAAAAACAAAAGTGGAGGATAGACTTTGATGGATGAGTTTATTTGGTGGGAAAGTTGGAAGTATGAATAAAATTGACAATATTCATGAACGGCTCCCCCATCCGTTTTACCATGTTTGCATACTACTTAAAGTAAATATAGCCCACATTTTAATTCCTTGCGCCTAGCAGCTGAGTTCCAAAATTCATAATTTGAGTTTGATCTAATCATTAGAAACTAAGTAAGAAAGATTTCCCGATTTTCAATTTAAGAGCCCTTAAGCTTAAGCCTTAAATCTTTTGAGAATCAAAGTCATGTGATGGATTTTTATCAAAATTAGCATAAGTATTCTAGAGATAAAGTTTAGTTTCATTATATGTTCTTTTTAATTTTCATAGGGGAGAAACTGCTTTGTTTGGAGAATTAATTTTACCTGTTCTGGAATGGATATTCTTCTAGTGTGTGTGTGTGTGTATGTATATATATATATATAAGTTGAGTTATTTTTTTTCTCGCTCTGACATTAACATTAAAAGCCTACTTTTTATATTTAAAAATTATTAAAATGAACTTATTAATATAGTCAGTCATAGATATGCGAGCGACTTCATGAAGTTTAACTAATTTGAATATTCCTTTGAAAAACGAGAGTTCATTAATTAATTATTCATTTTTCATGGTTTCTTATTAAATGATTTTTTTTCATTTAACTATTACGCTTCATTTTTGTTTATGCTTAATTCTATTTATCCATAGTTTCTACATTGTGCATAGCTGTGTAGAATTTATGAAAACTTTATAGTACACGAACCTGTTTATATATATGACCTTATCTGTGTGTGCGAAACGTCTCTACCAAACTCCTCTCTGAATATTTAGTCTACTGGCTTAAAACTCGATTTGGATTTTAGACTGTAGAAATAGCTGCTACGGAGTTAAAAATTGAACAAAAAACATTTGGCCTTGGCAGGAGTAAATCAACTAACTTCTAAGCATGCATACATAAATATTTTAGCTTGAAGTCACTTAATTTTTAGCCTTTTTATCCATTTGGCAATAGCCCAGACGGTAATGATGAAAGATAAATCGCTAAATAACAACTAAGGCTGCCGTGCTGAATGTTTTGGTTTCAATTCCTGCTGATGGCACCAGTCTTTTCTTTTTAAACTCTTAAAATCATTACTATATATATATTGGGTACAATAAAATGATCAATAAAAAATTTGCTATATAATAATAAATACGAAATCTGCATAAATTAAAAAATCGTATTTAAGTATATTTTATGACTATGCGATGCTAGATTTTTTTTCAAAGTGCTCAACACATATGTAGTTATTATAAATGAACTTATATGAACATTAGAAAAACACAATGCGGTTTAATCTACGGTTTGATAATATTAATTATCTCTTCAGGGTTTAATATAAGCAATGCTGGACGATACAAGATAACCTCGGCAGCCTTTTTTTTTTTTTTTTTTTTTTTTATTATATTTTCACCCCAAACAAGGCACATTGCCACTTTGGTGTAGGGGGCTACTATCAGGGGAAACATCTACTGGGGCACTATGTAGGGATTAGGGCAGCGAGATGTTGGTTCACGTTGCACTTGAACTTATGCATGTCAGTACAGTTGGGGAAGCAGTGACCTGGAATGGAATTCCAAAGTCTAGCAGTTCTGGGGAAGAAACTACTGGAGTAGAACGATCTTTTACATCTAGGGATCTCTACAGTGTGGGGGTGGGATTTTGCAGCTTGTCGGGTCTGTCGTGGGTGTTCACGTCGTGGGGGCACAAGTGCTTGCAGTTCTTCAGAGCATTCACCATTATAATACTTGTAGAACTAGGATAAATTGGTTGTTTAAATTAAATTCTGGTTGAAATAAATGTTTATATAAATATTAACTAGAAAGATAATATTTTTAAAAAATAGTATAAACAAAATGGGGTTTAAAACGATTAAATTAATAATTTAATTTAAAAATAGGTCTTACCTCTAGCAGTCTGGCGTAGAGGTCACTTAAGATGGCATGGATCTTAGAATGAGACGTGGGGATTGAATTAGTAAGAGGAGTTTGGTTTTTGGAGCTGGCAAGAGAAATTGGTTTCTCTGAACGACCAGGAGGCAGGTCGAATAAGAACGGTGCTTGCAATTTCGAGAAGAGAGGTACTACCGAGAATAAAAGGGTGTAAATAATATTTTATCGATGATTTCTGTGTTGGTCTTTTTCTTTGGAGAAGTTGAAGATCTTTATTTCAGGTCCTATGGTCCAAACAGCTGAACCAAGAACCGGCTGAATAGAACCTATCGGACGAGAAAGTATTGCCCCCTCCAATGTTTTGCAATCTGTATATGTCTTGTGAGAAGTCTCTTAAATATTATACACACATTGACATAACTATTAGAGATCAAGATACAAATATATATAGTTTTGTATACACACACACAAAGCTAAATATATCTACCGACGTTTCAAATCCCTTTATTCAACAAGGGGTTCAAGACTGACTAAAAAACTGATATGTAAGTGATCCTGTCTCTGCGTGTGTTGAACATTTCTAGCAAACTACTTTGTAAACTTTTGGCCTACAGACTTGAAACTTTATATATAGGGTATTTAGACCTATAGAACAAATTTATGGTTTTTAGCCGGAATATATAACTTAATGGAATCCAAATTGGAACTTGGCAGGTGTAAGTCAACTAAACGTGCATCTTTTATGCATGTGCAAATATACATGTATGCGTTTAGCTATATTAATATTTAAAGTTTTGATATGCGAGTCTTTAGCTCATATGGTAGTGAATACCGATGAAGAGCTAAATGCTTTGGTTTCGATTCTAACTGGTGGCACCCAATTCATATTTTTTAATCTTTTGAAATGACTATTATATATTGGGTACAATATAATTATCGATAGAGAATTGTTTTAATAATAATAATAAATACGAAATCTGCATGAATCGTAAAATATGTACACGTATTTTACGATTTATGACCGGGTAGGCAGTATACTAGTCGTATACAATACAATAAAAATGTAGGACGAAACAAGAAACAAAAACAAATATAAAAAAATAAAAGGTTAGTAGCAAAAGTGACTTTCAATAGCGTTACCCTCTCCTCTCCCAATATATTTGTCAAATCTACACATCTACTACTTCCTCTCTCCACACTCAGTAAATCAAACAAAACGCGAAAGTTTTTTTGTTGTTGTTGTTTTTTTTTTGTTTTGTTTTTTGCACTAGAAAAAGAAAAGAAAGATGTCAGAATTGTTTTCTATGGCACGCTCCCAGATCAGTCTTTTCATTTTTATTAAAATTTAAATTATGCACACACGCACGCACGCGCATAATTCATATTTATATAAAAATAGTAGCAGGCCACCCAGCGTTGGCCGATCATAAGCTATGCTTAAATATCATATTTTTATTCATGCAGATTACGTATTTATTACTATTGAGACAATTTTCTATCGATTATATATTAAACCTAACGCAGTCGAACCCCAGGATACGGCATAAAAAATTAGTAACAAAATACAGTACAGTATATAATACACATGTATATAATCAAATAACATTATGGGTGGGGCAAATACTATAACCAGGGGCCAGAAAAATATCGCATTCTACATCGTAACTTGAAAAAAGAACATATTCTAAGGCCACTGTATCCTAGGGTTTGACTGTATATAGTAGTGAGATCAAAACTAAAAACAGTATGTATATATGACTTGGGTGCCATCAGCTAGAATTGAAACCAAAACCTACAACTCTTCACCCTCATTCTTTAGCCTCTGAGCCACGCCGTTGAGCTTTTTTATCCCCTCCAGATATGTTTGAGAATGAATACATAGCACTCTCTGCAAAAAATATCCTATCACTTTTAAACAGGAATACACTTTTAAATTTGTTCAAGCCCTTAATATCTTCCTAAAAAATATAAAATGATAGGCTAACCATTATGATTTGAACTCCGCCAACAATTATAAATCATCTAATTCTTCTGTTTCTCAATCCCACCAGGAATATTTAAATAATAATCTTCCTATTAATTCCCACTGGGAACAAAAGATTAAAAGGATAGCAACAAACAGCCCACCCTAAACATAACCATTATTAGATGATTTGAAAGTTCTATGCTAAATTTAGTTAAGAAAATCAAATTTAAAAAACAAAAATACCATGCAAATCCAATTACTAGAAAAATTAACAATTTTGCTACAAAAATAAAGAAAAATAAATACATATTCCTCGCAGCCAATAAGACAAAAAATGATTATAAACTCAACTACCCAACATATAAAAAAAACTCATTTATAAAGAGCTCCATAAATCTTATCAAATACTGCCACAAAACACTCTAAACCTTATAAACTTATCTGGCTAAGATATTATTGACCTCTATGAATATCCATGTCACCAGGCACACCTAGACTTACCCTTAAAAGCCATAAAACTAATTTTTATGTCAATCCAGCTATTAGATTGATTTGCCCATTTAGTTCTGCGTTAGGTTCAGTAATTAAGAAAATCACTGAATAGAATTATCCCCTTTATTATAGAAAAAGTTAGCTCTGTAATTAACTCGTTTCTTACCCTAAAACATAAACATATCCTCAATTTAATAACATTTGACATCAATTATTATTACCAGTCTATTTCTTCTATCCTCTTAAATAAGGCCCTGATATATATTCACCTATCATCCCTTTTTTTAAAAAGATGGAATCACCCGATCGTTGAAGACACATTTAATCAATCAAGCAGGCATATTTACACTAGTTGGACACCGGTGTTACCCGGTCATACAATATGCTTACACAAGATATTTTAATTTATGCAGATTGCATATGTATTAATCATAGAATAAATCCTCTATTGAATATTATATATTATCAGGAATAATTTGCCTGGTGGACTAATTAGGAAAAAAATAATAATAAATAAAAACATAATAATGAAAATGTCATTCATCAAATTCCGTCTGATATATGGGTTTGACGATGAATGCCCTGGAAAAGTCACTTCTGATTAATGTTTAGTTTTATAATATGAAAACGAAGAAATGATTTGCGGCGATTTTAAATCGTAACTTTTTATTATTGTAAAGTAAACTCATTAATAAGAAAAAATTAAAATAAAATGATGAGGTACACCTGGGCGTGAACAGGGCATCATTCGATCTGTAGTCGAATGCTCAGCTATATTTCCAGATGTCAATAATTCAGGGTTTTTTTTAAGAAGAAATGATTTGCTAAGATTTTATTATCTCCCTTACCGATGTAATATAAGATATTACCCTGTAAAAATTCCTCTTTTGTATCTATAAGAAAAAACTATTTTTAGGATCGGATGTTTTTGATTTTTGATACTTATCAGATGAATTTCTGTACAAAACATATCAAAGAACATTGCCAGATATATAAATTACCTTTGTGTAAAATTTGCAAAAGATAGGTTCAGCCGTTTCAGAATCTGTGAGGAAAGAACACACACACACAGTGACTTTTATATAATGGTAGATAGATATATTCACCTGTCATCCCTATTTTAACAGATGGAATCACCCGATCCCCGAAGACAAAATGAGTTTTATAATTATATAGATGCACACACATACAAACAACTACATATATAAAAACATGTGCACACACATAAAATCTTCAAAAATAATATATACATTTCTAAATGTACGAAAAACATGCACCTGATCATGGCACATTCATTAAACCAAAGCTGTTGCAAATCAAATGCGTTTGAGACTTATGTCTTACTGCCATGATGATGATAATATTTACAATTATAATAAGGATAATATACACCTATGTAAATTAGATGGCAAAATAATATCTCTTTATTTCTATGCTAGCAGGCCACCCGATATTGCCCAGTCGTAAAATACACTTAAATATGATGTTTTGATTAATGCAGATTTCGTATTTATTATTATATTATATTGGATCCAATATATTATATTATTATATATATTGCATTATATTGGACCAGTAATGATTTAAAGTTTTTTAAAAAATGACTCTTGCACCACCATCAAGAATTGAAAAACAAAGACGTTTAGCTTAGGATTTACTTTTTCCTTTGACGTTAATGCCTGAACTATGAAGACATATTTGCTGCAAGGCTAAAAATTTAAACATGAACCAATAGCTATTACGTTACGCATGCATATCTGTAATGCTGCAAATTCATTTTTTTAAATTTTCACCCTTTTGCACAGATTTTCCCTGGTTAAACCCCAAATATAAAGTTTTGCATGGGTTTGAATACCCTATAGATTAAGTTTCATGTCTGTAAACCAAAAACTGACAGAGGAGTTTGATAGGCAAATTTTTTAAAACATATATATATATATATATATATAGAGAGAGAGAGAGGTTTGTGTTTACTAGGAGTTTTTTTTATGCAAATATTATGTAAGTATAAATCATATATATATATATCTGCATGAATATAATTACACGTAATAGTTAACTAAAAATGATCATCCCATAAGAAAATCAAAAAAAATTAATAAGGAATTAATTAAAATGTATAAAAGAATATGCAAATTAGCTATGTTTTTCAGATGAATACAATTCTACGACCCATATATAACAAAGTTGTATTTTCTTTTTAAATAAATAGAAAAAAAGGATTTTTAATATGAATATCAATATACAAAAAACAAGTGAAGCATGCATGGTCCGCCGTGAGTGCACAGTGAAAGTGGTATAAAAAAAATTACTAAGTTCAGCACCCCCCCCCCCATTTACTCCCCAAAGTCTAGGGGACGTAAAATCCTGGTGAAAATGAACAAACAGTGCAGTTTCAGGCCTTAACATATATAAATTTGAGTTCTGCACCAGGCAAAAAAAGAAATGAGTAAGTCCATTATTTGCTGCCCCCCACCCCATTTAGCCCCAAAAGTCCCCAAAGCCTTAACATATTTAAATTTGAGTTCAGTACCATGCAAAACTGCTAAATGGACATACACAGAAAATTTTGGACAAATATGGTAAAACAGCCCCAAAAAGTGGAGTGTTTTTATTAGCCCTAAAAGAGCCCCTGGGGCACACCCAAGAGTTATTGCGAAGTGTAGGCAAACAAAATTATAACAAAGTCAATTAGTTACAACTTTTCAGAAAGTTTTATAAAAATCTAAGGCATCAATCATTTTTAATAAGCACAAAAGTATCAATTTTAGCTATTTTAACCCGAAAGGTACCCGGGGGGGGGGGGCAACCAGAGTTTTCCCAGAAAATCCGTGTTGGAATTTTTGGAAATTTTACACAAACATTAAACATGATATGAGTAAAAAAAACTCATATCATGTTTAATGTTTGTGTAAAATTTTTAAAAAATTCCAAGGCGTAGTTATTGAAAAAAGTGCGAATGGACAAGGGTGAATTTACAGGTCGACCCTCGTTTTGTCAGTGGACGAAAAAACAAATCTGTTGAAGTATAGATAATAATAAAACAAAGAACACAACCACATGAGACCAAGATAACTGAAACTACAAAACTTGACAATTAACTGCGCACCCCCTTTCCTCCCTCAAAATGGTGGTAACGGCCTCAGCTGGCATCACACTAAATAATTGTAAGGGGGATGAAAAGACCGAAGAGGAAGATCTTCACTGGAAGAGTGCAGAGAAGACTAGGGATCTTGGAAAGGCTTTTTGGCGCTCAAACCTCAGGAAATACCAATGGTGGTTGCCTCTGAGAGATCAATAGCTGTTGCAATAACACAAAGTCATTTGCAATGGTTATTAAACATGATAAGGAACATTGAAAATTTTAGGAGACTTGTCACTCGGACTCAAGGGAACAGTACACTAATAGCATGTGTGAAAATTCTTTTTGAGGTTTTCAGTCTGCTATTAGATATATCCTTAGTTGCTAACACTTCAATCTCATTGATCTGAAAAAATTTCATTCTGAGAGAACTTGAATGCCTACTAAACACTATCCTCAACTGTCTAACGTCTCTCTATATAGGAGTTTGTCAGGACAACCTAGCATAAGGATAATTTTCCTTACAAGTAAATCCTGACTAAATATTCAAAATCACACAGTATTCACAGCCCAAATAAGATCTCCTCGATATGGCTTTTATGAGGAACTAGCCTGGGTGCCTGACGTTGCCCGGTGTTGCCTGGATGTTTGGAGGTGTGTGTTGAGCAAAAAAAAGTGGTAGTAGGCAGGCAGGCTCGAACCCATACCGCGAAGGAGGAAAGGAATGTGAGAAAAAAAAAAAATGTGATGTCTTTGCCGTTGTGTCCATCCCCAAACTGGAAGTGGCGAAGGTTTAAATTAAGGCTAGTCAATCGAAAAGAGGGGATGACTTTCGAAAATATCGGCGAAAAAAGCGACCCCTCCCTGTAGAAAAGTGCCCAGTTGAGAGTGAAGGAATTAATGTTTTTAGCCGATGTTTCTGTATTTGTCATCAGAAGGGTCGAGCTTCAAAACGATACCGATCTTGTGAAAATCTGTCGCATCTGTCAAAAGTTTTAGGCAGACATACATACATACATGATGATTGCAACGTCTTGTCAGACGAGTGCCACTCCCTCAATCACTAAAAGTCCATGTGCCTGAAGATGACTTTTTTTAGTTCTGCCAGCGAATTCACACACTCAAGCAGACATGACACTGAAGACGGTCATTGGTATACATACATATATATACATATGCGCATACATACATACATATATACACACATACATACACATATACACATATCTATAGACATATATGTATACATACATACACAATAAATAATACACATACATGCATATACATATGCACACACATACATACACATATACATATATATACATACACATATATACACACACACAAATACATACATATATGCATATATACATACATACATACACACATACATATACCTACATATACATACACATACATATATATGCATTTATACATATATATATATATATATTCATATATACATATACATACATACACACATGCACATACATATATCTACATATACATACACATGCATATACACATACATATATCTACATACATCTATATATATACATATATACATATACATACATACACACCAAATATATACATACATACACACATAAAAATATATACACACATATATACATAGATATACATACATATACATACACATGTACATATATGTACATACATATAATGATGGCAGACATACATACATACATGATGATGGCAGCAAACTCGTCCTCGAGTATTGCCATTACTTAATACATTTCTGGCTTAAATGAGGCAGACATGTGCGTCACTAGCAGCACGTGCTGGACGGTCACTTCTATGAACCTTCTACAGTTCTGCACATCTGCAGCTGACCGGGTCCAGGCTATGGTGCCCTGAACACCTGCCGATCCAGACCTTGGATGTTCCAGAGCTTTTATTTCTATTGACGTCCATATTCGCATCAGTCCTCATTGAGTGTCGTTTTAGGCTACAGCCAGCCTTTTTGTTATCGAGATACACACTGATGGTAAAATGTGTATTCCATTACATATCAAGTAATGCCTGTATTTGAAGCTTTTTATAGTGAGAAAAGACTTTGCACCAAAACAATCCCACTCTCTGAACAACTGCCACATTGAACCAAAAAGAAGAGCAAGTTAACATCATTGGATGCAGCAGTCGCCGCAGGTTTTATATCAGGGTTTTCCTTCACCTAGAGAGGTTGCCTTCACCACGGCTTATGGAGCCCTCTCCACCCATCATGCCATTTGATCCATGACTAGGACTTAGGTTGCTGGGTACTAGAGCATATTTCACACACCGGTGGGTCATGTATGCCGCAACTTATAGGGCCTAAGCTCCTCTGGATGTTTCTGTCAGGGTTACCTCACCCGTAGCCCTTGGTTAAAAGAACCTTGGCCCACAAGGCAGTGGAGGTCCAGTTATACGACGCAGGACAGTCGCTGTTCATCAGAGCCCCGTCTGCGTGGAAGTGGTCACGACGTGCACGTGGGGTTGATTTGTCTGGGAGAAGCACAGTATGACACTAAGACATCTGTGTGCTTTTAACACACGTCCACACCAGACCTTAACCACCAACATGCATAATACATATGTACATATAATGATGGCAATTCAAAATGTTGAGATTTAGCAACAAGCAAGAGCAAGATAGCCAGCAACAAGTCAAACTGTAGACCAGCTTAATGCTGAGACTAGTCTCCTGCTTTATGTTTTTTTTAAATCAGAGATTTGCTTCTCCTAGAGAGGTTGCCTTCATCAGGGCTTACGGGAACCCTCTCCACCCCACATACACATGTAAATAAACGCATGAACGCACACATGCATGCATACATACAGATGCATGCAAACATACATATGCAAGTACACACACATGCATACATGCCAACATGCACATACACACATGTATGCATATGTATACACATCACATACATATGCATATACACACGTACACATACACGTACATGTAGAATATACATGAAGGAGCATTAATGACGATGATGATGATGGTTAGTACGAACAAGTGAATTTAACATGAATAAAAAAAGAAAAACAATCCAATACACACAGCATGTAGAAGAGGCAGATATTCGCTTCGCTGCTTGTACAACTTTTAAATTTAAGATGCGTCCACAACGGCACAAATCCTCAACGTTCATGACAACGATAACGATGGTTGGTACGAATAAGTGAATTTAACATGATTAAAAAAGAAAAACAACCCAATATGCACAGCACGTAAAAGAGACAGACATTCGCTTCGACGCTTGTACAACTTTTAAATGCATACATATATACATACATAAATAAATAAATACATACATACATACATTTAAAGAGACAGGTGAGATTTATATTATAGAAGATGGTGCACTTTCTCCAAGTGGTTTTATCTTAAGAAACAGCACGGAACTGGATACTCCACCAGACAAGGAAACTTCTTGTTCTAGTATCCAGTAAGACCAAACGACCACAAAAAAAATATAGTAAAACATATTTAAATGGTCAATTGGTGAGAGAGAAAATTATGTTCTAACTTCTTTACTAACTCAGAGTTTGATAGGTAAAGAATAATTTTACTGGATATTCGAATATCCAATGAAATATCTCATTGATTTCTGTTAATTTCAACTGAAGTAAAATGAAGCACTAAAGGATATTCTAACTCATCAAATTTATTTTGGCTAAGATTTTGTATTAATATCATTAGTTAAATTTGGATTATAAAGTTGTGAGTGTATTGTAATAAGTCAAAATTGAATTTTTTTCGAAACTGTTTATTTTTTTTTTTTAATATTATTAATTAAAAAGATTAAAACAATAGTTTATATTGTTTTAATTTCTTAAACTAAATTAGTTAGCTTTATATATTTGTAAAAGTTCAATGTTATATTTTTTAAGATTTTCGTTTTTATATTGACAACATTGTTCATCCAAGAAATACCGCTTTTTGGCCTTGTTTATTCAAAGTTACTTCATTTATAAGAATTTGTCAATAATTGTCAAATTTATCAATTAGATACTTTTGGTTTGATTATTATTTCACATGTAAAACACATAAAACCATCAAACAAATCTCACAGGGAAAAATTGAAAGAAAATTCATATTGACTCCGGTAAAAGACCCGAATTGCATAATTGTTTGGTCTGTTATTACCTATCCCCCCCCTACCCACAAAAAAATAAGTTTAACAAATATTTTTTTAATAAGTAATATAAGTCATCACCATCAGAGATTATCTTTCTTAAATATGAAAGCTTTACTTTATATTTTATAGATTTTGTGAAAATTTGTGACCCAACGAGTATGTCTAGTCTTATAAAAACTAAGAGGTGCGTTCCAAAAGTAATGCCTCCTACTTTTTATTTCGTTAAAACAGATCACAGGGGATTGCAAATTGCATTGTTATGATGACTGAACTTATGCATTCATGATCTGAAAGTTTCATCTCTCTGTTGCAGATATTTACGGTGTGAGCTTATGAGAAAGCAACCCCTGTCATAGACGTGTATCAGACGCAGAGATGCGTCGTTGAATTCCTGGCAAAAGTGTATTGTAGAAAAATAAATTCTGGAGCAAAAAAGATCGTCTGTTTTAATCGGACCACTCACGTCTTTGTAGCTCTTCAACTTTTTGAGCTAAGAAAAAATAGGAGGCTTTACTTTTGGAACAAGCCTCGTATGACAAAGCACACTCCAGGCGCCCATGTACAGCCATCGTTCATCGTTGGCAAAAGTGCATTAATAATTAATATGTAGAAAAATAAA
Organism: Euprymna scolopes; assembly: GCF_053919585.1. Classification (NCBI taxonomy): domain Eukaryota; kingdom Metazoa; phylum Mollusca; class Cephalopoda; order Sepiida; family Sepiolidae; genus Euprymna; species Euprymna scolopes. Next base: position 31,991,534 of record NC_136520.1, read on the forward strand.
TTCTGGAACACAAAAAGGTCGTTCGTTTTAATGGTACAACTTCCATCTTCATAGCTCTTCAACTTTTTGAGTTAAAAAAAATAGGAGGCTTTACTTTTGGAAAGACCCTCATGTATGAAACTTTGAATTCTTTTCTTATGTGACTATCAACATTTGTTGGCAGATATAGCATCCTCATTGTATGTGTCTAAAAGGTTTCCCTTTTCATTTTATGACCTTTTTAATCTAGTCTGAGAGGCAGTTATTATCAGATAAGACTATATTTATCCACAGGGTCAGGGTTAGGTCTCCACAAATAAAAAAATAAAATAAAAAAAAAAACTCTTTGATCTTAACATCTGTGGTATTTGTTATGACAGAAATCCAATAAAGTGTACTAACCTTTAAAAGAAAGGACAAACACATAAATATTTTCAAAAATACATTATAACCTTACTTGATTTGATACAGAACAATCACGTTGACACACTGGGTTCTCTCATTGAATCACCAAAGTTAAGCAACGTTGAGCGTATTCAATACCAGATGGGTGACCATTTGGAAATACTAGGCGCTGTATGTTTTTTTTACAAAGGAGTCACCTTTTATCAAGGCTCAGGGGCCACTTGAGGATAAGGGTTAATGAGTGTATGGTAGTCAATGGGACAACGTCGTAGTAATCGTCAGTTGGAAATTTGGTAAACTGGATTACTTAATGGGATTGCTCATCAAGAACTTGTTTACTTGTTGAAACTATTGAAGATGACCATATTGTAGTCAACTGGAAAGCAGGCAAACGGAACAGAGTTCCACAGGCATTTAGTTCTAAGAAAGAAGCTTTGTTCATGGAATCCATATTAAGGTTTAGGCCCAGATATAGAATGAGGAAAATTATTGGTAGTGGTTTCAGCTAGACGAGTATTTTTTCATAAAAGTTTGGCAAAGGAGGACCATAGATTGGAGCTCAAATGAGAACTTGCCATGAAAATAACGATGTATTCAGGTAATTTGATTTGGTTGTTGTTTATTTTATGGCATATCAACTCTTTTCAGGTTATTTAATGCCGAATTCAGTAATTTGTGAAAAAGGTTTTGTTCTTCAAGTTTTTTATGTCTTCAAATATTTATTCATCATGTTTGGTTTGGTTGTTTTGCAGAGGAAAATTGTTGTTTCTGTTTTTGACTTTGCAGAATATGATAGTTTTGCAAAGAGAAAGGAAAAAAAACAATAACATCAATGTTTGGTGCATTTTAGGTCAGGAAGTCAATATCTTCAGACAGCCTGATCTGTTATTTTTTAATTTTTTTTCAGAATATTTTCAAGTTAAATTCAGTTTTTACGATATTTTGGTTCATTAAATTGTTAGGTAATTTGCTGGAATAACTTTTTAAATTTAGTAATCAAGTAAAAATGGAATTTTTAATTGATTAAATAATTCGAAATAAGAAAAATTATTTTTGCTTTAATTTAATTATTTTTACTGTGCAATATTTGTATTAGTTTCAAATAGGTTAAACTGCTAATGGTCGTTTTGGTACAAAAAAATCCACTTATGTCATCCCAATGCTAGGAATTTGGAATAGAGGCATGTGAATGAGAAAAATTGAAAGTAGAATCAGGGAGACATCAGCTACATGAGATCCCAGAATGTATTAGGCTGGTGCAAAAATAATGTCGTTTTTTTTTTTTTTGCTTGGTTGAACACATTATTTTTGCACCAACATAATATAATATCACAGGGAGATAAACGCTTCTGCCTTGCACAGTTCCAGACCACCTACGTTTAAGGTGTAGTTCCTGTTACCCTCCCTCTGATATTCTGGAGGGAGTTCCTCTGTTGTGGTGAAAACAATACATGTAAGTAAAGGGGATGGGATCTTTGTTGAAAAGCTAAACCAACTTGCCCTGCCTTGACAGAGTTCAAAATCAACTTTGTAGCCTAGTGGAGGATACCCTTTTCTCTTCCCTGGAACCTCTTTCCCACAGAAGAGACGCCACGAGCTTGTCTCTGTTTTATTTTGTCATTTTCATAGCAAGTGCTCGTCTGAGCTCCAATTTATGGTCTTTCCCCCTGGCCTGACTTTCACAAAAAACACTTGTCTAGCTGAAACCACTATTAATAATTGCTACCCACTCTTTATCTGTGCCTAAACCTAAATGTAGATTCCATGAACAAAGCTTCTTTCTTAGAACTGCACGCTTGTGGAACTCTGTTCCGTTTTTTTGCTTTCCAACTGACTACAATATGGTTGTCTTCAAGTCCAACGTGAACAAATTCTTGATGAGCCATCCCCTTAAGTAATCCAATTTACCAAATTTCCACTACTAACGATGACTGATATGTTCCCCTTGACCACTGTACCCTCATTAACCCTTATCCTCGAGTGGTCTCCGGGTCTTGATAAGTGGTGACTCCTTTGTAAAAAAAAAAAAAAAAATATATATAGAGGGAGCCCATTGACATTGTACAGCAACTTTTTAATGAAGGTATTTCAAACAGAACACCCACTTCCAATTTGTAAGCACAAAAATAGTCAGCTCAGCGTGCTCATGTCTGTGCGAACGCAATCTGATATAAGAGAGAACTTGAATGTCTACTAGATACTGCCCTCGAGTGTCTATTGTCTCTCTATGCAGGTTTTTGTCAGGACAACCTGGCATGAGGATGCTTTTACCTATAAGTAAACAAATCTGTTGCCAAGGCCGCTGGAAAAATGGTCGGATCCTTCTATCAATCCAGTAGATATCTCACTGCTGATGCAATTCTCTATCTAAGAGCCAGGTACATTCAAGGATGGAGTACTGTTGCCACATATGAGCAGAAGCTGCTAGAAAGGACTTGTCCTGCCTTGATAGAGTTCAAAATAGACTCCGTAGCCTTGTGGGAGAGGTCCTTTTCTCTTCCTTGCAACCTCTATGTCACAGAAGAGATGCTGCGAGTTTGTCTCTGCTTTATTGCTATTTTCATGGAAAGTGTTCGACTGAGCTTCAATCTATGGTCCCCCCTCGCCTAACTTTCACAAGAAACACTCGTCTAGCTGAAAACACTATCAATAATTCCCCCCAATTTTTATCTGTGCCTTAACCTAAACATAGATTCCATGAACAAAGTTTCTTTCTTAGAACCGCACGCCTGTGGAATTGTCTTCCGTTTTCCTGCTTTCCAGATGACTACAATATGGTTGTCTTCAAGTCCAATGTAAACAAGTTCTTGATGAGCCGTTCCACTTAAGTTAACAAATTTACCAAATTTCCATTACTAAAGATTACTATATTGTCCAATTGACTACTGTACACTCTTAACCCTTATCCTCGAGTGGTCTCTGGGCCTTGATATGTGGTTATGCCTATGTAAAAAACAAACAAAAAAAGCCTTGACTAAATATTCAAAATCACGTATTCACAGCCCAAATAAGATCTCCTCAGTATGACTAACACACAGTGACTTATACAAAAACTGGTGCACCTTCTCCAAGTGATGTTGCCTAAAGTAACAGCACCAGACTCCACCAGACTAGATGAATTCTTGTCCTGGGATTCAGTAAGACCAAGAGACCACAAGAAAGATTTACGATAATATATTTAACTGGTCAGTTGGAGAGAGGAAAATGAATATTAACTTCTTTACTACCTCAGTGTTTTAGAGGTAAAGGAAATTTAATGGAACATTTGAATATCTATGCATCTCATATGGAGATCAAGTGTTAGCCCCTAGGAAGGCGCCTCTTGATTTCTGGAAGCTTTGACTAAAGTAAAATGAAACAAAGAGAGAAATATAACCGAGTTACTGAAACATAAAACTTGACTTGAATCATGTTCACACTCCAAAGATCTTCACCATATGCTTGAAAACAAAATCCTGCTACTTATCACAGTCTTGAACCAGTCTTTCAGTTGTCAGTAGCAAAATGTCAGCTTCAATCCTTATCTGATTGACTCATCTCTTTGGTGATCATCCACTTGATTTTTCTTGAATGAAATCTTTTTTATATGATTGCTTTATGTAGTTGAAGTTTAGTATTCGGTAACATGTCTCAACTATGTTAATCTTCTTTTCTTTTTTTTTTTTTTCAAATAACGTGAAATAACGGGCGATAATCTACAATATACAATAATATATAGTTTTTTCTTTGTTGCTTTTTTTAAACATCCTTTTAACTTGAATGACGTGTTTCTTTCGAAATATTTCTAGAAATTTCAATCATAAACAAAAACTGCAGAGTCATGATTGTTCCATGTATTTCAGACTAATTTTTATGTTGCCTTACTGATGTGCCTACTCCAAAGAGCTTCGCCACATGCTTGAAAACAAGATCCTGCCACATATCATGGTCTTGGGCCAGTCCCACCTTTATCTGATTAGCTTATCTCTTTGATGATCATCCTCTTCATCTTTCTTGAATAAAATTAACTTGATATCATTAATTCACATAGCTGGAGTCTGATAACCGGGAAACAATCTCCAAACCAATTAATCTCTTTTTCTTTTTTGAATAGTTCCAAACCATGTTAATTTCTTTTTTGGTCCCCCGACAAAAGGACAGTGGACCTGTAAATTCAATTTTTGGAAATTTTGCGCAAACATTAAACATGATATGAGTAAAAACGTAACAGAACAGATTTTCCAGGAAACCTCCGATTGCCCCCCTAGGGATGCCTTTTAGGTTAAAATGGCTGAAATTGACACTTTTGTGCTTATTAAAAATAATTGATGCCTTGGATTTTTATAAAACTTTCTGAAAAGTTGTAACTAACTGATTTCTATATAATTTTGTTTGTCTATACTTCACGATAACTATTGGGTGTGCCCCAGGGGCTCTTTTAGGGCTAATAAAAACACTCCATTTTTCGAACTATTTTACTATATTTGTCCAAAATTTTCTGTGTATGTCAATTTAGCAGTTTGTATGGTGCTGAACTCAAATTTAAATATGTTAAAGCCTTGGGGACTTTTGGGGCTAAATAGGGGGGGGGGGCAAATGCTGAACTTAGTCATTTTTTTTATGTCTTGTTCATTGTGCACTCATGGCGGACCATGCATGCTTCACTTGTTGAATAACGTTGTTGATGGATTTGTTAATATTAAGTATGAACAAACAAAATGCAAGGTGATATATAACCTTATTTATTACCATATGTACACACGCGGTTTACTACTATAAATATGGCATCTTTAACTGCATGTGTGGAAAGATCCAGATGTTATTTTGTTTTCCCGCAGTTCAAGGGACGTCACTCTATCCCAGCATGTGTTGTATGATCGAGTACCAACAAGGAGTCTGTTGTGTAATGTGTACCATATCACTATGCAGGGATATGTACTTCTGACGAAGGGTTCATCATTATGTGTATACGTGTCACTAAATGTTTATGGTGGTTCTTCACTATCTGACCCCTAAGTTATGTTGTTGCAGTCTATTTATGTTCCACTGCTATGATCGTCTAAATGTTTGTGTGTGTGTGTGTGTGTGTGTGTGTGTGTGTGTGTGTGTGTGTGTGTGTGTGTGTGTGTGATATATGTATTTTAGACATACCTTATTTTCATGCATCGTTGATGTTGTTCCACCTGAAATTCATTTCATTCTTCGAGGGGAGGCTGGAACCTTTTTGAACAAATATTCATTCACTTCCAAGAACGCGTGTTTGTTTTATATAGTTTTTATCCACTTTCCAGATGTCGATCACAGAAGAATAGAAAGTGAATATCTTTGCTTGTGTGCTTAATTCTAGGTCTCCATTCTAAGACACGTCAGCCCTCTTCCTGGTGAAGTGAAGGGGGGAGACGATCTGTTAAACTGTCCGCTCTGCTCAACGTCCAAATTCCAACTCTCAATTATTCTTCTCAGCTAACTAAACGTAACATACATGTAGTTCCGTCAGCTGATCAGATACTTCCGGTAAGCTTGTCTATGATATGATTTATTATATTTTGACAGATTTTCAGCATTCTTCATATGCATCTCATGTTTATCGCTCCAGTTGGATAGATAGATCGAGATGGATAGATACAGAAGTAGATAGATAACTAGATCGATAATACACATAGATAAATAGATAGATCGACAGACAGATAAATAAGTTACAAATACTTTCTTGTGTTCGATCTACTATATAACACATGTTCCTCATACTTTACAGGGTCCTGGATATGACCTTAAACTATATCCAGTGGTGAGGCCCCAGCTTGCGGACTTTGGGGAGTGTGGAGCCACCCTTTAATTGCCATTGCTCCCGGGTACACTCTGGTAGTACCTGTTAGAGTCTTAACTATAGGTTAAATAGAAACCGACTTGAAAACAACAAATATATTCTATTAAAAATTTTTTCTTCAAAATCTTTGGATTTGGCATTAAATAACCTGAAAAGGGTTGATATGCCGTAAAACAAAAACAACCAACCAATCAGCCAACCATCATACTTTACAAGTCTCTTTCTGATATCTGCATCCATTGCCTATCTCACATAGTTAAAGAACTCTCTGATATTTACATATTTACATGTCTTCATCTATCTCACAAAGTTTCTTGAAGGATATTTTTAAAAGTTTCATTTCAAAAACATAAAGTTTCCTCTCATGCTGCGCTAGTTATAGTTGATGTTTCATGTACATATACAACAATAGGAACTATCCATGCATTGCAAAGTCTTAACTTCAGAGGTGTTGATATGTTCTTCTGTAACGTTGCAGTTACATGTTAACACGGCCCACACATTGCATGCAGAGACAGTCGCAAAGGAACAAAAAAGGAAATCCAAGGGGCGTGCAATAAGTAATGCCCTTGATCCACTTCCCATAGGAGTAGAGCAATGAAACTTGGCACAGTTATTAGTCTTTCCCTACATAGGAACCACCCAGAGTTATGCATTCCTCCAATCGTTTGATGCAGCTCTGGAGACCGTTTTTCTAGAACACCCCAGGTTGGTCCTCCAACCACGACGTGACTTCAGAAATCAAGGCTGCATCATCTGGGAAACGCTTTCCTTTCAAAAACAACTTCATGGCTGGGAAGAGGTGAAAGTCAGAGAGTGCAAGGTCAGGAGAGTAGGGAGGATGGGGAAGGATTTCATAACCACACGCCCGTGCTTCTGATATAGTGACATACGAGTTGTGGACCAGAGCATTGTCCTGCAGGAGGAGGGTACCTTTGCTGATCTTGCCCTGCCTCTTGATTTTTATAGCTTCCCTTAATTTCCTCAAAAAGTGAAGCATAATAGGCTCCTGTAATTGTGGTACCCTTTGCCAGGAAATCTATCATCACTACTCCGTCCTGGTCCCAGAAGACTGTGAGCATGACCTTGCCAGCGGAGGGCTGCACTCTTGCATTCTTTGGAGGTGGTGAATCCAAGTGCTTCCACTGCATCGACTGGGCATTGGTTTCTGGATCATAGTAATGGACCCAGATTTCATCCTGTGCAATCAGTCTTTTGAAAAACTTTGACTCATCTTCTTGGCACATCTCCAAATTCATCCTCGAGCACTCGACGCGTTCTCGCTTCTGGAATGTTGTGTAATGTGTACCATATCACTGGGAATCCATCTGGCAGACACCTTATGCATATGCAAATGGTCATGAATGATAGTTTCCACAGACCCTGTACTAATCTTGACATCTTGGGCTATTTGGCGAATAGTAATGCGCCGATCTTCCAAAATGGCAGCCTCAACTTGACGGACAGATGCCTCATCAATGGTAGAAGGAGGGCGACCAGGTCTGGGAGCTGTTTCCACAGACTTCCGCCCATATTTGAATTCACAATGCCAGCGTTTTACAAGGTCATATGATGGGGCATCATCACCATCAGTTTCTTTCATTTCAACAAAAGTCTCCTGTGGTGTGCGTCCTTTCAAATACAAAAACCGGATCACTGCTCGACATTCAACAGGCTCCATTTCACACCTGACTCAGTTCAAGCACCTGTAAAACAGAAACCACAATTAGTTCAGAGTTGTAATTTGCCACATAATCCGTAGAGATATAAATAATTGCACATGTAAAATTTCAGCTAGATCAGACAACTGGAAGTGGGTCAGGGGCATAACTTATTGCACGCCCCTTGTAAATTCAACTCAGCTTTTTCAGTTGAAATAAAAGGCATTTAGTAACGGTACTTTCCAACAACGCATTGCATCTTGTTTTAAAAGTCACTTAGTTCATCATGCAGTTAACAAACCCTGTTGTTTCAACACGTGCTTAAAAGTTTCATCCACCACCATGAGCCACACGCCCATCTAACATTAAATATTGACATGAACTAAGGTCTCCATAAAACATTTTTACACAATGAAAATATGACCAACAAAACAGGAACAAAATTTGAAAGTGAACCAGGCAAGAAAAGGTGCGAGAGTACTCATAGACCAATGCAATTCTTTTTTTTTTTTCTTTCTCCAAGTTTTTAGTCCGATGTGGTTCGGTGTTTCTTCCTATCTTTTGTAGCAGAAACAAATGGAAGTTTTTTCTTTTGCAAATCAATGCCTCTTCCCTGTGTTATTTGGCCACATACTGACCAATCAGGAGTGCGACGCATTGATCCTTTCTCTCCCCTAATGAAATAAGACTGCTTCCAGTTTGAAGGAAAAAACTCCTTCTTACCGAGAGAGACGCCAAGCAGATAGGACCCTTTTCCTTGCTCTCTCTCCATCTCTGTGTTATTTCATCCGGTATGGACGATTCCCACTGGGAATAACTACCACACCAGGTGGCCAAAGTCCAGTTTTTATCCAGAAATACTATTTAAAAGTTGTTTTCGCTTGTCAGTGTAAAATGGCAGGTTTTTCTTTTTTTTGTTTTATATGCTCCTGTGTTTTGTTTGTATGCGGGCAACATGAGTTTTTGAAAGGTAAGAATCCTGTAGCAAAGTGGAGTGTAGTGGTTCTGAAAGTTTGTTGTTTTTAAGCATAAAATAACGAAATAAAGCTCAGAAAGTTACGTGTCCCGGGGTCACCAAATAAAGATATGAGATAACAACAAAACATTTCTATCCTCGACTTTACACGCCCATTTTTTTCGACGTTGACTTTCTTTCTGCCGACCACATCGTGCATTTTTTCTCCTGCTTTCCTTTTTCTCCTTGCACACACTTCCTAATCTGCATATGCATGTTTTTCAGCTACTGCTGCTGCTAATCTCTTTGCAAGCCAGCTATCCTTTGCTGCTGCTGATATTTTCCTACATGCTCATATGCACTGTTTTACACACGTGGTGTCTTTTTTTTTTTTCTCCACTTTTCTTTCCCTGTTCTTCCTTTGTTGTGACATCAGTTCATGCAGCAGCTTAATCATTTGCATATGTGTCATGTAGCTGCTGCTAAGTACACGTCAGCAGCTCTGTTACATTTTCTACTCCATATCTTTTTATTGAGATGTTCAAATGCAGAGGTTGTTATTCCTATTCTTCTGCTTGCGTATTCACTTTAATCCTCCATTTGTCGCAAGAGGCTTCACGCTCAGAAACAAAGTTTCAACTCATTCAAGATAGTGGCAACGAGTGTGGTGTCATCAGCATAATGGATGTTAGAAGAGGGTACTTATGCATTTAACGAAACCAGATATAACTCAGCGTTTGGCTCGGATTTCTCTGGTGCATGACGTCAACAGCCAGATAAAGCCAAGTGTTGCCCATGAAATAATAATAACGCTACACTTAAAAAAAAAAGAAACTACATTAAAATTTTAAATGTAGAAGTATCAACAGAAAAAAGCAAAAACCTAGCATTCATTTATATTTTTTATTAAATGTTTGTAGAAAATTTCAATTTTTTTTTGTCAAATAGATAAATTTTAAGGAATGTTTTCAATAAATAATAGTTAGTGCCTTTTTTTTTGTTTGTTTTTGAAGTATTTTTTATGGCTTTCAGAAAGTAAAACAAATAAATAAAATTTAGTAACTTTTGTTTTTTGTAGTATTTTTTAATAGTTTAAAAAAAGTGAAACAATTTTTTTTTATTTGGGGAGGGGGGGCAAGTAATTATGTCAAAAACAAACAAAACTGGTATCTTTTATCTTTTTTTTTTTGGCAAATCCCTGCAAGTAGTTAGATTTTTTTTTTTTCTCTTTTCCTTTTATGCCAGGAACATTTTTTCTCAGGAGGATGTATTCTCTTCAAACTTTTGGAGGGCATCAGACGACAAAATGGATGCAGATGAGATAGCGGATGCGATAGGAACCTCTTTATCAACCTGGTAGCTTTCGCCAATGTTAGTCGATATGGAGTCAAACAGCTGTCTACCAAATTTTTGTCTCCACATGAACTCTAAAAAATATGTGTCCAGAAGCTCCCAGTTGGTTCCACATTCTGCTGCTTTGCTTCCTTCCACATCTGCTCCACATGATTTGTTGTTGGCTGTTTCAGGGTCAATGAAGTTAAGGCTGTGGTTCACCGTTAAATGGTGAAACTCTTCTCCTCCCACTTTGCTATACACTCTCCAACAGTCTGATGCGACCGTGGTCCTAGAATGTATTTTTTTATTAGTGGAAGGAGGGTTTCAGCATTCCTATTTGGTATGCTCATCAAGAAACCCTCCTTATCAGTGGAGTCATATTCACTGAAGACCCAGACCGGTGTCAAAAGTCTGCTGACATTATGTTTTGGGCAGTTGAAGACAGACTCGTCGATCTCAACCGTATGGCCTGGGTCTCCTATCTGCTGAGGATTCCTGAGAAAGTATTCCCGCCAAATGTCTCGCAGGAAATTCTTTCAATTTACAATCGTGTGGCATGAGCGCAACCCACATTCCTGCTAGAGGTTTCGTGTAGTCGCCATCTCGAATGCCCACAGGTAAATTATTTTAAAAGTGCAGGGGATCATCAGCCGCGATTTGGCAAAAAAGGTTCCTGTTCTAATGGTTGTCCAATGGCGACATTTTAAGTTGCTGCATCTCACTTTCCTAGTATGCATTCCTTCCCACAGGTTGAGCACTTCATTGACTCTGCCATCAAATTCCTGTGCTGACAAAACTGTATCACAACCTCTGGAGTCTGGAGCTGTTTAGCTAGGATGGTCAAGTTCATGTCAGTGTTTCTCGAAATTTTAAGATTCATTGAGGAAGTTGTTGTAAAGTTTGGAGAGAACTGAAGCAACTTCAGCAGAGCATTTTTAAAATAAAATAGCCAGGATGAGATCAGGTCCACACGCTTTTGAGATGTCTAGGTTTTTTATGATACCATGTACCTGAGAAGGGGTGATTTTCAAATCATCTAGTGTGGTGTCTGCCCGCAAAGGAAAGTCAGGGAGGGAATGGTGTGCCGGGTCCAATGTGGAATTAGAGGCAAACCGACTGGTAAGCAGGTTAGCCTTCTCGGTTACTGTGCAGACAACCTCATGATCGTTTGATAGTGGGGAAATCATTGACTGCCCATTATTTACTAGACTGTTGCAGATTTTTCAGAAATCACGGGTTCCTAATTTCTCTGCTTCGATTCGTTTTCTGGTGGTTTCAGTGTATTCTGTCTCAGCTGTCACTATTTCTCTCTTACAATTACTTCTAGCTTCTATATACTTCTGTCTGTTTGAACTGGACTTATGTCAGTTAAATCTGTGGTACGCATGCTGCCTTTGAGCAATGGCAGCTGCACAAGTAGAAGTAGACCATTGGGGAGAGTGGGGCTTGCTATAGAATTTCCGTGTGGGAAAATGTGCTTCAATTGCAGTTTTGAACCATTCAGTCGTCTCATTTGCACACTGTTCAGCTGGAAGAGAAAAGATATTTCCCTATGGGGCATCTCTAATAAGATCACTGATGGCTTCCCAGTTAACCTTTTTGTAATACATCATTGTTTTGAGGAGTGGGTCTTCAGTTCTGGGTTGAGAATTTAGGGCGATTTCTACCATTATCACAGCATGATCAGCATTCCTGAGTGGGCTGTGGGCATTCATTGTACAATCATTGGGAACTGTGGTCAGAAATAGATCTAGAAGTGAGGCATGTTGATCTTGCTGGTCTGGGAAACGTGTCGGAAATGTAACCATCTGTGATAGAAATGAGATATAGACAAGCTATGTGTTGTGCTACTAGCTGCATCTGTGTAAGTAGAGAACCCAAGCCAGTTACTGTGGTGTACATTAAAGTCACCAAATACATGTACATGCGCTAGTATCGAGGGAGAGTGCTATATCTATGCTGTCAGAGACTTTGTTTATTAGGGTACAGTCAACTGCATTCTATTATTTAAGTTGCTTTGTGCAGAATCCAATGACACTATTTTTCAGATCGGCCATCTTGCTTTTTATTGATCTATTGCATGCTTTTTTTCCAAAAATCAGCTCTAGCACACCTTCTATTGGACAAGTTTTCATAATCTTTGAAATTTATACTGATTTTAATATGACATTCAAGTATGTAATAATGTTTTTTCCTCGAAATGCCTTTGTTTAAAAATACACAATTGGGTTGGACGACACACTATAGTAAAGTTGCACCAAAAAAGTTTGCTAACTATTGTAAGTTGAAATGAATAACTACAAATTATAACACAAAATAAGGAACAATAAATAAACATGCCGAGATTCAAACTAACTGTCTTTAAGTGCAGTAAGCAAAACCAATTGGTTACAATTGTTATATATTCAGACCCTACGCCAGTAAGTAAAGATTTATGTTATCAAGTATGAATTTCGGAAATGTTACATTAAGTACATGTCAGAACAATTATTAGTATTTTTTTTTTAATTCTTTGAGATGAGGCTTTAAAATCACCTGAAGAAGGCCAGAGGATGAGTTGGCCGGAATGTGGTGAAACAACAACACAACAACTATGAAGATGAGGATAAGTCTGCAAAGAAGAATGGATGCACAAATGTCAGGATAATTTTGCAGTGAATGGAGATGGTGCTAATGCACTTAGCATAATTAATGTGTGATTTTAGAGGTCAGCTCCCTAGACAAAACACACTAGAAGATGTGTTGGTGATATTACATAAAAAAATTACATCACATATTTAAAACGGCACAGAGTTTCGAGGCAGTTTGAGGCAAAGAAGTGGCTACACCAGACGTGCTGACAATGTAGAAATCTAAGAGAAAATTTTCTTGAGATGTGTTCGTTTAGCAACCATTTTTAGGTTAAGTAAGAAAATGAAGTCAGAAGGAACCAAGATTAGCCAATCTTTTGTAAGGAATTACTTTTTGGTCTCTCCATTTGTAAATGAGCTTCTCTCCTCAATAAAACCTTTAAAACCGCCAACAAGTCTCTTTGTGTTTCTATACATGAGTTTTATTTATCTTGAGTTAATCACAAATCCATCAATTCTCGTTGTAAAGTTATTAGCAGCCCATCACAGTAGCCTTCCACATCAAACAATGACGTATTGAGCTTCCAGTAACTGGCTAATCTATGTTTAGGACTATCTAAGTTTACCCGAACACGAACAAGTCAATGATTCGAGTAAACTATGTTATGAAAACTTAGACAATCTAATATTGAAAATTCAGCTCACCTAATTAAGAACCGGTCAATATAGCTTGAAAGATATACTGCATTGGAGCCGTGGCTATCTGTCCACACTATATCACAAGGCTTTTCATTTTGGAAGTTGTCGATAAACTTACAAAATGAAAAGGCATCCCGGTTTCTGTTAGTACTCCTGGATATTGACCTCACATGATCTAAATTGTAATCCACGCCCATGTTCCCATCTCTCACTTAGATTTCCGATTGGGAAGTACTCATAAACTGCTCAGTCTGCCAAAGAAAGGCAGCAAGCTCAACATGGCAAGCTCAACATGGCTAGTAGGCATATAAACCTCAATAAAACGAAATGCCCTACATTTTATGGTAACATTCAGAATACACAGTCTTCCTTCCGGATCCATGAAGCAAGGATCACACGACACATCCGATGATCTTTTCACGTATCAAGTTCACAATTTCCACATATTTTTTAAGTTCACAATTTCCACATATTTCTCCCTACCCAGATCATTTTTCAGCATAGCCTCCTCTCACATTAAGTCTAGGACCAGGCGGCCCGGGGTCTTTTTTTCTAAGGACAATTAGCCAAGTTTCAAGGTCCAGGTATTCCAGGGGTGCATCATCTTTAGCAGTTTCTTGAGGGAAGGGGTGAGGTTCCTTTATGGACAAGGGACCCCCCCCCCCCCGGATGTTGGCTCACTCTGGTCTTCAGGTTAGGTTGTGGTTTCTTTTGGGAGCATTCCAAAGTAAGATGTCCAGTCTCTCAAGTGAGAATTAAAGTATGCTGAGTAAGTATGTCACAAGAGATACCGCTGACATGCTGACATAGATTAGTTTGGCTATTTTATACAAGAAGGGGTGAATCTTTACAGGGACCCACCCAATACAGCCTTTTCGTAGATTTTTAATATCTGTGTCTTTAAAAATTACCGAAGGAGATGAAAGTTTAAAGGATTTATTTGCCTCCTATAGCATTAACCACAAGTCCTTTACCTCCTTCTTTTTCAAGATTACATTTAGAACTCTTTTGGCACCGGGGAAATTGTGCGGATCTTCAACATGCATTCCAGCCACCTCCATAAATTCTATTAGTTTCATTAGGTTAGCATTTTTATAGTAAATCGGGTTGTTCATTTGAGGTTTTCTGGCCAAACAAATGTCTTTAGCGAGGAGGGAGTGTCCTTTCCCTTCCAATTTCCAGGAAGGGCTTCGCATTCTTTTATGGGTTGATGCAGGTATTTCAGATTTCAGTGTTTATAAAAGTGTGTGCGACGAGTAGGGCTGCAGAAGGAGTATTATGGGGAATTATGGAAATGTCTAGAACTGGAGAGGAAGTAGATTTTGTCTTTTTGACAAATTAAGGGAGATTAAATTTGACAGGATTAAGGAGACTTTAGATGTAGATGGCTTCGGAAGAGATTATGGACTTTGTTCAGGAGGAGACTGCGGTTTGCCTGGGGATTTTGGGATGGTCATTTTCTTTTTTAAGTTCACAATTTCCATATATTTCTCCCTACACAGATCATTTTTCAGCATGGCCTCCTCTCACATTAAGTCTAGGACCAGGCAGCCACGGGTCTTTTTTCCAAGAACAATTAGCCAAGTCTCAAGGTCTGGGTACTCCAGTAATGCGTCATCTTTAGCAGTTTCTTGAGGGAAGGGATGAGGTTCCTTTATGAACAAGGGGACCCCCAGGTGTTGGCTCACTCTGGTCTTCAGGTTAGGTTGCGGTTTCTATTGGGAGCATTCCAAGGTGAGATGTTCAATCTCTCCACAAGCCCAACAAAATGTGCACCTGCCTGCAACAATGATGGGAATTTTTCCTCATCCAGTTCCATGTGGAATGGGATTTTTGTAAAACCCTCCTTGTCCAGAAGTATATCAAATGTCCAGAATCTTTGGTATTCCTTTTGTGAGCCAGCAACTATTTCTCCAAATTTAAGGAAGAATCCACCTAGGTGCTCGTCATCCACATGGAAGGGGACGTGGGAGACAGAAACTGTGATCTGACGTCTTCTCATACATAACGTATAATTTGTCGTAATAATCTCTGAGAGATTTTTGTACATTCTTCTTCGGTTGGAAAAAGAATATTCTACATATTGTACACGCTACATTTAATTATATGTTGGGGTCTATGCCCCACTGCGCTTTTTTTTTTCTCTTTCTGTCGACCACAAAGACGATTAGGTTCCAATTTTGGTATGTTGTCGAGTAGTCCATTCTCGGTTACAATATTGTTTGGCTTTCTCTATGAATTCCGTTATGCGGTTTGTTCCAGTGTGAATTAGTTGGGGTAGAAAGTGTAACATCTTCCGACCCCTGTCATTGGTATCCATGAGAGTGGCATATGGCTAGCCACAGTTATAGCCGCAGACCATTAAAAACGGTAAAAAAAAAAAAGAAAAAGAAAAAAAAATACCAAGATGGTAAAAACATTAATAACAGCTTTCCCAGGAACGGTGAAATCCAATGCATTAAATCAATAGCGACAGTAATAAAAAATAATAGCAATGGCAAGAAAGACTTACTTCAATAAATAATCCGACACGTGTCATCCAGCATTAAAAAAAAAAAATAAAAAAAAAAAACAAAGACGCTCGCTGGATGAACGTTTTATACATTGAAGAATCCCACTTCAGTCGAGCTGGTTTTATTTATACTCGTGTAGATATCAAATGGATAGTCATTCCAAATCTGAAATGGATTTCTGTACGTTAAAAATGCACAGTCAGTAAAATAACTTCTCTTCTAAGCGTAACGTCGCAGTTACTAGCAAACAAAGCAAATAAAAATAAAATAAAATAAAAATCCGAGTCAGCACTTTTTCTTTTTTAACAAAATTCATTACCGTTACTCTCCCGACTCGACACTACTTAAAAAGTCTCTTGCTACCACATGTCCATCTGACCTGGTAGGTGTTTCTCTTTCTTCCGATCGCACACTGACCCCACTCGGCTCATTCTCGCCTTCACTTTACATGTCCATCTCCTTAGGCATTGACTTTTTCCCTCCTCAACCATGTGGTGTCCTTTTTTTTTTTCCTTTTCTCACGTACATTTCCTAATTTGCATACATGTTCAAACGCTGCTCCTGCTGCTAATGCAATTGCTTGCTATCCATCCTTCGGCTGCTGCTGCTATTTTATTATGCGCTCATACACGCTCTATTACGTAAGTTCAATAGCCATCACTATATATATATATATATATATATATATATATATATATATATATATATATATATAAGTAATGCTCATACACACACATGCACATATATATATATATAGCTGGTTGACGGTACAAAACATACATTGTTTAAAACAAAATGGCCGGCAAAACCCAAGGGGCCCCTTTCATCAACAGACTCATCAGGAGTTAATTGTTGATCATAAAAATAAATAAATAAAATATCTCGCAAGAACAGACTTAATGGGGTGCACGTGTAAATTTTACCGAGGGAGAGGGGGGAAAAAAAGGACGGGTGGGAATCCGAATAAAATAAAATATTCACAATAATATAAAAGATATGTACAAGTGCGGGGGGGGGAGCAAAAGGGAGAGTTAATATATATCCCGAAATAAGTCAAATAACTCTCCCCTTTGCCCCCACTAGTAAATAATAGTAAAAAGATATACCTAGGAGGAACTGAATGTTTTTTTTTAAGGACAGATACCGAAATCATGTTGCATCATTTAACAATGGACCAGAGGATGAACCAAATCGAGTTGAGAATAAAGATAGAAATAAAGATAGAACAAAAATAATCATTAAAAATAAGAAGCGGAACACCACTATATTGAGTAATTGGGTTACAGAACTACATAGGAATGAAATAGAATTTGAATTAAAATAGTCAATTGTTTTATAATAAAAAAAAAAGATTTAGGGAATAGGTTGAGAGTAAAATGTAAGTATGGTAAGAAAATGTTAAATTCATTACGAAAATTTTAGAATGGTACAATAAATAAATTAGTAGATCATCAATTAAACATATAGAAATTAAACTAATTATAACTTAAATAAGGGAAATAGAAATATATTTAAATTTAATAATGGTAGATCAAATAATAAACATGAATTTATAAGACCAAAACTTCAACCTTGATCGCTCTTCGGGGCCCGTGGCGCAGTTGATAGAGACGTTGAATCTCTATGGTTCCAAGTGAGAATTGTCTGAAGATAGCGTTTCAATCCTACCCAAAGTCGGCCAGAGGCTTACTTGGCCAAAACATGGCAAGACGACAACAACTATGGAAGGCAGTAATTGCAGTGAATGCACTGAGGAGATTCAGAGTTCTTATCCATCGCGGTTACCACCTGACAAAGGTCAGAGAAATAGTTGGCCGAAATTTCGTGAAACAACTAATAAAAGATGAGGATAATAGTCCGCAATAAATAAACTAAATAATAATTGTTATTGGGAAATTTCAATAACACAAGTGGAAATTTAAAAAAATCGAACATTAAGTAACTGTGAGATAAGAACCAAAATATAAAGTTGAAGCAAACTAAAGGAGAAATTGATATTAAAAATAATAATTAATAAATACTAAAGTCTAAATATTAAAGTAAGAATACATGTAATTTCGATAAATGATAAATAGGAAAAAAAAAAAAAATTGAGAAAAGAGAGTTATCTCCCTTACAACATAACTGTACTAGGAAGGATTAAAAATTAAAAATAAAAATGTAATACTTAGATAATGATAAGACTTAATAAGTTTAATTTAAAACTTCAATTATTAACATAAACAGTAAGGGATGAAAATAAATTTTAATAATATTATCTAAATAAACCCTTTAATGAGAATTCCTTCTTGAAATAACTTCTGAAGAAAAAACATCAACAAGTAGATTGTAACATGTTAATAAAATTTATACAAAACTATAGCAGATTGAGAAAAGAATAGTGAAACATATAAATAGAAACTAAAATTTCAAGGTGTAGATTAGCATTTCGGAAATAAATCAATAAAATAAATAAATTGGAAAAAAAATAATCATAATTTTTTTTTTAAAAACATTAAAAGATTGATTGAATATAAAAATAGGGAATTGTTGGATTTCATATTAAAAATGGAAATACGAAAGTGGGTTAAAGAATCTATTCGAATGCAATCACAAAAATATTACAAAAAAAAACAAAACAAATATAAAATATGAAAATTAGTCCAACTGCAATCCCTTAAAATAGGGATTATGAATGTATTCATATATACATACAAATGTATTTTGCCATCTGAAATGTAGCTATTTTAGAATATTTTTAAATGATATAATATTTTAATTTGTCCAAGTGGTTACAAAACAATTGTCATGCATAAGGAATAGGAATACACTTTATGATGTGTTTATTTTATATTTGGTTGTCTTGATTTTGCAAAAATATTACACACACACACACACACGTGTATATATATATATATATATATATATATATATATATATATATATATATATATATATATGAATAAAAATAAATAAAAAATACCAGCGATGGATGACGTTATGTTGTTTTGAAAAAAGAAAAAATGTATAAAATGGTGATCAACGTTTCATCCCTTATTGCAGAGGACATCTTCAGGGTATTAAAAGGAAAAATGCAGAAGGAGAAAACGATCTTTTGCATTTTTCCTTTTAATATCCTGAAGATGTCTCCTGCAATAAGGGATGAAACGTTGATCACCATTTTATAAATTTTTTCTTTTTTCAAAACAACATAGCGTAATCCAATGCTGGTATTTTTTATTCATATATATATATATATATATGTATATATATATATATATATATATATATATATATTAATAAATTAATTCGGGTTTTCTTTTTTCAAAACAACATATATATATATATATATATATATATATATATATATATATATATATATATATATATTTATATTTATATATAAATTCACCATTCATCCATTTTTTAAAAGATGGAATCGCCTGATCGTCGAAGACAAGATTCAAGCATGGGTGCACAATCCACAGAATTTTATACTTATATAGATAAGTCCTAATTCAAGTTGTTATGAGATATAAACGTCGTCTATTCCTTTGAATGTATGAAAGCGGCAGATAATGGAATCTGACAATTCAGCGAGCGAATGAATGTAAATATCCACACTAACGTACATACAATGGATGTTTTTTTTTATTACTTTAATTAGTTCCAAACAAATGCCAACTGACCCTACATCTTCAACTGTTCTACATCTATAAACCTATTAACTCTCATCTGTTCTTTAAACATAGTAATACCATCAAAGCCTACTCTTTTGCACACATCTCCCTATAGTGTTCAGATTTAATCTTCCTCTGAGGTCATCAGAACTAAGCTTAGCTTTGTATCATTTTTCATCATGCAGCGCATGTTTTCAACTCTCACTTCATAGGAAGTTGTTTTTTTTTTAGTTTTTTTTTACTTGGGAGTCACCACTTATCAAAGCCCAAAGGCCACTCGAGGATAAGGGTTAATGAATGTAAAGTGGTAGTATAGTATTTGTTAATAGTGTAAATTGGGTAGAATTCGATTATTTATGAGGACGGTTCAACAAGAACTTGTTTACATTGTATTTGAAGGCTACCATGTTGTATTCAACTGGGAAGCATGACAGCATAACAGTGTTCCACAGGCGGGTAGTTCTGG
The DNA here is from genome assembly GCF_053919585.1 of Euprymna scolopes. Classification (NCBI taxonomy): domain Eukaryota; kingdom Metazoa; phylum Mollusca; class Cephalopoda; order Sepiida; family Sepiolidae; genus Euprymna; species Euprymna scolopes. Next base: position 32,011,582 of record NC_136520.1, read on the forward strand.
GAACAAAGCTTCATTTATGAAATCTGTGTTTACATTTAGGCACAGATAAAAAGTAGGGGAAATCATTTATTGTGATTGAAGCTGGTCGAGTGTTTTTTGTGAAAGTTTGGCAAGGGGGAACCATAGATTGGAGCTCAATCGAGCACTTGCCAATGAAAATAACAATAGAGCAATGTCTCTTCTGTGGGAAAGAGCTTGCAGGGAAGAGAAAAAGGCATCACCTACTAGGTTTCAAAGCTGGTTTTGAACTCTATCAACGCTGGATAGGGTGACAAGCAGCTCCTGCCCAGATGTGACAGCAGTATTTCATTTTAGGACGTACCTGACTCTTATACAGATAGAAGATTGTATCGGCAATAAAATATCTGCTGGAACAGTAGAGTGATGCAACTCTTTTTCCAGCGATCTTGGTAACAGTTAGTCAACTTCAAATTTCCTTTGGGTGTGAAAAATTTGCAGATAATTTTTTTTTATTATTTCATTCACCTCCAAACAAATACCAACTGATCCTGCTACTTCAAGTCTTCTATATTCCGATGGATTCTATGCCGCTGCTTGGTTTCAAAAGACAATGGATACCCACTGTAAGGATAACTGTATGTGTAATTGTGAGGCAATGGTTGTGTAATCCCCAATTGAAATGGATGGCTCTCGTCTAGGAGAAGCCCCATGTTTTGACAAGCTTCTGGGCTTGACCTTCACTCCTGATCTGAAATGGAACACATACATCAAGTCTGTTGCCAAGGTCGCTAGAAAGAGGGTGGGATCCTTCTACCGCTCCAGAAGATATCTCACTACTGATGCAATTCTCTATCTATATAAAAGCCAAGTATGTCCAAGGATGGAATACTGCTGCCATATCTGGGCAGGAGCTATTAAAAACAGCCTGTCCTGCCTTGACACAGTACAAAATAGACTTCGTGGCTTAGTGGGGGGTGCCCTTTTCTCTTCCCTGCAACCTCTCTCCCACAGAAGAGACGTTGCAAGCCTATCTTTGTTTTATCATTATTTCCATGGCAGGTGCTCGTCTGAACTCCAATCTCTGGTTCCCCCTCGCCAATCTTTTATGAAAAACACCCATCTAGCTGAATCCACTGTCAAAAACTTTCCCCACTCTTTATCTATGCCTAAATCAAAACGTAGACTCCATGAAGAAAGCTTCTTTCTTAGAACTGCATGCCTGTGGAACTCTGTTCCGTCTGCCTGCTTCCCTCCTGACTACAACTTGGATGTCTTCAAGTCCAACGTAAAAAATTCCTGATGAACCGCTCCCTTAAGTAGACACTTTAAATCTCCACACTAACGTACTGTACTTACAATAACACTTATCCCTGAGTAGTTTCCGGGCCTTGATAAGTGGTGACCACCTTGTAAAAAAAAAACAAAAGAAAAAATCTCTCCTGTAGCAAGGAGAAGTGCTAGATAACTTAAAACGATGCAGAGGTAAACAGAGAGAACATACAGCACCTGGTATTTCCAAATAGTCTCCCATTTTAGTACTGACCTGACTCCACATTGTTAACTTCGGTGATCTAATGGGAACTGGTGTGTCAATGTGATTATGCCATATATGTTCTGCGTCTATATGATATATAGTTGAGGAACAGAAGAGAAATTGGTTGTTATTTATCTATCTCCGACCTTCTTCAAGAGTATCTTGTTACAGTGGTTAGAGTACTTGGAAAAATCAATTGTAAAAATGGTATTCTCCTGAAGGTTGAAGGTTTAATTCTAAATGTGAGGGACCGAAAAAATACAGTTGTAAATTATTGAAGACCTCTAAATGTGAACGACCGAAAAATATAGTCGTAAATTACTTAAGACCTCTAAATGTGAGCAACCGAAAAATACAGTTGTAAATTACTTAAGACCTCTAAATGTGAACGACCGAAAAATACAGTTGTAAATTACTTAAGACCTCTAAATGTGAACGGCCGAAAAATACAGTTGTAAATTACTTAAGACCTCTAAATGTGAACGACCGAAAAATACAGTTGTAAATTACTTAAGACCTCTAAATGTGAACGGCCGAAAAATACAGTTGTAAATTACTTAAGACCTCTAAACGTGAACGGCCGAAAAATACAGTTGTAAATTACTTAAGACCTTTAAATGTGAGCCATCGAAAAATACAGTTGTAAATTACTTAAGATCTCTAAATGTGAGGGACCGAAAAATACAATTGTAAATTACTTAAGACCTCTAAATGTGAATGACCGAAAAATACAGTTGTAAATTACTTAAGATCTCTAAATGTGAGCGACCGAAAAATACAGTTGTAAATTACTTAAGACCTCTAAATGTGAACGGCCGAAAAATACAGTTGTAAATTACTTAAGACCTCTTCATGTGAGCGACCGAAAAATGCAGTTGTAAATTACTTAAGACCTCTAAATGTGAGCAACTGAAAAATGCAGTTGTAAATTATTTAAGACGTTTAAATGTGAGGGACCGAAAAATACAATTGTAAATTACTTAAGACCTCTAAATGTGAATGACCGAAAAATACAGTTGTAAATTACTTAAGACCTCTAAATGTGAGCGACCGAAAAATACAGTTGTAAATTACTTAAGACCTCTAAATGTGAGCGATCGAAAAATACAGTTGTAAATTACTTAAGATCTCTAAATGTGAACGGCCGAAAAATACGGTTGTAAATTACTTAAGACCTCTTAATGTGAGCGACCGAAAAATGCAGTTGTAAATTATTTAAGACCTTTAAATGTGAGGGACCGAAAAATATAATTGTAAATTACTTAAGACCTCTGAATGTGAACGGCCGAAAAATACAGTTGTAAATTACTTAAGACCTCTAAATGTGAGCAACCGAAAAAAACAGTTGTAAATTACTTAAGACCTTTAAATGTGAGCGATCGAAAAATACAGTTGTAAATTACTTAAGATCTCTAAATGTGAACGGCCGAAAAATACAGTTGTAAATTACTAAAGACCTTTAAATGTGAGCGATCGAAAAATACAGTTGTAAATTATTTAAGACCTCTTAATGTGAACGACCGAAAACTACAGTTGTAAATTACTTAAGACCTCTAAATGTGAACGGCCGAAAAATACAGTTGTAAATTACTTAAGACCTCTTAATGTGAGCAACCGAAAAATACAGTTGTAAATTACTTAAGATCTCTAAATGTGAACGGCCGAAAAATACAGTTGTAAATTACTTAAGACCTCTAAATGTGAGCAACTGAAAAATACAGTTGTAAATTACTTAAGACCTCTAAATGTGAGCAACCGAAAAATACAGTTGTAAATTACTTAAGACCTCTAAATGTGAGCAACTGAAAAATACAGTTGTAAATTACTTGAGATCTCTAAATGTGAACGGCCGAAAAATACAGTTGTAAATTACTTAAGACCTCTTAATGTGAGCGACCGAAAAATACAGTTGTAAATTATTTAAGACCTCTAAATGTGAACGGCCGAAAAATACAGTTGTAAATTACTTAAGACCTCTAAATGTGAACGACCGAAAAATACAGTTGTAAATTACTTAAGACCTCTAAATGTGAATGACCGAAAAATACAGTTGTAAATTACTTAAGACCTCTAAATGTGAACGGCCGAAAAATACAGTTGTAAATTACTTAAGACCTTTAAATGTGAGCCATCGAAAAATACAGTTGTAAATTACTTAAGATCTCTAAATGTGAGGGACCGAAAAATACAATTGTAAATTACTTAAGACCTCTAAATGTGAATGACCGAAAAATACAGTTGTAAATTACTTAAGATCTCTAAATGTGAGCGACCGAAAAATACAGTTGTAAATTACTTAAGACCTCTAAATGTGAACGGCCGAAAAATACAGTTGTAAATTACTTAAGACCTCTTAATGTGAGCGACCGAAAAATGCAGTTGTAAATTACTTAAGACCTCTAAATGTGAGCAACTGAAAAATGCAGTTGTAAATTATTTAAGACGTTTAAATGTGAGGGACCGAAAAATACAATTGTAAATTACTTAAGACCTCTAAATGTGAATGACCGAAAAATACAGTTGTAAATTACTTAAGACCTCTAAATGTGAGCGACCGAAAAATACAGTTGTAAATTACTTAAGACCTCTAAATGTGAGCGATCGAAAAATACAGTTGTAAATTACTTAAGATCTCTAAATGTGAACGGCCGAAAAATACGGTTGTAAATTACTTAAGACCTCTTAATGTGAGCGACCGAAAAATGCAGTTGTAAATTATTTAAGACCTTTAAATGTGAGGGACCGAAAAATATAATTGTAAATTACTTAAGACCTCTAAATGTGAACGGCCGAAAAATACAGTTGTAAATTACTTAAGATCTCTAAATGTGAGCAACCGAAAAATACAGTTGTAAATTACTTAAGATCTCTAAATGTGAACGGCCGAAAAATACAGTTGTAAATTACTTAAGACCTCTAAATGTGAGCAACTGAAAAATACAGTTGTAAATTACTTAAGACCTCTAAATGTGAGCAACCGAAAAATACAGTTGTAAATTACTTAAGACCTCTAAATGTGAGCAACTGAAAAATACAGTTGTAAATTACTTAAGATCTCTAAATGTGAACGACCGAAAAATACAGTTGTAAATTACTTAAGACCTCTAAATGTGAACGGCCGAAAAATACAGTTGTAAATTACTTAAGACCTCTAAACGTGAACGGCCGAAAAATACAGTTGTAAATTACTTAAGACCTTTAAATGTGAGCCATCGAAAAATACAGTTGTAAATTACTTAAGATCTCTAAATGTGAGGGACCGAAAAATACAATTGTAAATTACTTAAGACCTCTAAATGTGAATGACCGAAAAATACAGTTGTAAATTACTTAAGATCTCTAAATGTGAGCGACCGAAAAATACAGTTGTAAATTACTTAAGACCTCTTAATGTGAGCGACCGAAAAATGCAGTTGTAAATTACTTAAGACCTCTAAATGTGAGCAACTGAAAAATGCAGTTGTAAATTATTTAAGACGTTTAAATGTGAGGGACCGAAAAATACAATTGTAAATTACTTAAGACCTCTAAATGTGAGCAACCGAAAAATACAGTTGTAAATTACTTAAGACCTTTAAATGTGAGCGATCGAAAAATACAGTTGTAAATTACTTAAGATCTCTAAATGTGAACGGCCGAAAAATACAGTTGTAAATTACTAAAGACCTTTAAATGTGAGCGATCGAAAAATACAGTAATAAATTATTTAAGACCTCTTAATGTGAACGACCGAAAACTACAGTTGTAAATTACTTAAGACCTCTAAATGTGAACGGCCGAAAAATACAGTTGTAAATTACTTAAGACCTCTTAATGTGAGCAACCGAAAAATACAGTTGTAAATTACTTAAGATCTCTAAATGTGAACGGCCGAAAAATACAGTTGTAAATTACTTAAGACCTCTAAATGTGAGCAACTGAAAAATACAGTTGTAAATTACTTAAGACCTCTAAATGTGAGCAACCGAAAAATACAGTTGTAAATTACTTAAGACCTCTAAATGTGAGCAACTGAAAAATACAGTTGTAAATTACTTAAGATCTCTAAATGTGAACGGCCGAAAAATACAGTTTTAAATTACTTAAGACCTCTTAATGTGAGCGACCGAAAAATACAGTTGTAAATTATTTAAGACCTCTAAATATGAACGGCCGAAAAATACAGTTGTAAATTACTTAAGACCTCTAAATGTGAACGACCGAAAAATACAGTTGTAAATTACTTAAGTCCTCTAAATGTGAACGGCCGAAAAATACAGTTGTAAATTACTTAAGACCTCTAAACGTGAACGGCCGAAAAATACAGTTGTAAATTACTTAAGACCTTTAAATGTGAGCCATCGAAAAATACAGTTGTAAATTACTTAAGATCTCTAAATGTGAGGGACCGAAAAATACAATTGTAAATTACTTAAGACCTCTAAATGTGAATGACCGAAAAATACAGTTGTAAATTACTTAAGATCTCTAAATGTGAGCGACCGAAAAATACAGTTGTAAATTACTTAAGACCTCTAAATGTGAACGGCCGAAAAATACAGTTGTAAATTACTTAAGACCTCTTAATGTGAGCGACCGAAAAATGCAGTTGTAAATTACTTAAGACCTCTAAATGTGAGCAACTGAAAAATGCAGTTGTAAATTATTTAAGACGTTTAAATGTGAGGGACCGAAAAATACAATTGTAAATTACTTAAGACCTCTAAATGTGAATGACCGAAAAATACAGTTGTAAATTACTTAAGACCTCTAAATGTGAGCGACCGAAAAATACAGTTGTAAATTACTTAAGACCTCTAAATGTGAGCGATCGAAAAATACAGTTGTAAATTACTTAAGATCTCTAAATGTGAACGGCCGAAAAATACGGTTGTAAATTACTTAAGACCTCTTAATGTGAGCGACCGAAAAATGCAGTTGTAAATTATTTAAGACCTTTAAATGTGAGGGACCGAAAAATATAATTGTAAATTACTTAAGACCTCTAAATGTTAACGGCCGAAAAATACAGTTGTAAATTACTTAAGACCTCTAAATGTGAGCAACCGAAAAATACAGTTGTAAATTACTTAAGACCTTTAAATGTGAGCGATCGAAAAATACAGTTGTAAATTACTTAAGATCTCTAAATGTGAACGGCCGAAAAATACAGTTGTAAATTACTAAAGACCTTTAAATGTGAGCGATCGAAAAATACAGTTGTAAATTATTTAAGACCTCTTAATGTGAACGACCGAAAACTACAGTTGTAAATTACTTAAGACCTCTAAATGTGAACGGCCGAAAAATACAGTTGTAAATTACTTAAGATCTCTAAATGTGAGCAACCGAAAAATACAGTTGTAAATTACTTAAGATCTCTAAATGTGAACGGCCGAAAAATACAGTTGTAAATTACTTAAGACCTCTAAATGTGAGCAACTGAAAAATACAGTTGTAAATTACTTAAGACCTCTAAATGTGAGCAACCGAAAAATACAGTTGTAAATTACTTAAGACCTCTAAATGTGAGCAACTGAAAAATACAGTTGTAAATTACTTAAGATCTCTAAATGTGAACGGCCGAAAAATACAGTTGTAAATTACTTAAGACCTCTTAATGTGAGCGACCGAAAAATACAGTTGTAAATTATTTAAGACGTTTAAATGTGAGGGACCGAAAAATACAATTGTAAATTACTTAAGACCTCTAAATGTGAGCGACCGAAAAATACAGTTGTAAATTACTTAAGATCTCTAAATGTGAGCAACCGAAAAATACAGTTGTAAATTACTTAAGACCTCTAAATGTGAGCGATCGAAAAATACAGTTGTAAATTACTTAAGATCTCTAAATGTGAACGGCCGAAAAATACAGTTGTAAATTACTTAAGACCTCTAAATGTGAGCGACCGGAAAATGCAGTTGTAAATTATTTAAGACCTTTAAATGTGAGCGACCGAAAAATATAATTGTAAATTACTTAAGACCTCTAAATGTGAACGGCCGAAAAATACAGTTGTAAATTACTTAAGACCTCTAAATGTGAGCAACCGCAAAATACAGTTGTAAATTACTTAAAACCTTTAAATGTGAGCGATCGAAAAATACAGTTGTAAATTACTTAAGATCTCTGAATGTGAACGACCGAAAAATACAGTTGTAAATTACTTAAGACCTCTAAATGTGAGCAACCGAAACATACAGTTGTAAATTACTTTAGATCTCTAAATGTGAACGGCCGAAAAATACAGTTGTAAATTACTTAAGACCTCTGAATGTGAGCAACCGAACAATACAGTTGTAAATTACTTAAGATCTCTAAATGTGAACGGCCGAAAAATACAGTCGTAAATTACTTAAGACCTCTAAATGTGAGCAACCCAAAAATACAATTGTAAATTACTTAAGACCTCTAAATGTGAGCAACCGAAAAATACAGTTGTAAATTACTTAAGACCTTTAAATGTGAGCGATCGAAAAATACAGTTGTAAATTACTTAAGATCTCTAAATGTGAACGGCCGAAAAATACAGTTGTAAATTACTTAAGACCTCTAAATGTGAGCAACCGAAAAATACAGTTGTAAATTACTTAAGACCTCTAAATGTGAACGGCCGAAAAATACAGTTGTAAATTACTTAAGACCTCTAAATGTGAACGACCGGAAAATACAATTGTAAATTACTTAAGACCTCTAAATGTGAACGACCGAAAAATACAGTTGTAAATTACTTAAGACCTCTAAATGTGCACGACCGAAAAATACAGTTGTAAATTACTTAAGACCTCTAAATGTGAACGACCGGAAAATAAAATTGTAAATTACTTAAGACCTCTAAATGTGAACGGCCGAAAAATACAGTTGTAAATTACTTAAGACCTCTAAATGTGAGGGACCGAAAAATATAATTGTAAATTACTTAAGACCTCTAAATGTTAACGGCCGAAAAATACAGTTGTAAATTACTTAAGACCTCTAAATGTGAGCAACCGAAAAATACAGTTGTAAATTACTTAAGACCTTTAAATGTGAGCGATCGAAAAATACAGTTGTAAATTACTTAAGATCTCTAAATGTGAACGGCCGAAAAATACAGTTGTAAATTACTAAAGACCTTTAAATGTGAGCGATCGAAAAATACAGTTGTAAATTATTTAAGACCTCTTAATGTGAACGACCGAAAACTACAGTTGTAAATTACTTAAGACCTCTAAATGTGAACGGCCGAAAAATACAGTTGTAAATTACTTAAGATCTCTAAATGTGAGCAACCGAAAAATACAGTTGTAAATTACTTAAGATCTCTAAATGTGAACGGCCGAAAAATACAGTTGTAAATTACTTAAGACCTCTAAATGTGAGCAACTGAAAAATACAGTTGTAAATTACTTAAGACCTCTAAATGTGAGCAACCGAAAAATACAGTTGTAAATTACTTAAGACCTCTAAATGTGAGCAACTGAAAAATACAGTTGTAAATTACTTAAGATCTCTAAATGTGAACGGCCGAAAAATACAGTTGTAAATTACTTAAGACCTCTTAATGTGAGCGACCGAAAAATACAGTTGTAAATTATTTAAGACGTTTAAATGTGAGGGACCGAAAAATACAATTGTAAATTACTTAAGACCTCTAAATGTGAGCGACCGAAAAATACAGTTGTAAATTACTTAAGATCTCTAAATGTGAGCAACCGAAAAATACAGTTGTAAATTACTTAAGACCTCTAAATGTGAGCGATCGAAAAATACAGTTGTAAATTACTTAAGATCTCTAAATGTGAACGGCCGAAAAATACAGTTGTAAATTACTTAAGACCTCTAAATGTGAGCGACCGGAAAATGCAGTTGTAAATTATTTAAGACCTTTAAATGTGAGCGACCGAAAAATATAATTGTAAATTACTTAAGACCTCTAAATGTGAACGGCCGAAAAATACAGTTGTAAATTACTTAAGACCTCTAAATGTGAGCAACCGCAAAATACAGTTGTAAATTACTTAAAACCTTTAAATGTGAGCGATCGAAAAATACAGTTGTAAATTACTTAAGATCTCTGAATGTGAACGACCGAAAAATACAGTTGTAAATTACTTAAGACCTCTAAATGTGAGCAACCGAAACATACAGTTGTAAATTACTTTAGATCTCTAAATGTGAACGGCCGAAAAATACAGTTGTAAATTACTTAAGACCTCTGAATGTGAGCAACCGAACAATACAGTTGTAAATTACTTAAGATCTCTAAATGTGAACGGCCGAAAAATACAGTCGTAAATTACTTAAGACCTCTAAATGTGAGCAACCCAAAAATACAATTGTAAATTACTTAAGACCTCTAAATGTGAGCAACCGAAAAATACAGTTGTAAATTACTTAAGACCTTTAAATGTGAGCGATCGAAAAATACAGTTGTAAATTACTTAAGATCTCTAAATGTGAACGGCCGAAAAATACAGTTGTAAATTACTTAAGACCTCTAAATGTGAGCAACCGAAAAATACAGTTGTAAATTACTTAAGACCTCTAAATGTGAACGGCCGAAAAATACAGTTGTAAATTACTTAAGACCTCTAAATGTGAACGACCGGAAAATACAATTGTAAATTACTTAAGACCTCTAAATGTGAACGACCGAAAAATACAGTTGTAAATTACTTAAGACCTCTAAATGTGAACGACCGAAAAATACAGTTGTAAATTACTTAAGACCTCTAAATGTGAACGACCGGAAAATAAAATTGTAAATTACTTAAGACCTCTAAATGTGAACGGCCGAAAAATACAGTTGTAAATTACTTAAGACCTCTAAATGTGAACGACCGGAAAATACAATTGTAAATTACTTAAGACCTCTAAATGTGAACGACCGAAAAATACAGTTGTAAATTACTTAAGACCTCTAAATGTGAACGAACGAAAAATACAGTTGTAAATTACTTAAGACCTCTAAATGTGAACGACCGAAAAATACAGTTGTAAATTACTTAAGACCTCTAAATGTGAACGGCCGAAAAATACAGTTGTAAATTACTTAAGACCTCTAAATGTGAACGACCGAAAAATACAGTTGTAAATTACTTAAGACCTCTTAATGTGAACGACCGAAAAATACAGTTGTAAATTACTTAAGACCTCTAAATGTGAGCAACCGAAAAATACAGTTGTAAATTACTTAAGACCTTTAAATGTGAGCGATCGAAAAATACAGTTGTAAATTACTTAAGATCTCTAAATGTGAACGGCCGAAAAATACAGTTGTAAATTACTAAAGACCTTTAAATGTGAGCGATCGAAAAATACAGTTGTAAATTATTTAAGACCTCTTAATGTGAACGACCGAAAACTACAGTTGTAAATTACTTAAGACCTCTAAATGTGAACGGCCGAAAAATACAGTTGTAAATTACTTAAGACCTCTTAATGTGAGCAACCGAAAAATACAGTTGTAAATTACTTAAGATCTCTAAATGTGAACGGCCGAAAAATACAGTTGTAAATTACTTAAGACCTCTAAATGTGAGCAACTGAAAAATACAGTTGTAAATTACTTAATACCTCTAAATGTGAGCAACTGAAAAATACAGTTGTAAATTACTTAAGATCTCTAAATGTGAACGGCCGAAAAATACAGTTGTAAATTACTTAAGACCTCTTAATGTGAGCGACCGAAAAATACAGTTGTAAATTATTTAAGACCTCTAAATGTGAACGGCCGAAAAATACAGTTGTAAATTACTTAAGACATCTAAATGTGAACGACCGAAAAATACAGTTGTAAATTACTTAAGACCTCTAAATGTGAACGGCCGAAAAATACAGTTGTAAATTACGTAAGACCTCTAAACGTGAACGGCCGAAAAATACAGTTGTAAATTACTTAAGACCTTTAAATGTGAGCCATCGAAAAATACAGTTGTAAATTACTTAAGATCTCTAAATGTGAGGGACCGAAAAATACAATTGTAAATTACTTAAGACCTCTAAATGTGAATGACCGAAAAATACAGTTGTAAATTACTTAAGATCTCTAAATGTGAGCGACCGAAAAATATAGTTGTAAATTACTTAAGACCTCTAAATGTGAACGGCCGAAAAATACAGTTGTAAATTACTTAAGACCTCTTAATGTGAGCGACCGAAAAATGCAGTTGTAAATTACTTAAGACCTCTAAATGTGAGCAACTGAAAAATGCAGTTGTAAATTATTTAAGACGTTTAAATGTGAGGGACCGAAAAATACAATTGTAAATTACTTAAGACCTCTAAATGTGAATGACCGAAAAATACAGTTGTAAATTACTTAAGACCTCTAAATGTGAGCGACCGAAAAATACAGTTGTAAATTACTTAAGACCTCTAAATGTGAGCGATCGAAAAATACAGTTGTAAATTACTTAAGATCTCTAAATGTGAACGGCCGAAAAATACGGTTGTAAATTACTTAAGACCTCTTAATGTGAGCGACCGAAAAATGCAGTTGTAAATTATTTAAGACCTTTAAATGTGAGGGACCGAAAAATATAATTGTAAATTACTTAAGACCTCTAAATGTTAACGGCCGAAAAATACAGTTGTAAATTACTTAAGACCTCTAAATGTGAGCAACCGAAAAATACAGTTGTAAATTACTTAAGACCTTTAAATGTGAGCGATCGAAAAATACAGTTGTAAATTACTTAAGATCTCTAAATGTGAACGGCCGAAAAATACAGTTGTAAATTACTAAAGACCTTTAAATGTGAGCGATCGAAAAATACAGTTGTAAATTATTTAAGACCTCTTAATGTGAACGACCGAAAACTACAGTTGTAAATTACTTAAGACCTCTAAATGTGAACGGCCGAAAAATACAGTTGTAAATTACTTAAGATCTCTAAATGTGAGCAACCGAAAAATACAGTTGTAAATTACTTAAGATCTCTAAATGTGAACGGCCGAAAAATACAGTTGTAAATTACTTAAGACCTCTAAATGTGAGCAACTGAAAATACAGTTGTAAATTACTTAAGACCTCTAAATGTGAGCAACCGAAAAATACAGTTGTAAATTACTTAAGACCTCTAAATGTGAGCAACTGAAAAATACAGTTGTAAATTACTTAAGATCTCTAAATGTGAACGGCCGAAAAATACAGTTGTAAATTACTTAAGACCTCTTAATGTGAGCGACCGAAAAATACAGTTGTAAATTACTTAAGACCTCTAAATGTGAACGGCCGAAAAATACAGTTGTAAATTACTTAAGACCTCTAAATGTGAACGACCGAAAAATACAGTTGTAAATTACTTAAGACCTCTAAATGTGAACGGCCAAAAAATACAGTTGTAAATTACTTAAGACCTCTAAACGTGAACGGCCGAAAAATACAGTTGTAAATTACTTAAGACCTTTAAATGTGAGCCATCGAAAAATACAGTTGTAAATTACTTAAGATCTCTAAATGTGAGGGACCGAAAAATACAATTGTAAATTACTTAAGACCTCTAAATGTGAATGACCGAAAAATACAGTTTTAAATTACTTAACATCTCTAAATGTGAGCGACCGAAAAATACAGTTGTAAATTACTTAAGACCTCTAAATGTGAACGGCCGAAAAATACAGTTGTAAATTACTTAAGACCTCTTAATGTGAGCGACCGAAAAATACAGTTGTAAATTACGTAAGACCTCTAAATGTGAGCAACTGAAAAATGCAGTTGTAAATTATTTAAGACGTTTAAATGTGAGGGACCGAAAAATACAATTGTAAATTACTTAAGACCTCTAAATGTGAATGACCGAAAAATACAGTTGTAAATTACTTAAGACCTCTAAATGTGAGCGACCGAAAAATACAGTTGTAAATTACTTAAGACCTCTAAATGTGAGCGATCGAAAAATACAGTTGTAAATTACTTAAGATCTCTAAATGTGAACGGCCGAAAAATACGGTTGTAAATTACTTAAGACCTCTTAATGTGAGCGACCGAAAAATGCAGTTGTAAATTATTTAAGACCTTTAAATGTGAGGGACCGAAAAATATAATTGTAAATTACTTAAGACCTCTAAATGTGAACGGCCGAAAAATACAGTTGTAAATTACTTAAGACCTCTAAATGTGAGCAACCGAAAAATACAGTTGTAAATTACTTAAGACCTTTAAATGTGAGCGATCGAAAAATACAGTTGTAAATTACTTAAGATCTCTAAATGTGAACGGCCGAAAAATACAGTTGTAAATTACTAAAGACCTTTAAATGTGAGCGATCGAAAAATACAGTTGTAAATTATTTAAGACCTCTAAATGTGAACGGCCGAAAAATACAGTTGTAAATTACTTAAGACCTCTTAATGTGAGCAACCGAAAAATACAGTTGTAAATTACTTAAGATCTCTAAATGTGAACGGCCGAAAAATACAGTTGTAAATTACTTAAGACCTCTAAATGTGAGCAACTGAAAAATACAGTTGTAAATTACTTAAGACCTCTAAATGTGAGCAACCGAAAAATACAGTTGTAAATTACTTAAGACCTCTAAATGTGAGCAACTGAAAAATACAGTTGTAAATTACTTAAGATCTCTAAATGTGAACGGCCGAAAAATACAGTTGTAAATTACTTAAGACCTCTTAATGTGAGCGACCGAAAAATACAGTTGTAAATTATTTAAGACGTTTAAATGTGAGGGACCGAAAAATACAATTGTAAATTACTTAAGACCTCTAAATGTGAGCGACCGAAAAATACAGTTGTAAATTACTTAAGATCTCTAAATGTGAGCAACCGAAAAATACAGTTGTAAATTACTTAAGACCTCTAAATGTGAGCGATCGAAAAATACAGTTGTAAATTACTTAAGATCTCTAAATGTGAACGGCCGAAAAATACAGTTGTAAATTACTTAAGACCTCTAAATGTGAGCGACCGGAAAATGCAGTTGTAAATTATTTAAGACCTTTAAATGTGAGCGACCGAAAAATATAATTGTAAATTACTTAAGACCTCTAAATGTGAACGGCCGAAAAATACAGTTGTAAATTACTTAAGACCTCTAAATGTGAGCAACCGCAAAATACAGTTGTAAATTACTTAAAACCTTTAAATGTGAGCGATCGAAAAATACAGTTGTAAATTACTTAAGATCTCTGAATGTGAACGACCGAAAAATACAGTTGTAAATTACTTAAGACCTCTAAATGTGAGCAACCGAAACATACAGTTGTAAATTACTTTAGATCTCTAAATGTGAACGGCCGAAAAATACAGTTGTAAATTACTTAAGACCTCTGAATGTGAGCAACCGAACAATACAGTTGTAAATTACTTAAGATCTCTAAATGTGAACGGCCGAAAAATACAGTCGTAAATTACTTAAGACCTCTAAATGTGAGCAACCCAAAAATACAATTGTAAATTACTTAAGACCTCTAAATGTGAGCAACCAAAAAATACAGTTGTAAATTACTTAAGACCTTTAAATGTGAGCGATCGAAAAATACAGTTGTAAATTACTTAAGATCTCTAAATGTGAACGGCCGAAAAATACAGTTGTAAATTACTTAAGACCTCTAAATGTGAGCAACCGAAAAATACAGTTGTAAATTACTTAAGACCTCTAAATGTGAACGGCCGAAAAATACAGTTGTAAATTACTTAAGACCTCTAAATGTGAACGACCGGAAAATACAATTGTAAATTACTTAAGACCTCTAAATGTGAACGACCGAAAAATACAGTTGTAAATTACTTAAGACCTCTAAATGTGAACGACCGAAAAATACAGTTGTAAATTACTTAAGACCTCTAAATGTGAACGACCGGAAAATAAAATTGTAAATTACTTAAGACCTCTAAATGTGAACGGCCGAAAAATACAGTTGTAAATTACTTAAGACCTCTAAATGTGAGCAACCGAAACATACAGTTGTAAATTACTTTAGATCTCTAAATGTGAACGGCCGAAAAATACAGTTGTAAATTACTTAAGACCTCTGAATGTGAGCAACCGAACAATACAGTTGTAAATTACTTAAGATCTCTAAATGTGAACGGCCGAAAAATACAGTCGTAAATTACTTAAGACCTCTAAATGTGAGCAACCCAAAAATACAATTGTAAATTACTTAAGACCTCTAAATGTGAGCAACCGAAAAATACAGTTGTAAATTACTTAAGACCTTTAAATGTGAGCGATCGAAAAATACAGTTGTAAATTACTTAAGATCTCTAAATGTGAACGGCCGAAAAATACAGTTGTAAATTACTTAAGACCTCTAAATGTGAGCAACCGAAAAATACAGTTGTAAATTACTTAAGATCTCTAAATGTGAACGGCCGAAAAATACAGTTGTAAATTACTTAAGACCTCTAAATGTGAGCAACCGAAAAATACAGTTGTAAATTACTTAAGACCTCTAAATGTGAACGGCCGAAAAATACAGTTGTAAATTACTTAAGACCTCTAAATGTGAACGACCGGAAAATACAATTGTAAATTACTTAAGACCTCTAAATGTGAACGACCGAAAAATACAGTTGTAAATTACTTAAGACCTCTAAATGTGAGCGACCGAAAAATACAGTTGTAAATTACTTAAGACCTCTAAATGTGAGCGATCGAAAAATACAGTTGTAAATTACTTAAGATCTCTAAATGTGAACGGCCGAAAAATACGGTTGTAAATTACTTAAGACCTCTTAATGTGAGCGACCGAAAAATGCAGTTGTAAATTATTTAAGACCTTTAAATGTGAGGGACCGAAAAATATAATTGTAAATTACTTAAGACCTCTAAATGTGAACGGCCGAAAAATACAGTTGTAAATTACTTAAGACCTCTAAATGTGAGCAACCGAAAAATACAGTTGTAAATTACTTAAGACCTTTAAATGTGAGCGATCGAAAAATACAGTTGTAAATTACTTAAGATCTCTAAATGTGAACGGCCGAAAAATACAGTTGTAAATTACTAAAGACCTTTAAATGTGAGCGATCGAAAAATACAGTTGTAAATTATTTAAGACCTCTAAATGCTAACGGCCGAAAAATACAGTTGTAAATTACTTAAGACCTCTTAATGTGAGCAACCGAAAAATACAGTTGTAAATTACTTAAGATCTCTAAATGTGAACGGCCGAAAAATACAGTTGTAAATTACTTAAGACCTCTAAATGTGAGCAACTGAAAAATACAGTTGTAAATTACTTAAGACCTCTAAATGTGAGCAACCGAAAAATACAGTTGTAAATTACTTAAGACCTCTAAATGTGAGCAACTGAAAAATACAGTTGTAAATTACTTAAGATCTCTAAATGTGAACGGCCGAAAAATACAGTTGTAAATTACTTAAGACCTCTTAATGTGAGCGACCGAAAAATACAGTTGTAAATTATTTAAGACGTTTAAATGTGAGGGACCGAAAAATACAATTGTAAATTACTTAAGACCTCTAAATGTGAGCGACCGAAAAATACAGTTGTAAATTACTTAAGATCTCTAAATGTGAGCAACCGAAAAATACAGTTGTAAATTACTTAAGACCTCTAAATGTGAGCGATCGAAAAATACAGTTGTAAATTACTTAAGATCTCTAAATGTGAACGGCCGAAAAATACAGTTGTAAATTACTTAAGACCTCTAAATGTGAGCGACCGGAAAATGCAGTTGTAAATTATTTAAGACCTTTAAATGTGAGCGACCGAAAAATATAATTGTAAATTACTTAAGACCTCTAAATGTGAACGGCCGAAAAATACAGTTGTAAATTACTTAAGACCTCTAAATGTGAGCAACCGCAAAATACAGTTGTAAATTACTTAAAACCTTTAAATGTGAGCGATCGAAAAATACAGTTGTAAATTACTTAAGATCTCTGAATGTGAACGACCGAAAAATACAGTTGTAAATTACTTAAGACCTCTAAATGTGAGCAACCGAAACATACAGTTGTAAATTACTTTAGATCTCTAAATGTGAACGGCCGAAAAATACAGTTGTAAATTACTTAAGACCTCTGAATGTGAGCAACCGAACAATACAGTTGTAAATTACTTAAGATCTCTAAATGTGAACGGCCGAAAAATACAGTCGTAAATTACTTAAGACCTCTAAATGTGAGCAACCCAAAAATACAATTGTAAATTACTTAAGACCTCTAAATGTGAGCAACCAAAAAATACAGTTGTAAATTACTTAAGACCTTTAAATGTGAGCGATCGAAAAATACAGTTGTAAATTACTTAAGATCTCTAAATGTGAACGGCCGAAAAATACAGTTGTAAATTACTTAAGACCTCTAAATGTGAGCAACCGAAAAATACAGTTGTAAATTACTTAAGACCTCTAAATGTGAACGGCCGAAAAATACAGTTGTAAATTACTTAAGACCTCTAAATGTGAACGACCGGAAAATACAATTGTAAATTACTTAAGACCTCTAAATGTGAACGACCGAAAAATACAGTTGTAAATTACTTAAGACCTCTAAATGTGAACGACCGAAAAATACAGTTGTAAATTACTTAAGACCTCTAAATGTGAACGACCGGAAAATAAAATTGTAAATTACTTAAGACCTCTAAATGTGAACGGCCGAAAAATACAGTTGTAAATTACTTAAGACCTCTAAATGTGAGCAACCGAAACATACAGTTGTAAATTACTTTAGATCTCTAAATGTGAACGGCCGAAAAATACAGTTGTAAATTACTTAAGACCTCTGAATGTGAGCAACCGAACAATACAGTTGTAAATTACTTAAGATCTCTAAATGTGAACGGCCGAAAAATACAGTCGTAAATTACTTAAGACCTCTAAATGTGAGCAACCCAAAAATACAATTGTAAATTACTTAAGACCTCTAAATGTGAGCAACCGAAAAATACAGTTGTAAATTACTTAAGACCTTTAAATGTGAGCGATCGAAAAATACAGTTGTAAATTACTTAAGATCTCTAAATGTGAACGGCCGAAAAATACAGTTGTAAATTACTTAAGACCTCTAAATGTGAGCAACCGAAAAATACAGTTGTAAATTACTTAAGACCTCTAAATGTGAACGGCACAAAAAATACAGTTGTAAATTACTTAAGACCTCTAAATGTGAACGACCGGAAAATACAATTGTAAATTACTTAAGACCTCTAAATGTGAACGACCGAAAAATACAGTTGTAAATTACTTAAGACCTCTAAATGTGAACGACCGAAAAATACAGTTGTAAATTACTTAAGACCTCTAAATGTGAACGACCGGAAAATAAAATTGTAAATTACTTAAGACCTCTAAATGTGAACGGCCGAAAAATACAGTTGTAAATTACTTAAGACCTCTAAATGTGAACGACCGGAAAATACAATTGTAAATTACTTAAGACCTCTAAATGTGAACGACCGAAAAATACAGTTGTAAATTACTTAAGACCTCTAAATGTGAACGACCGAAAAATACAGTTGTAAATTACTTAAGACCTCTAAATGTGAACGACCGAAAAATACAGTTGTAAATTACTTAAGACCTCTAAATGTGAACGGCCGAAAAATACAGTTGTAAATTACTTAAGACCTCTAAATGTGAACGACCGAAAAATACAGTTGTAAATTACTTAAGACCTCTTAAGGTGAACGACCGAAAAATACAGTTGTAAATTACTTAAGACCTCTAAATGTGAACGACCGAAAAATACAGTTGTAAATTACTTAAGACCTCTAAATGTGAACGACCGAAAAATACAGTTGTAAATTACTTAAGACCTCTAAATGTGAACGACCGGAAAATACAGTTGTAAATTACTTAAGACCTCTAAATGTGAACGGCCGAAAAATACAGTTGTAAATTACTTAAGACCTGTAAATGTGAACGGCAGAAAAATACAGTTGTAAATTACTTAAGACCTCTAAATGTGAGCAACTGAAAAATGCAGTTGTAAATTATTTAAGATGTTTAAATGTGAGGGACCGAAAAATACAATTGTAAATTACCTAAGACCTCTAAATGTGAGCAACTGAAAAATGCAGTTGTAAATTATTTAAGATGTTTAAATGTGAACGACCGAAAAATACAGTTGTAAATTACTTAAGACCTCTAAATGTGAATTACCGAAAAATACAGTTGTAAATTACTTAAGACCTCTAAATGTGAATGACCGAAAAATACAGTTGTAAATTACTTAAGACCTCTAAATGTGAATGACCGAAAAATACAGTTGTAAATTACTTAAGACCTCTAAATGTGAATGACCGAAAAATACAATTGTAAATTACTGAAGACCTCTAAATGTGAATGACCGAAAAATACAGTTGTAAATTACTTAAGACCTCTAAATGTGAATGACCGAAAAATACAGTTGTAAATTACTTAAGATCTCTAAATGTGAGCAACTGAAAATGCAGTTGTAAATTATTTAAGATGTTTAAATGTGAGGGACCGAAAAATACAATTGTAAATTACTTAAGACCTCTAAATGTGAATGACCGAAAAATACAGTTGTAAATTACTTAAGACCTCTAAATGTGAATTACCGAAAAATACAATTGTAAATTACTGAAGACCTCTAAATGTGAATGACCGAAAAATACAGTTGTAAATTACTTAAGACCTCTAAATGTGAATGACTGAAAAATACAGTTGTAAATTACTTAAGATCTCTAAATGTGAGCAACTGAAAATGCAGTTGTAAATTATTTAAGATGTTTAAATGTGAGGGACCGAAAAATACAGTTGTAAATTACTTAAGACCTCTAAATGTGAACGGCCGAAAAATACAGTTGTAAATTACTTAAGACCTCTTAATGTGAGCGACCGAAAAATGCAGTTGTAAATTATTTAAGACCTTTAAATGTGAGGGACCGAAAAATATAATTGTAAATTACTTAAGACCTCTAAATGTGAATGACCGAAAAATACAATTGTAAATTACTTAAGACCTTTAAATGTGAACGATTGAAAAATACAGTTGTAAATTACTTAAGACGTTTAAATGTGAGTGACCGAAAAATACAGTTGTAAATTACTTAAGACCTCTGAATGTGAGCGACCGAAAAATACAGTTGTAAATTACTTAAGACCTTTAAATGTGAGTGACCGAAAAATACAGTTGTAAATTACTTAAGACCTTTAAATGTGAGCGACCGAAAAATACAGTTGTAAATTACTTAAGACCTTTAAATGTGAGCGATCGAAAAATACAGTTGTAAATTACTTAAGACCTCTAAATGTGAGGGACCGAAAAATACAGTTGTAAATTACTTCTATCCAGTCATGGCTGATGGAAGGAGATCATGCTATTCTCGTGAATAAGAGTTCCATTAAGGACAATTTATTGAGAGTCTTCAGTTTGCAGCAGTCAAATTCGGGAATGTTTCTGTTGGACTCAGAAATTTGGACAGAATTTCAAACAAAAAGAGCATTGAATGATTCCGGCTACTATTCTCATCTTGAGTGTTATTTTCACAACGTTTCAGATGATGTAACATCCGAACTTGTTCAGCTTTATGTTTCCGTCGAACACAAAAATCAGCGCAGAATTTTGAATTCATTTAATCTGCCGAATTAGTATGCTCTTGTTTTGTGGCATAGTGCATCGTAAAATTCAGTTGTAAGTTACACTCTTTCAGAGATTGAAGGTTCAATCCCCAGTGGGGGCAACACATACAATTGCAAATTACTTAGGACTTCTACCAAGTCATGCAGTCCGATTAATCCAAATACGAATGTAAAATTTTATATAAAATAATGCAACAATATCGACTTGAGTCAACTTTTAAAAAGTGAGTTGAGAAATCAGCTAGTATTTGCCAAACAATTTAATAACGTAGAGGAATTTAAATAAAATAATTAATCACAGAAGAAACCTTCTTTCTGATTATTGACTTAGTTATATGTATACCTAAAAGAGCTTCGCCACATGCTTGAGAACAAAATCCTATCACTTACCATGGTTGTATTCCAGTCTTTCAAGAACAACATACCAATCTCAAAATTGTGTAACAAAGCGTGGATGTGCATATGGTGGCAGCAGAAGCAACAACAGCAGCAGCAGCAACAACAACAACAGCAGCAGCAACAACAACAGCAGCAGCAGCTGTATACAAATGAACGAACTATGCGAGGTTACGTCACAGTAAGGAAAAAAAATGATTATATAAGAGAGGGAGACGTGTTACACATTTGGCTAAGAGCGACAGGAAAAGACACATTCTAAACATAGCTGGACGAAGACAGAGTACCACGTGTTCAACACAGCAGAGTCTTGTTAAGCACATGGGAGTATGCAAAGATTTTGTAACAAGAGACAAGTACATGTAAATAAATGTCTGTAAAGTACATGTAAATAAATGCCTGTTGTTTCACTGAAAAAAGAGTTAGTTGAATTCTTTCCTTATCTTTGTTACCTAGTGATAAACTCTACATTCAAACATGCACTACGTCACAATCAGCACTGGTACAGATTATGACCCATGCTAAAGCCGACTTTTTGTTGGAATCTTCCGGCTGTTTAAATAAACAGCCAGAAGTTGACGTAGCACTTAGTTAATCAGATCGTGAAACAATTAACAAAATCGTGAAATTCGTTTGTACTAATGCTAACGGAAAATCTGCAAAATTTTGGAAAATGAAAAAAAATTGTTGAGAACCTAACTGTAAAAATAAAAAAATAATAACTTTTGAACTTTTTTTTTTCACCCTAACCTGGTCTGGTTCAAAAACTTTTCCGGGACAAAAAAATGGCTGTTGTTCAGAATTCAATCTAAATTTAAAAGAAAAAAAAAAAAACAGAAAAATCTTTATACTGTATGTATCTCTCATAGAATGACAACGTCATGTTACAAAAATCATATAAATTGATGAAGTATTCTTTTATATAAAAAATCTTTTTATTTATAACGATTCCTAGTGATTAATAGTAAATCATAGCCATTACAAGGTGATTTTGATCTCTATTTCTGGAAAGGCTGTTAAGGGGGGTAACTCCCTTTATTAAAGATGGCAAAGCAAGATACACTATCCTTGCTTCCTCCTAAAAATTGATTTTCTTAATATGAAAAGGAAAAAAAAAACTACTTAATTAAGCTACATAATTTTTGGAATATGATATTTTCGTTCAGTGACAAGTACGTACATCATAAAGATTTTTCTTTACTTTTGTTTTGTTTTTTTTAAATTAGGATGAATTCTGGACAAGAACCCTGAAAAAAGTATTTTAAAAAATTAAACAAACCTTAACGTTCTCATGAAAAGAATTATAACTGTCATTTCAATTTTCTTAAAAAAGTAAACATTTTTATCATTAATATTAAGCCTCTTTCTCATATCTGCATTTTTTAGTCCGTCTTATAAACTTACTCCAAGAATAGTTCTTTACATTTCATTTCAAAGTCTATGCTCTGCTAGTATTGTCCATGTTTCACTTGCATATACAGAGCTATCCATGCATTGTTAAGCCTTAACTTCAAGGCATTCTGATTCTTGTCCAGATTAGATTGTCTATATTAAAAAAACAAAAAGGAAGAAAACTCTGTATGATGTACATACCTTTGACAAAGCAAAAATATCATATTCCAAAAATTACGTAAATTGATCAAATAGTTTTATTTTTATAAAGAAAATCATTTTAACTGATCAATAGGAATTCATAGGCATTATAACATATGTCTCAAGTTTGAATTGTTGAGTCATCCCCTTTCGGTTTTTTTTTTTAGATTGTTTTTAAAATAACAGACAAGATGCCACTCTTCGGTTACTCATAAAATTTGATTTTCTTGTTTAAAAATAAAGAAAATTAACTTATATGATTGTTGGGATATATTTTCATGTCATCACGGATACGGACATCATACAGATTTTTGTTTATTTTTGTTTCTTTTATTTATTTATTTTTTAATATAGCGTGAATTTTGGTGAAGAAGTAAGTACGGGCAAAAATAGATGAATAAAGATAGGGGGACCTAGTTTTGAAAGCCGATTTATCATAATTTTTTTGTAGGTTTCTGACTACTTTTTGATTGTATTTGAAAGATTAAGGACTAAACTTAATTTCCAAAAGGAAAAAATATTTGTACACATGAAAAAAAAATAAAAATAAAAAGTTATGAAAAATGTTTTCATGTCAAGCTAACCAATTCAGCTAAATTTTGAAGTTAAATAAATTCATTGTAAAAATCCTTTAAAAGGTATATATTAGTTTTCTGGGTCTATTTCAAAGATAATTAGCAAAGTAAAGTCCTAAGATATTGAATTAGATAAAAAAAAAAAAAAAGAAAAGAAAAACACTTTGTTTGTACAAAAAATATCTAAATAAGCTAAAAAAAATCTAGTGGCTCTGCTTTTCGCAAAATCGCAACAAACAGGAGTTTTGTAAACACGGATATACGAAAGCCCAAAATTTCAGCCAGTCAAAAGGCTCTCTAAAATGACATCATGTAATTCAAAGGAGGGAGAAGGTGCTAGTTTCCTTTTTTTCCCAGACGTGCATCTGTACATTCCTATCCTGAACGTTTGTATCACTTTTACCATTTTTTAATTTAATTATTTTTCTATGTTCCTATTTTTAAATTTAATTTTTTTTATCATTGTTCAAGATTATGTAAAAATTACGTTACACCAAAAATTCATGCAAGGAAAATATTAAAATCTTACATATAAAAATTATGTGAAGCTGGTAATTTAAAAAAAAAAAGTAAAAATATTTTTTGCAATTATAATTTTTTGTATGAAAATATTAAATAAACAATGCTTAATTCAATGATAATATCGGTAGTCCGAGAAATTAATTTTTCTTTAAGTTATATCAAATTCATTAATACAGACTTTATGGGCATTTTTGTAATGTTCCTGTAAAAATTAAATTATTATTTTTAATTGTTATAATTTACGATGCTTTATTTTCATAAAAAAAGCAAAATAAATTCATTCATTTTTTTTTTTTTTGTATAACTTTAGTAAAGGTATTTTTTGTTTAAACAAAATAAAACATTTCCACTAAGATTTAAATAAAAAAAAATAATGCGTTCATTATATTCCGTGATCATTATTTGATAAATACTGAAAATTTCATTAAAATTGGTTAATTTCCTGATTTTTGGTGAATTTTT
Organism: Euprymna scolopes; assembly: GCF_053919585.1. NCBI lineage: Eukaryota > Metazoa > Mollusca > Cephalopoda > Sepiida > Sepiolidae > Euprymna > Euprymna scolopes. The sequence continues at coordinate 32,036,136 of NC_136520.1, forward strand.
AAGTAAAGGGAGGGGTCAAAATGTTTATACATTTTGAGCATCGACATTCATTTTGCACGTACCTATCAAGAACCATCATTCCTGCTCCATACATTTTTTTTTTCATCTTTCAATTGGAGAAATTACCATTCTTATTCTTATGCTAATCTCAGACGACGATTCTGCAACCGCTGATCCAAAAAACATAAAATATTTGGCAGGATTGCAGTTTACAGGGAAATCAAGGGACGCAACTCCTGATTCTGTTTGCGTCCTTTTTAGTTTGGCAGGAGTTGCGTCCCTTGATTTCCCTGTAAACTGCAATCCTGCCAAATATTTTATAGCTTGCTTACACAAAATCGCATTCCCAAATAATTACATTTCTAATGGTCTTTTAGTGTTCAAATGTAAAATTTCTGGTGATTTGAAATAAGGAATTAGAAAATCATGTTAATACGTGAACAAAGGGAAATAACTATAACATTGGATTATAAATTTGATCAAATTATCTCCCCTGAAAAACGTGATCATTTTTTTTTATAGAAATTGGAATGCAATATGGCAGTTCAAAATAAAATTACATGAAAACTTAATAATATACCTATCAGTGAAAAAATATTAGTGCACACTCAAACACTATGGAAAATTATTGAGTAGAATTTTAATAAAAAATGAAATTAATTTACTATTCTGAGACCACAAACACCGAACAAGGTGGTCTTCATACCGGAGATTATCTATGACAGGTTTAATTTGACACGAATGTCTTTTAGAGTTTAGAGTTCGTGGACATTGAATTGTAAATTAAATTTTTTTTTTTTTAATTAAAATTCTACTCGCTTATTTTACATGATTTTGTGTGTACACTAATATTTTGTGTGTACACTAATATTTTGGCGCTGTTTTACAAACAAAAAACATTCGTTCATTTTTTTCTTCTCATAATTTAGGACGCGATATTTTTTATTAAATCAAAACACTAAAAAAAAGAAAACTGCGACGAATTTTTTTAATGTAACAAAGTTGATAATATTAATAATAAAAAATGTAGTCTTTACGCGACTATTGAGAGAAAACCAACGAACCCACGATATTTTCATTGTACTTGTACAGTTTAATCAAGACATTAAAAAATAAAAATATCAAAAAAAAAAAGGTTATTGTGTAGGTATCCGTTTTGGACTGAAGATCTTCGAAAAAAAAATCACTTTATTTGATTGAGTAGATTTTTTGTTTGTTTGTTTTTTGTTTGTTTTTTTTTTTGTTTTGTTTTGTTTTTTTTACAGCAAAAAAAAACAGGTTTTTATGGCAGCGCGTTGAAGATATACATCTTTTCTTTTTTTTGAACACGCCACGGGGAGATAACCCAATCAAAAGCGCCGACTCTCCATCCTCATCTTTAATACTAGTTTTTCTTCCTAAAAATTGAACCTTTTACTTGGTATCATAAATTGTTTTTTCGCTGTAAAAAAAAAAAAAAAAAATTAAAAAAAAAAAAACTACTTGATGAAATTAAGTGAAAAATTTTTTTCGAAGAACTTCATTCCAATACGTACAATATAACCTTCTTTTTCGATATTTTCAATTTTTAATGCTTTGATTCGGTACAAGTACCGAAAACATTTTAAAAAGAAGTTCGGCAACTTTTTTCTTTTTTTTTTTTTTTTAATTAAAAAAGTAAATGTTATTGTAAGGTTATTAAGAAATTAAAAATATCAAGAATAAAACTCTTTAATAAAACAAGGTTGAAACTTTTAAAGCTGCGGCGACATTTTTTTTTTTTTGCGCTTATACAGTTTAGTTAAGACATTAAAAAATGAAAATATCGAAAAAAGTTTAAAGTGTATGTATCCATTATAGAACAAAGTTCTTCGAAAAAAAATTCACTTAATTTCATCAAGTAGTTTTTTTTTTGTTGTTTTGTTTTGTTTTTTTTTTATAGCGGAAAAACACGTTTTTATGAGAGCGCGTTGAAGGCGGACATCTTGGATTAAAAAAGAAAATTTTTGTTTGAATTTTAGAAATGACAAAGGGAGATAACTCCAGTTAAAGCGCTGACACCCCTCCCCATCTTTAATACTAGCTGTTCTTCCTAAAAATCAAACATTTTGCTCAGTATCATAACAAATTGTTTTTTCGCTATAAAAAAAAAAAAAAAAATAAAAAAGTACTTGATGAAATTAAGTGAATTTTTTTTCAGAGAACTTCGTCCCATAACGGATATATACAATTTAAACTTTTTTTTTCGATATTTTCATTTTTTCATGTCTTGACTAAACTGTACAAATGCCTGTTTTTTTGTTTGTTTGTTTTTTTTTTTTTACTATAACACAGCTTATAATATTAATAACACCAACGTCTAGTTTTTAATATTATAAAAAATGAAAATGTAACGATAGTGGTAAGCTGCGGCAACTTTTTTCTACATTTTTTTATGACTTAATAAGAGATTAAATGCGACGAGAGGATTTTTTTTTTTTTCAAACAAAACTTTTCAATAAAACATGAATGAAAATATGAAAAAAAAAAAAAAAAAGGCTACAGCGGCTTTATTTATTTATTTATTTATTTATTTATTGTATTGAATAAAGTTTATAATATCAATAACATCAATATCTAGTTTTTAACATAAATATAAATCGCAATTTTTGTTTAATAAAAATTACAATACCTCTCTGCAACTATGCTGGTGTTATTAATAAGCTTTTTTATAGCAAAAAAAAAAAAAAAAAATGTCGCCATAGCTTTAAAAGTTTCGTCCTTGTTTTATTAAAGAGTTTCATTCTTTGTGTTTTTTAAGGTTAAAGACTAATTTTTTAAAAAAAAAACTTACAATAACATTTACTTTTTAATTAAGAAAAAAAATAGTTGCCGAACTTTTTTTTAAAAATGTTTTCATCTAATGAAAATATCGTGGGGTTGTTGGTTTTCTCTTAATAGTTGTGTAAAGACTACATTTTGTATTATTAATGTCATCAACTTTTTTACAATAAAAAAAAAATTCGTCGTAGCTTTCTTTTTTTAATGTTTTCATTTAAAAAAAATATCGCGTCCTAAATTATGAGATGAAAAATAAACGAATTTCTTCGTAAACGAGAGTTGTCTCCCTCTGCACAATGACAAATTGTAAAACAACACCAAAAAGTTTTCGGTATTTTTTTTTTTTTTTTAAATAATTAAATATGAACACTTATCTTTATATCTACAAACACTAGTGTTTTATACTTATGCAATCATCAGTGGTAGAAAGTGATAAATGCTATGACTCGAACTCAGTTACAAAGTTAACTATGACTCTGTAGGCTGGCATTCTGCTTCTAGGCTACCAACAATTAACACAGGAATTGAGATAAATTAAGTATCTATTAATGCTAAGTTAGTTGGCATAAACATTCAGAGAGTATTCAATGACAGGAAGTCAGAATATTGCATTTTAAAATTTCCAATTAACTTCCTTCTTTATATCTATATACCTATAAAGTTCAGTTTTTTTCTTGCTCTGACATTAATATTATAAAAGCATACTTTTTCTATTTAAAAATTATTAATATACTCAGCCATAATGTCATGATATATGCAAGTGAAACATGGAGCCTCTACCTTAGGGCCACCAAACAATTGCCACAGGAATGAAGGGAATTAAGAACTTGTAAACGATAAATTTGGGCGAATAAATTAAGGTAATCTAGAGTGTTCGCACAAGCAGAAGTTGTGAACATTGCATAGACGCTAGTTGATTGCTTTAGCTATAACTCTGCAGACAGCGCCCATTCTTAAGTATTAAGATAATTATAATTAAATAATAATTATTCCTTAAGGAAATTAATCAGAAATTTTATTTATTTTGAATTATTACTTTATGAATAAATGTTTTTTATGGAATTATTCGACGGTTAAAAGTTTTTTCTTAGATTATTATGTTTTTTTTTTTAAATAATGGTAAAAAGATTTGTTGAAATAATAAGTAAAATTCTGCTGCACTTTAGCTAGGATCAAAGTGTAGTATCTGTTCTGATACTACACTTGATCCTTTCTGTCCTCTACCAGTGAAGAAGAAATGCTTCTAGACTAAGTAAATTTTAATTTTTGTTTCAATCCAAAGTACCTTTCTTTTTTTTTTTTGGAGCGTTAGATTATCCCCACATTATAAACTGACCATGAGTATAATTCTACCGTTGTGTTTGTATGTGTATGTGGGGGGGGGGCACTTAAATAGAGACAAGATAAGAAAACGAAAAACAATAGTATTTTTATCTGACTTTACATATAACGTTGTCCGGGGACCAACACATTGTTGCCTCAGTCGTAAAGTAGACAAAAAATAGAAAAAACTCAACTTTCTTTTTTTGTTGTACGACATTTATTTCCTCATTCTCTTGTTATTGCTGTGACGTCCATCACGTGATCATCTATCAAACATCATCCATGCCTCTAACATGATCTCGAGCATTCTCCCTGTCTCTAACGTGATTTTCTTTTTAAAGCCATTATTTTTCCCTACCAGTGACGTCATTTCGCATGCATTTGCGTCCATGTTATGTTATATATGCAGGCAACTGACTTACAAGAGACTAGCTCTTTTGTCATTTAATTGCAACACCTAAAGGTAAACTGCATTAAAGGTGTTGCAGTTAAATGACGAAAGGGCTAGTCTCTTGTAAACGTAATCCCTTAACATTAGTGATTTGGTTGCCAAAACAACAGGCATATATTTAACTTTACATATCGATACACAGGTACTGTAGCACATTTCCACTGAAAAGTCACAGGGAGCAAAATCTGGACTATAGGGAGGGCGAGGAATTGTCTTGATGCCCATCTGGGTCATGACAACATCTTTCTTTCTGATCTTCTCTGAGCTTCCTTGGGAAAAACATCGCACAAATCTTTCACATCTTCAGTTCCATGCGAATAATTGTGTGTACAGTTTCCACACTGACATCAAACTATGCACTTATTGTCTCTATAGACACACAACGATTTTTATCCATGAAATTCTTTATTTGGCCAATCAACTCTGGTGTTCTGGCTTCTTTACTCCTCCCACACCTCTCATTATCCCTCACAGACTTCATGCCTTCCTTGAATCTCTTATGCCACTCAAAAGCTGATGCTCGATTCATGCAAGATTTTCCAAAAGCAGTCTGAAGCATTCCATACGTTTCTGTGGCATTTTTTCCAAATTTAAAACAGAATTTTATTGAATATCATTATTCTAATGTGTCCTCACATCCAGATTGCATTTTTGAAATTCACTAACTGTGACAATTAGGCTTTAGTAAGGTGTATTCCAATTCCTGCTGTAGTTGTTCATTTGAACCTGAAATCATAAAAATTGGTTAATCATCTCATAAGATGAATAGTAATAACATACTTAATTTTCAAGAGTCTACGACAATTTTAAATGCCTGTATAAAATGTTTGGAAACTTATTTAAAGTACCTCGTATTTCCTAGTTTTGTCAGGTTTTAACAAATAAAATAATTATCTCCCCCACATTTGCAGCATCAACTACTTTATTTTCTGGTGATAAGAGCACTTTGACTTGCATAGTTTCAAGAACCACTTTCCATGTGATGACTTGCCATTTTGGAACTGCATCGTTCGATGGTTTTGTTATCATGATACTGAAACTACCACAGATGATTCTCATATACCTTGACAAAAAGTAAATTTTTCTTTTTTCTTTAATACTAGCAGGTCGCTCGGCATTACCTGGTTGAAAATATGCATATATATTATATTTTAATTTATACAGAAACTGAGACATGTCCATGTGAATATTAGTTTTTTTTTTTTTGGTAAATTTTCAGATTAGGTCCACCTCCACAATTTTCTTTTAAATGACGACTTTTACTCTTTTCGACTATGCTGAATACGAAAATCGCATTGAAATTTTGCAGAAATAAATAGTTATCGAGATATAAAAAGTTGTATTATGCATTGCATTCTTTTGCGGCCATCTTTTTTATGCGCGCACCATAAACAAATCTACTCATCTATGACTGACACTGCACGCGCGTAAAAAAGATGGTCGCCAAAGAATACCATGCCTAATACAACTTTTTCGTATTCAGCAGAGTCGAAAACCTATATAAGCTGTCATTTAAAAGAAAATTGTGGAGGTGGACCTAGTCTAAAAAAATACCGTTTTTTTTTCTAAACTGATCACTTCTTGTAACAAAAAAAGAAAAAATACTGACATCAAAACCAAAGCCCAGAGGCAATGAGTCAAGGACGATAACCATTACACCAGCTTTATATGATCTTTAAAACGTATTTTCAAACTACTTAACATCTTATGTTAATCTGTTATGTGAACTATTCACACATGCACATTCATAAAACAGTTAGCAAACATAAAAATCCGATTACCCTCCCCCGTACAAATTTTTAAATTTTGATGCTTTAGCAGCCCTTTTTCTGGATGAAAATAGTTTAAGAAGTTTTCTACATGTCTGAATATCCTATATACTAAATTTCAAGTCTGTAGATTAAAAATTCGTTGAGAACAGTCGTAATACACATCCACACATTCTCACTTTTATAGATATAGATTGAGTCAGTGTGTGAGAACATGTGCCCCTTTGCTCGATAACAAACACCAATTCCAATGCTATTTCTATGGTCTTCATCTCTTTCATCTTCTATTCTGGACGTTTTGTCATCTCTCACATTGGTGGCTGCCAGGAGGTGCACACTAGTCCACAAGTATAAAAAATTAAACAACTCCAGAGAAACATGGCTCCAACACATTCTGTGTCTATTGGTTGGGTCTGGACGCATGTGTGATCATTGCAGGAAACCACCCTCTAAGCATGAAGGTCCAGATCTATATCTTCTGTTGAGGTTATGTTCGTCAGTTGTCTTCAGCTCATCTGGATCTGCCATGACTTGCGTTCAACTGTGTCGAATTGTAAAATTATACTCAACTGTCACAAATCTGAACTCTTCCTGTCATAAAATGTTACAAAACTCATTACCACTCTGAAAACTGTCTGTGAACTAACTGTAAATATATTGACCTCTATTATCCGGTCTATTGTTGTAATCACTGTCACACCTTGATTAACAATCCTATTCTAACTTTCCTTTGTGTGCCTTGATGAAGAACTTCCTATACCTTTGTACTAGTGATAAGTGCAGTCTATGAAATTTTCTTACAATAAAGGGAAGCACATATTGACTAAGAAGAGAGTGTGATGCTTTGCATGTCGTGGATTTCTATCTGCTGAGGTGGGAGAGGACTTCTCTTCACAGATGTAGCCGTTTCTAGTTGCAACTAATTAGCATATGAGGATCAGCTGAGGTAAATGGAAGGTGGGGAAAGTTGATTTTGAGAGAGCAGAGAAAAACTAATTGTGCTAGGTTGTCCTTGAAATTATTTTGATCCCCCCCCCCCCGACAAAAGGAGGGTGACCTGTAAATTCACCCTTGTCCGTTTGTCCATCAGCACTTTTCTCAATAACTACGTCTTGGAATTTTTTGAAATTTTGCACAAACATTAAACATGATGTGAGTAAAAAAGCAACAGGACGGATTTTTCAGGAAAACACCCGTTGTTCCTCGACACTACTGATTTGCCGCTGTCTAGGGAGAAAAGAATGTTTTTTCTAGCTATTCTGGCAGTAGCAAGAATGGTGACATGTATTACATGCCTCAAATTATGTTTATTTTAAACATCTATTTAAAGTGAAAATAAGATGTGATTGGCGGAGTGGATTTCGATAAGAGGTAGGTGCAAGACACATCCGTCTGTGCATCCGTAGAAGAGCCAGGTATGAATGTGTTTCCTCTGTGAGCATGGCATACGCAGTCTTGGGTTCTTTGGAACCCATCCCTTAGAATCAGTCTAGCATAGTTGTAAAAACACTCTTAGTCGGTGGTAGAAGTGAGATCCTGGTCCCATTTTGTTTTTTGGTGCTAGAGAGCTTCCAAATATGCCCAACCCCCACATTTTTTATGCCCCCGGTCTTCCCTCACAGTTATTGTTTCTCAGAGGTCACCTTCCAACTCCCCCTCCTGTTTGTTTATTCTCAATTTTTGCATACCCCTATTAGCCACTCCCAATTAGAGAATGTTCTGCTTGTTTTCAGTTTCCCAAAAAACAGTAGTTCTAATATCTAGACAAGGGTGGGGAGGGGCACTACTAGCATACCCCAATAGGCATTTTATTTGGTTTATACATATATTTGGGGGGATTTTTTCTAGATCTTCCAACTTCCCATCATTCATTGTACATACATTCATCAAACTTTATTCCATTAAATTTAAGACTTTATTTACCCATGAACTTTTTTCATGTCACACATTTGATTTATCTATATATCTATAAAAGTGAACGTGTCTGCGTGTGTGTACATTTCCCTACCCAATAACTGCCAATTTTAAGTCTACAGACTCGAAATTTGATATACAGGGTACTGAAATTTGGGAAAATCTTTGATCGGTTTTCACCCAGAAATTTGTCTGTTAAGGGGTCAAAGTTCAACAATTTGCCCTTTGAGAACTTTACCAAACTCCGACAATTTTGGGTCTAAACACTTGAAATTTTAGATATAGGTTCCTTGGACATGGATCTAACTTAATAACTTGATTTGAGTCCCAAACAATAAATGTTAAGGGGTCATAATATAATGAGACCGATACTGCACCAACCACACCGGGTGTCCTTAATCTCATCGGATTCCACCCGATATGACAGGTGTTCTTTCAATCATACATTGTCCCGTCACAAGTGGCCTGTTGATCGTCTTCACCCACTGTGTTTTCATGGTGGGGCGCTTTGCCTCTCGATCGAATCGTCCCCTACCCTGTATAGGTAGTCTCCACTGGTCCTTGCGGCTTGCTGCAAAATGAAGTCCTCACCACAAACAAACAAAACTCCGGTTTATAACAATAACAAACTATTTATTAATTTCATTACTTCATAACAGCTACTGTCTAAATTGAGGTGACTGACTATAGCAGTGAAACGATGTAAGACCAGGCCAGTAAAGTCACAGATTTCCCATTAACACAGGCTAGTTAACATCATAACATTTGGCCCTGAGGGCTCCCAAATCGGGAGCGCTTGACCAGCCCAGCCGTTCAGTTTGCGGGCTACAACTCTTTTTAGAATTGTTTTTTCTAAATCCAACCCCTTTTCCCCACCTCTCCTTTAGAGAGTGGTTACAAACACCATTTCTTTCTTCCTCTTAGAGCTTATCTCTACCACATTTTAACCCTCATTTGCACTGAGGTTTTTACTTATTATCAAATTAGAAGTGATTAGTCATTCCAGATCGAACATTGCTTGGCGGCGACCCTTACCCTTGACCCCCTTTATAAGTTGTCAGCCTTAATCAGCTAAGCATCTCTGGATCTCTTCATACCTCTCAACAGAGGTTTTAAAAATCTTTCATCTTAACAGATATATAACGACAATGAGATAAAAAACAATTATTATTTGTTTTTTCTCTTTCTGACAAAATCCCATAGACATTTGTTTTGTCCCAATCAGACATCAACACCCCCCTCTTCCTCTATCCTGTCTGGTCAAACACCTCCTCTCACGCAATATGCACCTCGCTGCATGCATTCATGACACCAACAGGGTCATAATAATAGGGGAGAAAAGTTTAAAAAATTGACCACTTTTTTTTTTGCTCAACATACACCTCTAAACACCGAGCTGAAATGCTAGTATAATATAAAAAAAAATAATTATACATGGACACATATATACACACATATTTACTTTATTTTTGTGGATTCATTAAGTAGGATTATTTCCATGGTGTGAACGCAGTATTGTGGTGAAAGGTGCCGACTAAAATCACAGGATTCATAGACAGTACAAAGACCCTCGACCCCCCCCCCACTCCCATCCCTATTCTTATTAGAGCTTCATACCTAAGTTTGTTATTGTAAATTACAGATTATTGTATTCTTACTTTAAATTGTACTTTTTCAATGTATAAATATATTAAATATACAAGATCACAGCGTAGTATCTGTTCCAATACACTTCACCCTTTTCTATCCTCGGTCAATGGAGGTGTAATCCTTTGTGACGGAGTCAATTTTTACTTTTGTTCTTATCCAGATTGCCCCTTGTTGGGGAACTGGATTTTCCCCATATTAAAAACCAACTTTGTGTCTAACTCTGCCCTTCGTGGGGAGGCAAGTAAATAGGAACAATAATAAGAGCAGAAAAAAAATGTAAAATACTTATTTTGATTGGTTATTATGATCCAACAATCATCCTGGGAGCCGAGCACCTGGTAGCAGGGTCATACAGATTTTCAATGTCTTTTCCGGACAAAGTTTGATATATAATCAAGCAAAAAACTAATTGACAAAAGGAAAAGTCACTTTCATTTATCTCTGAAGTTTTGTGATAATGGAACGTAACTCGTTATTGACAATACCAGGAATAATAATATGATGCAATTTCAGAAGACTGTATTTATTTCGATTTTATTTTTGATACTCTGACAAATTTTTACTGGACATCAAGAATACAATTTTCAAGCCCTTTTCCATATTTTTAAGGCAATAATAAAAATAAGGCCTTTTCAAGAAAAAACTCAAAGTTCAAGGCCTTTACAAGCCTGTGTGAACACTGGTTAAATATAGATAAACAGAGAATAGTAGTATCAGTTTGCTAAATGGATTACAGTGTCAATCATAACAGACTACCCAGACACGAGCTAACAACCCAAATTAACACCGGCCATTGGACCACTGGTTCTCAATCATCAATGACAACGTACTGTCATCGTTATCATAGATGACATTATCCACCAAGAAATATTACCGAGCAGACAATAATAATCAACCCTCATCAAATTAGTTTAGGTCCACAAAATATTAGATTGTGAAAGATTTACTTTTACCATGACTAATGTTTATGCAAAAAAATCCAAGGCATAGTTATTGAGAAAAGTGCGAACAAGCAAACCCAAGTGAATTACTAGGGCCAATTCCTCCTTTGTTGGAGGACCAAAAATAAAAAACACAGGAGCCGATGCTTCACATATGTCGGTTGGACTATAAATATGTGTCTTCATCAACTTTCTACACGCTAAGACCAACATCTACGTCCTGTTGAGACTGGGTGGGTCTATTGCCATCAGTTCATCTCCTTCTGGAATTTCGGAGTTCAGGCCTCAATGAACTAAGCGTTCAACTGACCCACTCCGCCACGTGCTGTTTCTATTGTTCCCTTGACTCACAGTAACCCTCCCACCAAAATGCCGACTGGCCCATTGTTCTCTTTCGATCAGTCACCCAGTCAAAACCAGAATTAAAATCCTACCCTAATTTCTCTTGGTTTGCGTTAAGAACAAATTACTATTGATTTTTTTTGGAGTCATAACTTATCAAGGCCGAGAGGCAATTAAGGATAAGAGTTAATGAGTATACGGTAGTCAATCAGACAATATCATAGTAATCGTTAGTAGTGGAAATTTGATGTACATGTTCTATCTCAGATAAGGAGTAACGGTCAGACCTAGAAGCTTATCAAAACATGGAGCCTCTCCAAGAAAAGAGTCATTCATTTCAATTAATGCCAGATGGGGATCTGAGTTTTGATGATGTAAAGATAGAAGCTTAGTTTTAGATGCATCAAAATTAACCAGCCACCTCTTTCCCATTGTACCATGTGATCAAGATCAGAGAAGAGAGAGAACTTGGTCGTTTACGGCCTTTGCAGTGTTGCCATAGATGGTAGTGTTGTCAGCAGTCTATGAATGATTTAGGATGTGATTTGGGAGATCATTGCTGTAGATCAGAGTTGAGCCCAGGATGAACCCCCCCTCCCTCAAGGTACTCCAGCAATTATAATGTGAGCTTCTGCCCATCAACCACTACGCTTATGAACCTATCAGAGAGAAATGATTTAATAATTGAGAAGACATTTCCAGTTATACTGTAGGTGGCGATTTTGTTGAGTAGACCTTTATGCTATACCCTATCAAAAGGCCTTTGATATGTCAAGAGCAATTGCCCTAGAGAGATTCGCTAATCCTATGAGATATAACTGTAAGCACATCTGTTGTTACTCACTACACCTACTTTTCTGTTATTTAGTTTTTGTACTTTCCCACCCCCAGCACTCAATCGAACATAGTGTCAAAATTGTAAGCATTTCTTTGTACAAATTTTCCAATATTTTCTTCAAAGCAACAATGAAAATATGATTCATCAATACTTTTGTTTTTATCACGGAGAGTAGGTGAAGTCCGACAACTATGCTACTGTTATCGTCAAAGTCATAAATTAAAATAACATGTTTAATAAACTGAGCAATTTTGTTTAAATATTAGAAAATAAATGATTGATCCTGTATGTTTCTTTTTTCTTACCATACGCTTCTTAGTAGGGCTGTGACAAACGCATATTCTTTTCATTGTTTTGACCCTCAAGTGTGTATCCGTTGATATCTTATATGCCTTTATATAGAGTAATGTGGTTCTCAGTTGATTAAGTGTGCCTAACTGTGTCGGATATATACTTGAGAGTCAAAAGAATGAAAAGAATATTCTGTTGTCATAGTAGTAAAAATACAAGACAATATTAATGAACAAATAAAAAAAAAATGCTAAACAATGAAACACAAAATTAAGTATATAAAAAGTTTTGTTGCTTCTGTAAATAAAAATCAATTGTATACTTAAAAAAAAAAAAAAAAATCATTAAAATAAATCGCAACTATTTATTGGCAATATAAATAATTTTAAAAGTTGCGAAACTGATCAAAAATAATTTCTTTTACTTAACCTGCTAATTTGTGAAAGATTTCTGTTAAAGTTTTTTTCAAGCAATTTAAATGTAACTAGTGATTAAGTAAAATAATCCATGTTCAGCCATTTTGATTATTAATTAGTTTACTCATTTGTGGTAAAATAAATGGATTTAAACTTCTTTGAAATATCAATCTTTATTGCAAATAGGGCACAAATAAGTAGATAAAGCAACAACTGTTTTTGACAAATTTCCCAACGGTATTAAAAAAAAAAAAAAATTAGCAATGATTACCAACAATGATTGTAACAAAGATTTTTTTTAACAATTGATTTTTATTGAAAGAATCCAAATGTTAGATCTCTCGACCTGTTATAGGTACGTCTTTGGTTTGGTCATATTTCACATCACAAATTCATCTAATCCAGGTTCTCAACCAGGGGTAAATTTACTGCTGGGAAATAATTTTTTAAAAATTCTATAGTAAGGGGTAAATAATTGAAGTAGCTGATAATTTAAAAATACTCATGTGAATTAGGATTCTCAGGTTTAGTAGCAATAAAGACAACGACCAGAAACCGCTTGAAAACCGATGATGAAATTAGCCTTGTCAGAAACAACAAACTGATTGACTCAATGAATCAGCAGTGTTTCCACTGATAATGCTTCTGGCATTTCTGTTCATTATTTTTTGTAATACAAATTAACTTCATGATTTTCTATTTAGAAAAGGTCTTTCTTTATTTTTGTGATATGAATGTATAATACTATTTTTATACAAAACCTAAAATCCTAAATAAAAAGATTACTTTTTGACTTATTTTTCTGTCACTTTATGATGACTGCATTTTTTGGTATGGGAGTCGGGGATAAATGGAGAAATACATAAAGCTAGGGTGGGTTCAATAATGGAGGAAAGGTTGAGAATGGCTGATCTAATCAGATTTATATTGTTCAGAGAAAAAAAAAAAAAAAAAAAAAAAAAAATTTTTTTTTTTTTTAAATTCAGAAAATGAGAGCGAAAATGTCGATCTAAGCCAACAAAGAGCCAGTTTACATGCACACAACCCAAAAGACTAAAACAGGAGACCACCATTGGACAATCACAGTGAACAATGTCCTAGATAACCTTTTAACAAAAACGACAAACTAATTTTTTTTTGTCTCTTTTACATATTTTATTTGGATAACTGAACAGAAAGAAACCCAAAAGAGGCAGGAGAAAAAAATTTTTTTAATGAAATGATACAAAAAAAAAAATTATAAAATGCCAGGGGGGACATGGAGTCTCCTCACCCCACTCCACCAAAAATTTAAAAAAAAAAAAAAAGCAGTGGGAGGGGGAGGGGGGAGTAAAGGTTGACATCAACAAGAAGATCTAAGCATTTGTTTCTCTCTTCATCTATTCAAAAAGAGTTTGGGTATGGGTAGATTGGGATATGGGTGTAGTAGACTGCTGCTGTACTTAGTTAATCAGCCAAACCTTTTTTTTCTTTTAATTATTCATCTGCTGGGAAAATCCAACAATTCAGAGCTTAAAAAAAAATAAAAATAATAATGCATGCACACACAGCCCCCCCCCCCTCCCCATCCAAAGTTTTTAAATTGAAGACCATTTTGAAATAAGAGCCGAGCAAGTGGTGGGACAAAAGGATTATTTTAAAAAAAATTTTCCCTTTCTTTTTTGAAAATAAATCAGCAGCAGTCAATTATCTGACCTGACCCCACCAACCCATTTCTCAGTGAATTTTTTTTTTTTTAGTTGCAATACTTTGGCACTCCTCCAACAAGCATACTTTTCTGGGAGAAGATAATGCCAAACCGTGGAACCAGAATACAACACCCACGTTCTATATTATGTTAAGACTACAACTTGACTGGCAACAAAATTTTTCTTTGTGTATTTTTTTTTTTTTTTTTTTTTAATTTCTTAAGTTGGAAAAATTTAGATCATATATGTTGAAAGGATTGAAAAACGAGTGTGAAAAGAAGGAAGTGGGGGAAGAGAGGGAGGGAGGGAAAGATAAGATGAAGATGAAAGCGAAACAAATGATGGTCAACTGGTTTTCACTTCTCCCTCCAAGATTTATTGCCAAAGCTGCTGCTACTTTTTTGGGGGGCCCGCAACAGTAGCAAGGTAGAAGCTGGACCACCCCCCTCCCAGTCAGCTCTCAGACATGCAACATTGCTAAGCTTAATCTTCTAAGTCAGGAAGACCTGCAAAATAATAAAAATATTGAAAAGGATTTAACAATGAAAATTTAACAAGTCACAAGAATAAAAAAAAAAAAAAAAAAAAAAAAAAAAAAAAATTACAGAATCTTTTCGGATGAGGATAAATATGTTCAAACTGTTCTCATTTTGGATGTTATTCTCACATTTCAGCCAATTGGGACGATTAATCGGAATTCGAAAAATCTGATAATTAGTATACAGGTGTATTTCAAATGGAACTTCATGTCAACCCAGACAAAGCTAGTATAGCATAATCACGCCAATACACCAATTCCTGTTAGATCAAAGTATCGCTAAGTTTATTCAATACTAAAATTAGTGATTATTTCAGAATACCAGGTGTTGTATGTGCTCCCTGCTTATCTCGACATTGTTTTCAGCTGTCCTGGAATTCTTGCCACTGGATCAAGCAGTGTTGACCCCGGGAAAAGAGTAGTAAGGAATTGCACAACCCTTGCTTTACAATTCAACACATCATCCTTCATCCCATTTGTGGCACAGTGGATATAACAGCTAGATAATAACCAGTTGTAGTCTTCTGGGTAGGTAGGTAGGTAAGTTTTTGTTTAACGGCACATCAACCCAGTCTTCTGGGAGTTGAAAGTTCAATCCTTAATACAGGCAATACTACCTGGCTATGGCTGATGGAACTAGAGCAATCTACCTCTCATAGACTTGGTTTAATAAACGATAAAGGTTCAATAAGACATACCCCGAAAAAGGTTGTAGGTTACATTGTCCAAAAAACTGCAAGAATAACATGCAAAATGAGAATAGTCTGAATCTTGAATTTTTTTTTTATATTGTTCGTATATTATTGTCAGACTAGATGCCTTTAGATAAGTTTTTAAAATTTGAACAAATCGAAAAAAGCTACTATATTCAATTAATTTAGTCACAAATATAACAAAATTATGCCAACTTTTACAAAGTCCTATAATTTTAGTTTTTGTCCAAAATTCCCCCTATAGAAAAATACAAAAATAATGAAAAATCTGTATGATGTAGATATCAGTGATGAAACAAAAATATATTTCATAAATCATGTAAATTGAGCAGGTAGTGTTATTTTTATAAAGAAAATCAAATCTTATGAGTATCAGAGTAGTGATGGTCTCATCTGCCATTTTCAAAAATAATTTTTTGACACTTGTACAATTTAATCAAGGCATTTAAAAAAATGGACATATCGAAAAAAAGAAATTGTACATATCCGTGTTGGACTGAAAGGTCTCAAAAAGATAGCCATCTTGGAATTTTTTTAACATGCCAAAGGGGAGATAACTCCACTTAAAGCGCCGACACTCCCTGCCCATCTTTAATACTAGCTATTCTTCCTAAAAATTGAACCTTTTGCTCGGTATTATAAATTGTTTTTTCGCTGTAAAAAGTAAAAAACAACAAACTACTTGATGAAATTAAGTGAAATTTTTTTCAGAGAACTTCATTCCATAACGGATATGTATAATTCAAACTTTTTTCGATATTTTCATTTTTTAATGTCTTCATTAAACTGTGCAAGTACCAATTTTTTTTTTTAATGGAGGGAGGGGGTCTATACTTACTAGATTGTAATGTCTACGAATTCCAATTAATCGCTTAAAAGTGGTATTCGTTATAAAAATAAAAACTACTTGATCAATTTGTGATTTTATCAATATACTATTTTTGTTTCACTACAGGTATTAAAAATTGTACAAATTTTTCTTTAATTTTTGGGCGAGAAACATATTTTTTTTTTTTTTTACTTAATATTATTTACATCCATGTTTCATTTTCATTAAGAGAAATCAGGGTGGCTATTTACAGCTGACCTGTCAGCCACCAACTTAAAATTCAACATATTAGTCAATGCTCTTGAATACAACAGTAGAAACAAATAAGAAATATATACTAGCAGAGGTACTGAGTTGCCATGGGCCATAAAAAACTAAATAGAAGATGTTAGATAACGTTAAGTTTCTCCCACTCCTTCAGAAGAGATTTTTTATTTTTATTTTTTGTGAGGGTTGAAAAAATAAAACTTGGGAGGCTTTCAAGGGATTTACTGAAAGCATCAAATAAAACCAAAGATGCCTCCAGATCACTAGTAAAATTAAGCCAACATTCCCTTTGTGGAGAAATGACAGTTAACAAATTGAATCCAGAATTAGCATCTTTCAATTTAAAAAAATGCTAACTCATTACCTGGGTCATAATACATAACATTAAAAATCGTGTTTAATTTTTGATATTCAATAATGCAAATGGCTACTTGATCCCAAAAAGAAGCTCCTTTTTTTTTTTTCTTTTTTAAATTTTAGATAGTATTTTTCTGGAATTTATTGTGTATTTTTTTTTTTTTTTTTTAAAGTCTTAGATGGACATACAAACATACAATTTCCGTTTATATAAAATAGAAGATTTATCTTTACAGTGCACGTAAGTTTCTAAGAGGGTTCGATTTCAAGGGAAAGAATCTTGCACTATAACTAGACAGAAACTAACTTTTTAAGTCCCTGAATGAGGCTCATTTAATATCCAACATTTGAAAATTCAAAAACACTTCAAGGTGAAAAAAAAAAAAGTCAATAGAAAAAGAATTGAGTCAGCTCTTCTAATTGTTCACTAAATGGTAGCTACATTCATGATAAAGCAGTGTGAGAAAATCGACTCTGGCTAATTTTGGGATACTTTTGAGATGTCTTAAATGTTCCCTATATTTGATTTTATGCCATAGAGTATTAATTATGAAAATTCATATATCTATGATTTTTGTGAATTTTTAACCAAGGTAATTAATTAGCTATCAATAAGTATTACCCAAAATCCAGGGAGTATTTTAAAGGGATTTAAGTGGGTATATGGGCACAACCTCTCAGTTGAAAAAAAAAAAAAATAGAAAGAACATGGCTCATTTTTCCATAATTTTGTTATTGTCTTTTCTTAAAGGGGGAAAGGCATAAAAGTGGCAAATGTGTTTGGTTTGGGAATTCATTTTACTCACCCTGCAACACGTATTCTAATAATTATATAAAGAAATATTTGCAACAAAATAGTGAAAGGGGAGTTGACCTGAATAAAAAAAATTTTTTAAAAAGTATATATGATATCCAAAAGGTTTTTCTTTTTACTCTTGTTTAAGGGAGGTGTTGTCTGATTAACACTGCTGGAGAACCACGAGGAAAAAACGCTGTTTTGTTTTAAAATTCTTGGAAGCTAACCAAAACAGTGATTAGAACAGATTATTTGAAAGTAAAGGAATTTTTCCAACAAATGACTTGGGATTAAATTTTCTTTTTTCTTTATAAAAGGTTAAAAAAAACTTCCAAGATGTGTGGGTGTGCATAACCAACCAACCAGCTAATAATATGACTTGGAATCATCTTTATGCATTATTTTTATGTTTGATATTTTGTATGCTTGATGGAAATAACCATCAAAATGGTAGCCATTTCATAATGCTATAATCTTAAAGACAGCAATTTTCATAAAATATCTTTAATAGTGTTGGAACAATTAATCGATTTACAAGGTTCCAAAAAAATGTTTAAAAGAACTGACAAACATCATTAATAATGAAAAGTAAAATGCAAAATAATTTTTTTAATTGAACTTTTGTCCATTTCTTTGGCATTGTCAAACAAACTTACGAGAGGTGGCCAACAGGTATAGTTACAAAAAAACATGTAAACTAACGATGTTAGCTGATTTTGTTCAAAATAATTTTGGCATATTTATTGGAATCAGAATCTGTAATTGTATTAGAATCGGGGAGGAAAACATTGAAATCAACCCATCACTAATTTCTAAACATGCACGCAGATTCTAACAATTATAATCTATTTACAAAGATTCTATTTTTCCATGGTATGCACATATGAAAGAGGGAAAGATCAAGCAGAATTAACAATCCTGATCTTTTCGCTAGAATGAAACTGTATTTATTTTGATACTACACTTTATTTGTAGAGTCCTTGGCAGGTGAAAAAGAAATCCTTTTAATCGGAGACAATTTTAACTTGTGTACAAATCCGGGTTTTTCTTTTTTGCGAGGTCCTATGTAAAAAATGATCTTTCGTCTAACCTTCATGAGGATGCAATTAAATAGAAAAAAATTCAAAAAGAAAAAAGAAAATACTCACTTTCATCATCACTGTCTTCCTCACTCTGGAAAAAAAAAAAAAAGAAAAGAAATTAAATTCTTGGTTTTATTCAATATTTCACAAAATAGGATTTAAAAGTTCATAAAAATCTTTTCCAATTTACCAAATTTAAAAATGCCTGTATTTCAAACATCAGTTGTCCTACGAACTTGGCAAGCTGAGAACACACATTGAGAGTATTTTCTCAAATAATGGCAGTGAAGACTCGCTAATAGAATCAATTCATATTTGGAGCAAGGGCAGACAAAAATATTTAAAAAAAAAAAAAAAAAAAAAAATTATACACAACTGATGTAAACAAGTTGATGGGGAATTTGTTTTTACAATATAACTCCTTCAAGGGAGTTTTATATGCTGCAAATTCTGAATATCCTCAAATATGATATGAATAGCTTTCATTAGTTTCACATGTACGGTTATGCCAGCGTCCAAAACTGATCGCCTGACCCAAAATGCACATGCCATAGTTCTTCATCTTATTGGACATGTCAAGATTCTAGTTTTGGCAACTGATGGGCATGAAAGCAAAAGTTCACAGCTTATATACAGAACAAAAACAACACCGATCTGGTATGCAAACAACAATAGGTGTGTAGGACTTATGGCTAGTGTCTCTCGATTATGGCCAACTCTCACCTAAGACTTATTCAGCTATCCGATCCTTTTGCGTCTTTTGCAGAGATCACTCTCCCCCACAACAGCCAGTTACTAATATACTTACAGCTTAAATCATAAATACTCATTTGCTCTCAGCTTACTTCCAATAGAAACTAAGGTACTTGTATAGTTTAATGAAGACATTAAAAAATAAAAATATCAAAAAAAAAAAAAAAAAGTTATATTGTACGTATCTGTTTTGGACTAAAGATCTCAAAAAAAAAAAAAAAAAAAAAAAAAATCACTTAATTTGATCGAGTAGTTTTTTTTTTTTTACAGCGAAAACCGCGTTTTTATGACAGTGTGCTGAAGGTAGCCATCTTTGAATTTTTTGAACATGCTACGGGGAGATAACTCACGTTTAAAGTGCCAACACTCCCTCTCCATCTTTGTCAAATGTTTAAAGAGGTTTTCACATTGACAAACTTAGGAGGAATGAAATCGCATTTCTTTCTTTACAAAATGTTCTTACATATAGTTAACTCTGCCAACACAGCAGAGTTTGTCAATGTTTATATACAGTCTAGCATCCACATTGCTGGATCAATTGTCAAATTTGGAACAAAGATCAGTCATGGTGGAAGCTATTTACTTTCGACATATAATGGTCAAAATCACACTACTAGTTAATACAGTTATGTATGTCCAACAGAATCAAAATGTTTGGTCAATGTTAAAATTATGATGGAATGATTGAATAAATATGCATGTCTGATGACAAAGATGATGGCTAGAAGAGGAATCTATAAAGGCAAGGCGGAGGCTGAGCAGACTAAGTTTCCAGATATAGTACAAAAGGATGATCAAATGAACGAAGTATTCAGAACTGCTAAACAGATGGCAAAGGCAAATATGGATGTTATAAAGAAATGCATTTGAAATAAAAATGATGTGTTAGCAACAAATGAACACGATAAAAAGTTTTGAAATGTTACGAGATTGTTGGATACAGAGTTTTCATAGAATTATTGAAGGCCAAAGAAAACATGGTAAAAGTGATAAAAATGGATTTGAAAGAAAGAGGGATAAATAAAGACTTGGTCTGAGACAGTAGGAAGTTAATTTCTAAAAGTCATTCAACATATGCGGGTATGCAAAAGAGACGTTAAGACAAATATGACAATTCAAACAATTTGTTCTTTGTCTCCAAAAGTTTGGTTCAAATGTCTTGTCGGACATGATTAAAATTATATCATTTTCTCCAGGTATGATTGATCGTAATCACTTTTAGCTAGTTCCCTGTTCACACCATTTATTTTTTTTTTTTAAGCCTCCTTTTCTCGCATTCAGAATCAGACATTTGATCCTCCCACCCCACCCACATATTGATTTGACCACGCCTAGTTGGAGACAAAGAAAACGGCACCCCAAATTTTCCTACTTGACAAATTCTATCCAAAAAGAGGCCAGAAATTAGACTTTACCTCTTCAGGGCCTTCGCCAACTCCGCCCATTTTCGTCATCATCTGAAAGTAAAGATTAAGCAATTATGAAATTAAGTGATATAATAAATGCAAAATTATTGTAGGAATAACATGAGAATAGTAGTATCAAGCAAAGATAAGAATAGGGAGAAGAGAGAAAAAAAAAAACGTGAATGGATAAATGGAGTTGAAACATGGAGGGGGGGGGGGTCCTCTTCTAAGCAGTCTCTTTCCTACAGAAGATATGTTACTAGTTGTTCTTTATTCCAGTGTTATTTCAAGGATTTCACTTTTATTTTGATTACAACCATAATGAGGATCTGTTATTTTCAAATTTTCACCAACTATAGAAAAATAACTCCCCAGCCTCATGGATGCCTTGGGAAAGGCAAAGGGAGAAAACCCTGACAAAAAAAAATCCGGTTTAGAATCTTGATAGGTGGATGGTGAGAAGCACTGCAACACCTTTCAAATTTAAATTTACGAAAATTAAGATTCAATGTAATTAATAAATTTCAAACAAAGTCCAAAAAATAAAATAAAAACTTACTTCATTAAGATTCAAGTCATCTGCAACATCTTCAGGATCAGAGTCATCTTCATCCCTCCATTTACTAAAATCTGTTTTCAACCAATGTATCTGATTAAAAAAGTAATTTTTTTTTAATATCTATAATATACCAAAGCATTTCATGCTTCTATGTACATCACCTTTCGCACACACAAAAAAAACATCAGATATAGAATCAGAGGTTAAGGTACACAATTCCAACTACCCATTTTTAAATTAATTGTTCCCAACATAAATTGTTATCCCATCTATTAAAAGAGTATAGTTTCAAATAAATGCATTTCAAAAAGTGACATTCGTTTTTCAAACTAAAATATCATATGAAAATGACAGTTTAAATAATTCTATTGGTATATTAAAGTAGTAATTATGTGAAATTGCCACTACCAGACATAAAATAGATTGCTGTGGTGGATTCTAGTAGTACGAGCTTTCAATTTTTTATGAAATGAATACATATATGAATATCATCTAAATGAATAACTTGAAAAAGTTTAGCCCATTTCTTGCAGTAATGGTAAAGTCAAAATGTTATATTTCAAGTTATTTGTTTGAAAGTTATTTACTATCATTACAATATTTTCCATTTCTGAAAGTATTTAACTTTTTTTTTCTTTTCAAATGAGACAAAATTTGCAATGTATGCATATTGTTTAAACAGAAAAAAAATTTATAACAAAATCTATAGAGGAAAATAAGGCAGGTTTAATTTTAACTGCTAACAGAAAATAAATTTCATTTTTAATAGACAAAAAAAAAAATCATCCCTTGTTATTAATATTATTGTGAGTATAACAGGAATTAATTAGATGTTTTATTTAGAGAGACTAAAACATTTTTTAAAAAATCAGTGTTTCTTCACTTGCAATTTAGACAAATCAAGTTGATCTCTCTGAGGGTATACCATAACAAGAAATTTAAACTAAAACTTTGAGATCTTTAGTCTTAAACTGAGCTATTTGGACTTATAGAGCTTAAAACATTATCTCAAAACAGTTTTGGCATGATAGCATAGATTTATGATTTCTCTCATGTTTTAAAATGTGAATTTAAACAAGTGATAAAAAAATGTGAATTTAAACAAGTGATAAAAAAATGTGAATTTAAACAAGTGATAAAAAAATGTGAATTTAAACAAGTGATAAAAAAATGTGAATTTAAACAAGTGATAAAAAAATGTGAATTTAAACAAGTGATAAAAAAATGTGAATTTAAACATCATCAATAAATAATGTTGAAAATTATTTTAATATTTTATTTTAACTGCATTAAAAAATTTTTAACCACATATTGGCATAAACAACAACTTAATATTTAACATACTAGAATTTGGGATCGTAGGTCCCTATAATTAGAGAAGTAAAAATTTGAAAATATAATTATTAAAGCAAGGCGGACACCTCTACGTTAACTTTTTTTTTCTTTTTTTTTTTTTTTTTTTTTTTTAAATTAATGTTTGCACAGCAATAACAAGTAAAATAGTTTGTAACATGATCACTGGAACTAGAAAATAAAATTTTGAAAAATATTTGTTTATCAAATTACGATTTTGGAATAAAAAATGTAAATATATGTTTCACTTTTTTTCTTTAAATTTAAAACTTCTTTAAGTAGTAGATTAACAATTTTCATTTTCGCTACTTAATTTTCTTTTTTTAGGTTTTGTACTAATTGATGAACTATTTTAGTTGATTTTGCAAAGGTTTCTTTGATCTTCAAGTCTTCTGCTTTTTCTTCAGCTTCTTTGCTCTTTCAATTTGTAGTCTTTGATTGTTTCTTGTATGCAAACATCTGAAGTCCCCGAAATTCAGAACACTTTCATCACAATTTAAAATAAGCAGAAATTGTTAAAATGAAGTATTTTATGATTATTGAATTAATTTGGAATTACTTTTGAGATGAGTAATTTGCATAATTTTTATTTAATTATTTGCGGACTATTATCCGCATTTCCTAGTTGTTTCAGCCAACTATTCCTCTGGCCTTCGTCAGGTAGTTAACAGCGACGGGATAGGAATGCTGAATCTCCTAACTGCATCCTAAGCAATTACTGCCTTTTGTGGTTGTCTCACCACGGTTTGGCCAACTAATCCTCTGACGAAGGCCAGTTGGCCGAAACGTGACAGAACATGAAGATGAGGATAATAATCCACAAATAATTAAATAAAAATTATACAAATTTACTCATTTCAAAAGTATTAAAATTAATTCAATAATATACCATTCAGTATGGACTTGACAATGGAAGAACAAATAAAAATGGATTTATAAGACCAAAAAATCAAACCATTATTGCTCTTCGGGGCCTGTGGCACATTGGATAGAGGTGCGGAATATATATGGTTCTAGGTGAGCATTATCTGAAGATAGCTGTTTCAATCCCACCCAAAGCTGGTCAGAGGATTAGTTGGGCAAACCATGATGAGACAACAACAACCACGGACGACAGTAATTGCCGAGGATGCAGTTAGGAGATTCGGCATTCCTATCCCATCGCTGTTAACCACCTAACGAAAGGTAGAGCAATAGTTGGCCAAAGCATTGTGAAACAACAACTAGAAGATGAGGATAATAGTCTGCAAATAATTATATTTTATGATTGTTGAAACAGTGATGTTCATCGTCTGTGGCTCAAGTTGGGATACAGAAAAACTGAGATCCGTTTGAAAGTCAGTCAACAAGTTCAAAACAAGTGTCAAAAGATTGCGCTCACGAGTAAAAGTCAACAATTTCATATTAAAGATTAACTAATGTGTTTCAAAATTGAGAAAAAAAAAACAAAAAAAAAAAAACACCCTGTGTAGGAGTTAGAAGCAAGGAGTTAGCTTTCCCAGTTGTCCACTAAATAGTGGACAATTCAGAGTGAAACAGTGTGACAAAACTGACTCAAGCTTGTTAAGTTGGCAAATTGTTATTTTAGTTTAAGTAGCAGTTTTTATTATTTTCTATTTTCGTCAGCTTCTTTTCTCTTTCATGTTAAAGTTTTCAATTATACCACCCCACCCCACCCCATATACTAACATCTGAAATCCTGCAACTCCGGGAAGATTCAGAACACTTATCACTGGAATATTAAGCAGATTGTTAACTTTTACGTTTTTGTGATGTCAATGTAGACATGTTTCAAATAAGAAATGTTGCCTGAATAAAAGTATGCATCTATTTGATCTTGATTATTTGTTAAATTTTTTTTAATTTATACAAGTCATATTGTAAAGTCGCATAGAGTGAGGGGGATCAGACTCACATGGTCAGTTTTAAGAAACCTTTTGTACAAATCCTAAAAAGAATTGCACATCCCTGGCTTAAAAAAAAAAAAAAAAACTCCAAATAGAAAAGAATTTTTGTTTTTCAGATTTACCTTGCCCTTGCCTTGTTCTTTTAATAATGTCGGCCACCAGATTTCTTCCTTTTTCTTTATCACAAAATAAAGCTCTCTGGCACCAAGGGATTGTTTGGACTCCTGAAAACAAACATTTTTGGAAATCGAATTACTATGTAACATGTATATAAAAAAAGTGAATAATAAATGGAGAGGAGAGGAAAAAAAAGCTGAAGTTAAAGGAACTTAAGGTTTAGGGCTTTTTAAGGCAGTTAACCAAAACATTTTTGTTATGGGAAACGAGATGGGTAAAATGTTAGTAAAAAAAAAATAAATAAATAAAATAAATTAAAAATATTAATCTAGCCTATTTAAGTTTTCCTGGATTCAAATCTTAGGATCTTATCAAATTTACCAAGCATTTTCAAAAATATGAAAACAATGGCCTCAATAAAGGATCAGGAAAGACCTTTACAAGCCTTTCATTTGAAATCTATTCTTTAAATTATTTTACTTACTCTTATCCTCTCCGCCTGTGATGAGCATTGTACGAAATGGAAAAAATCCATATGTATATAGTTATTGCCAAGGCCATTCCTATAACAGGCCAAGATCTAACCATAGGGGGTCATTTACTAAAGACAAGATTTTCAAGAGAAAATTTATTCTGAAAAGGGGATTATAAACCTTCAAATTTATTTCAGCTGTACTTCAAGTACTTTTGGATTATAAGTTTGTGAGTGGTTAAAAAAAAAAATAAATCTGGGATTATGAATTTAAAATATTAAAACAGTAATTCATACGGTTTAAAATTCTTAAGTCCAATTTGTTAGTTAGTTTTATAATTGTAAAAGTTCTGTCATAGTTTTTCATATTGACAGCATTGTTTATCAGGAAATGCCATTTTTTTTTCAGTTTACCGTGTATTTATAGGAATTCATTAATTCATTATAATTCCTATTCCAAATCAAACTAATTTAAGAGTAACAAGCCGTGTGTGTGTGATTCCCCCTGGTGCTGCATGTGAGATAACTCTTCAAAAAAATAGTGAATTGCCTTCACATTTTTTGTCAAGTTTCAGAAAAACCTAATAGATGGGGTAAAAAGTGTTATTTTTTGCAATTTGGTGGCATTTGTAACTCCTTTTGAGCTCCTGGGAATGCCGAATCCCAGTGAAAATGAACAAACAGTGCAGTTACACACCTTAAGACGTATATTTGAATTCAGCACCATGGAAAACTACTATATAGACATACATATCAAGTTTTTGAGTAATATGAAAAAAAAAAAAAGCTCCAAAATGATAAAAATTGATACAAATGTTCAGAATAGGAATGTATGGATGCACGTCTGGCAAAAAAAAAGGAAATCTGACACCTCTATCTCCTTTTACTATCATGACTTCATTTTGAAACAGCGCTTCGATTGGCTGAAATTTTGGGCTTCCTTATAATTGTGTTTATTTGTTGCATTTTAGGTGAATGGTAAATTACTTGCTTTTTGAGGGCTAATTAAGTTATTTTTCCACAAACAAGGTGTTTTTTATTTTTATTTAATTCAATATCTTAGGACTTTACTAATTATCTTTGAAATAGACCCAGAAAACTAATATTTATCTTTTAAAGGATTTTTACAATAAATTTATTTAACTTCAAAATTTAGCTGAATATTTTTTTCCTTTAGGAAATTAACTCTAGTCTAAGCTTTCAAATACAATCAAAAAGTAGTTGGAAACCTACAAAAAACTTATAAATCGGCTTTCAAAATTAAGTCCTCCCTTTTTACCTGCCCATTTTTGCCCGTACCTAATTATTTAACACTGAATAAAGTTATCAAATGGAATCCTAAGGTTATAAGGGATAGAAAGGAAGAGAGAAAAATATCAAATGTGTAAAAAGGTTGAGTTGGGGAAAAAAATGGATTTTGACCAAAGAGCAGAGAAATAACCTGTGCAATTTAAGCAGAAATCAGCTTTTTTTCTGGATGATAAAAAAAAGCAGAATTCCTCTAAAGAATGGATAACACACATCCCTGTCTCAAGTGATAAAATTAATCGAGAGACAGAACTCTTGCTTGAATTGCATTACACTTCAGATGCAGCCAACTCTAGCTAGTTTTACAAAAACAAAATTAAAAAAAGAAAAACTAAAACAAACCTCTGGAATGATAGCTTTGCAGAAAGGGATAGTTATTTCATATGCTTTTTTTTCTGCACCCCCTTCACCCCTGAAAGAAAAGGAGACAGTAAAATTAATTACAATATGTTTATTTTAACTTTCTCACAACTAAACAAATCTACTGAAAATGCTACAATCATATGGAGTCATTCATCTATTTCATTCTTATATTATTTTTTAACATTCTAGATTCATGAAATTATTATTTTTTAACATTCTAGATTCATGAAATAGAAAAAAAATAGTTGTTTAAAAGCGGAAAGTATTTAAATATTACAAGTAGAATACAAACAATTCTAAACCAATTTTGTTTTCAAGTTCAAACAAGCAATGAAAACACAAAATCAAAAAACATTTGTGGTATTTACCTGTTGTTGGCCTGTGGAGATATATTAATGATTGAAAATTCCAAACAGTTATGCTTATTATCTTTATCTTAAAATGTTTTTACATTTGCAATACGAGATAAAGTCAGTGGTGTTTTCGGCGCTTATACAGTTTAGTCAAGCTTAATTTCATCAAGTAGTTTTTATTTTACAACGAAAAAACAATGTTATAATACCGAGCAAAAGGTTCGATTTTTAGGAAGAAAAGCTAGTAATAAAGATGGGGAGGGAGTGTAGGCGCTTTAACTGGAGTTATCTCCCTTTGGCGTGTTTAACAAATTTTGTAATGGCTGACTTCAACGGTCTCTAATAAAAACGTGTTTTTCTGCTGTAAAATAAAAACTACTCAATCAAATTAAATGAAATTTTTTTCAGAGATCTTCAGTCCAAAACAGATATGTACAATATAACCTTTTTCGATATTTTCATTTTTTTTATGTCTTGACTAAACTGTACAAGTACTGTGTTTTCTTAAAAACTAGTTCTAAAAAAAGTTGTAACATGGCAAATGTTTCACTTAATCAAAGCAAATTATTTATAATCTTAATAAAATTTAAATGTTCCAACCTTTTTTTTTTATACATTGTCAATGATATTTAATTGTTTTATAAACATTTTTTTAAAAATCTATTTTTAAAATTGACACTTACTTCTTTATGTTCTAATATTTCAGTTAATTTTGTGGACCTAGCTAATAATTGCTTTTAACAACTTCAGATTGAATCAAAAGAAAATTTTATGGGTGGCTTTAGATTCTTTGAAAAATTTAATCCATCTCTGAACGTTCTGTTAACATATCGATTTCTATAACACAAAAAACATTGACTTGCGTGCGTGTGTGTATGTATGTATGTATAAATATATAATTATTTCCAGTTAAACAACATCGTAGCTCACAAGACTCGAGTCTTGGACTTCCGGTTTGTGGGCTGTGAGCTGCGACATTGTTTGACTGGAAATAATTATATCGTCTCTCACATTCTGAATATATATGCACACAAGACGTATCCTTCCAGTAATTATAGGAGCAACTAGACTCATGAAAAAGAATTTCAAGATGTACCTGGCAAGTATACCCAATAAAGCAAGTGCAAGAAGATTTTTTTTTTACATGGAGGTCACCACTTATTAAGGCCCAGAAGCCACTCGGGGATAAGGGTTATTGCATGTACAGTAATCAATGAGATAGTATAGTCGTAATCGTCAGCATTGGAGATTCGGCAAAGTGTCTTACTTAAGGGGGCGGTTTGTCAAGAATTTGTTTATGTTGGACTTGAAGACATCGAAGTTGTAGTAGGTGGGAAACAGGCAATCGGAAGAGAGTTCCACAGTCGTGCACTTCTAAGAAAGAAGCTTTGTTCATGGAATCTACGTTTGGATTTAGGCACAGATAAAGAGTGGGGAAAATTATTGATAGTGGTTTCAGCCAGACAGATGTTTTTCGTGAAAAGATTGGCGAGGGGGGACCAGAGATTGGAGTTCAGACAAGCACTTGCCATGAAAATAACGATAAAACAAAGACAGGCTCGTAACGTCTTCTGTGGGAAAGAGGCTGCAGGGCAGAGAAAAGGGCATCCCCCACTAAGCCACAAAGTCTATTTTGTACTCTGTCATGGTAGGATAGGCTGTTTTTAGCAGCTCCGGCAAGATGTGGCAGCAGTATTCCATCCTTGGACGTACTTGGCTTTTATATAGATAGAGAATTGCATCAGTAGTGAGATATCTTCTGGAGCGGTAAAAGGATCCCATCATCCTCCCAGCGACCTTGGCAACAGACCTGATGTATGTGTTCCATTTCAGATCAGGAGTAAAGGTCAAACCCAGAAGCTTGTCAAAACATGGAGCCTCCCCAAGATGAGAGCCATCCATTTCAGTTGATGCCAGATGGGGATCAGAGCATTGATGGCGTAAAGATAGGAGCTTGGTTTTAGATGCATTAAAGTAACCAGCCACCTCTTCCCCCACTGTACCACGTGCTCAAGATCAGAGGAGAGAGAATCAGAGAGAATTTTGTCATTTACGGCCTTTGATGTGTTGCCATAGATGGTCGTGTCATCAGCATAGATGTCAACGAATGATTTAAGTATGTGTTTTGGGAGATCATTGATGTTGATCAGGAAGAGGGTTGAGCCCAGGATGGACCCCTGAGGGACTCCAGCATTAATACTGTGGGCCTCTGATTTCTGCCCAAATACAAATAATTGTATCTAAAGGGATGATCAGAATCTTAAAAAGATATATCGGTTGGAATATCTGAATTAGCAGGTGAATGTTTGGAATTTGGTAGAATTCCAGTCACCCATAAAGATGATGAGAAGGCCTCCTTTTCATTAGTTACTAAACTGAAATGTAGGAAGCGTGAAACTCCACCCCCATGATTACTCCGCTTATATTTAAGGGGGTATCAAGCACTATTTTTTTAATCTTTAGTAGGATTCAACCACAGATTTTGCTCCAGTCTTTAGCAAGCATATGAGCAAACACTTACCATTATGCCAAATGATCCATCACTTTAAACTCCTTCCACCCACCCACAGGAAAAGTAAAATTTTTAATATCAAGAATCAATTACAAATAATATTTTAAATTTTTCTCTAACTATCCTAACTAAAATATCATAATATTCGGTTTAAGACAAAAGTATGTGTTAGACAGCTTCCAGAAATCAACTTCCAAAACAACACATCTTTGGCCACGTCTTTACTTAAGTCCATTTTTATCATTTCCTCATGTTTTCCTTGGCATTTCCCTGTGAAATGAATTTTCTACATCGACTGTTCTTTATCTACTAACACAGCAACTTATCCATTCTGTAACTGTGGCCATATCATCAAAGTCTCCTGCTATATATATATAGCTTCTGTATATAAAAAAAAAAATTATACCATAAACTTTTCCGGTGCCACTGAGGGTTCGTGATTTCCAACTCTTTACTATACAGACAATATTGCCATACTAGGTAAAAGTTTTGTTGACATCTAATCTATAGACGAGATACAGTTTATGCCTATAAGATTGGCATTCAGATCAATGCTCAAAAGACCAAACTCCTTATTGCTGGTTTCCTTCCAAATGAAAATCAACCAATTGTCCGTGACAAGGAAATCCTTGAAGAGGTTGATCATTTCAAATACCTTTACTATCATAACCGCAACAGGTGTCTAGGAGATGAGGATATCAATAATTGCATCAGCAATACACATCGTTTTCTGCAGTCTTCAATCTCAGCTTTGGTCTAGATTTAAAATCAAATTCGGCATTAAAATCGTCTAGTGTAGAAATTAAAGTTTTCCTTTTAACTTCCAAAAGCCATTAAATGTTTATGCAAAAGTAAAGTTTTCTTCAGCTTGCAACGTTCAAAACACACACACACACACACACACATAAACAACAATCCTTTTTCTCTTCCCATTTTGACGTTCGTAGAAAATTTGTCTTTCTTTCTCCCCACCAACACATGAATTAACTGTGCGTTCAAAACGACTTAGAGTCAACAATCTTCTATGAATGAAAGAAATACTGGCTTTTTATATGCTCAAATTTGATAGAGTCCTAATTTTCATGTCACCCTTTCATTTACTCTTGGTCAGGTTTCGAGTTCAAGTGTCAATGACTGCACACACCACCCTCCCTGATCTCATAATCACAGGCAGTGTCCTGGTGATGGTTGTTTTTGTTGGGTACTACTTAGCAGAAGTGGAGCTTCTTCAGGAGCATTTGCTTCCACTTCTGCCACGTGCAAATTGTCTCGACCGTTTCATCATCGTTCGTATATTAACCTCTCTAACCACAACTGGCCCACAATACACCACCAGACGAAACTGGCCCGCGATACTTGTGCGGGCACTGCCCATCTGATTTCGAACCTATAAAGCTTTCGTCCATACCATTCTATTGAACAGATGTGAAACCTGGCCGACATGACCTACTAAAGCTTAAGGTGTTCAATCATTCGTCGCATCCTTTATGTTCTTTGGCAGCAGTTCATCTCAAATGCCATTGTTCATTTTCGTCACAACATATTCTCTCTCCAGAAAGCTCTTCTCCAAAGACATCTTCGTTGGTCTAATCACATTCTTCATCATTTTCAGATGATTTCATCTACAAGGTCATTGAACAAGATCCTCTATAGGGTTGGGGGGGAAAAAAAAAAAAAAAATATCGATGCAAGGTCAGCTGAAAAGCTGGCTCAGAATAGTTAAACATAATATCGAGCTGATTCTGGGCATTTGCCTCTATGAGGTACATCGCTGGAATCATGATTGGCCAACACATATCTGTTACTGTGGTGAATCGTTACACATGGTCAGCATTCGTTCAGGATGTGGCAAATTCTCTTGATGGAGCCGGCCAGACCGCTTAAAGGTAAATGTCAAGACAAGTACTATCGTCTGTTTGACAGGTTTATTATAGAGAAATGCAACTACTTCAGATAAATGAGATTTTTCTTGCCCTCCCTTGCTATCAAATCAGCTTTATTTTATAATTGGAGAATCCAAGCATTAATTTCGAGGCAATTTTTAATAAGAAATCGCTATGCTAACCAAAAATGTAAATAAGGGCTAATTTTTTCAAGGAATATCAAGACACCAGTAAAATTTCCTTATTCCATTTGAGGTCGCTAGGGACAACTATCAGCAAAAACGATTTTTTCTTTCTATTTATTAATTTTTAATAAGTTTTCTTTTTCTTTAGTCCCCCAAATCTTGGAACATTTTAGAGCAAAAATTCTAAAAATTAACATATTTCCAACCAGCTATATATCTCCATACAGATGGAGCCGAGTGTACACTGCCAGTATTAAATATATGAATACAATGAATAATAAAAATAAATGTTTTGATAAAATTTGAATTTCCGCCTATATTAAAAAACAAAAATAAAGAGAAGTCTGTACATACCCATGACGAAACAAAAATATCATATTCCAAAAGTCATATAAATTGATCAAGTAATTTTATTTTTATAAAAGAAATCATTAAATAACTTATGAAATGGAAAATTTTTTCTATCAACCTGCATCATTTTAAATTTTGAAACAAAGCTTTTTTTTGTTTTTCAAATTTATTGTTACTATCACTTAGCTAAATTTATCAATCAAAACCATTTATTTATTTTTTTTGTAGGTGATCGTTAGAGGTTTAATTTTAAAAGATAGTAAATGTTTACAACTACCAACCAAACTTAAATCCAGGGGTGCTTTCGAACCAGTTTAGAGTAATTTTTTTTTTTTTTTTTTTTTAAATTATCGTTTAAGCTCGATATTAGGTGAACAAAAAAAAAAAAAAAAAAAAATCTCCCATTTTTTGATTGACAAACTAATTTTGAAATAATCATTATGAAGTAAACAGATATACCTATTTCTGGAATAATACCCCGAGACTATAAATATAGTTAACAGCAATCCGCATCATTCATTTGGTGTCAGATTGCGATTGCCAGTCGAGGTGCCGACCTAGACAATCAGTCCAACAGAGACCAGGTCATTTCAGTGACGTTTTATCTGAATGGCTGAGGCATTCATCCCGAGTAGTCCTAGGAAGTCCACTTTCTCTGACCTTGTTTTCTGTCTTTCGAGGCAATTTTTAATAAGCCAGAGTGCTTCTCCTTTAAGAGCACAGACTTTAATTTCCCCACCTTGTGTCACATCTTCCTGTGGTGGGAAGAACATAAAGATAATAATTTGTGGCAGTTATGACCCCCAGAACAATCACATACATTCTGTAAGATAATTTTGTTGATACTTCCATCCAGCGCGGCCGCAGCCGAGATTGAATTCACTACACGAGTTTGTAGTGCAATTCAAATCTTGTCAGTAGCTGAATACTTGATGCTTTGCCAGGGTTATCAAGGGTACTTTTTATTGTGACGCCATCACTAGATGGGGTGCCTACAACAGCTTAAGAGAGTCCCATCTACCCCCGAGAGAAGGATAGACTGTGCCAGTTTCTCAACCTGGTATTTTACCTCGCAGTACATACAGCGCCTCGCCTTCACAAATGATAATCCATCTGGTACTGGCCAGGCTCAACATCACTTAACTTCGGTGATCTGGCGAGAACTGGTGTGGCAACGTGATTGTGCCGTATTATATTTGTTGATACACATTTCTGTTAACTATACCACTGTGTTCACCTTGATTACTACTGGCCTGCAAGGCTACAACAATAATGACCTTACCGATTCAGAAGTTAAAAACTATACAAAAACTTGCAGAAATTGAAA
The DNA here is from genome assembly GCF_053919585.1 of Euprymna scolopes. Taxonomy (NCBI): domain Eukaryota; kingdom Metazoa; phylum Mollusca; class Cephalopoda; order Sepiida; family Sepiolidae; genus Euprymna; species Euprymna scolopes. The sequence continues at coordinate 32,069,989 of NC_136520.1, forward strand.
ATTTATTACACTTCTGAATTTTTGAGATGAAGATCGATTATTTGTATGATTTAGATTCTTCGGACTACTGTTCTCATCTTGAGTATTAGTTTTACATTTTGGTCGATGTAAGTGTCCTGGGGTATAGTGGATAAAGTATTTGATAAAATTCAGTTAAGTTACACTCTTCTGGAGAGTGAACATTTAATCCTCAGTGCCGGCAACACTCAAAATACAATTACAAATTACTTAGAAATTCTACCCAGTCATGGCTGACAGAATGTTGGTTGGTTGGTTTGTTTATTTATTTAACCAGCATATCAACCTTCATTGGGTCATTTAATGCTGACGATCATTTTGGTTCATTTTTTCCATAGTGTTTGTTTGTTTAGTACTTTGGGGGCGGAGGGGGGGGGGGCGAGTTTTATCTGTTTTAGTTTGAAGTTTTTTTGTTTTTTTTTTGTAAGGACTTGATGTTATATTTTTGGGTATAGTTGTATCTATCAGAAATGAGAGAATGTTGTCTGTGCAGGTGTTTTTAAAAATGTCTTTCATATTGTTAGTTTTTAGGTAGCGATTTCTCGTGGTAGCGTAGGCTCCATATTCCACTAAGATGTTTTATTGTGTTGGTCTTCTGGCATGTTAGGCATTGTGGTGGTTGCTCTTGCCTGAGTATGTAGGAGTGAGTAAGGTTTGTGTGCCCAATATATGTTCTGGCTATAACCACTGGTTCTTTTCTTGATTTTTGTGGAGATGGTCTCCATTCTCCCAAGGTGGGTTTAATCTGGAAGAGCTTGCTATTTGTGTTATTATTCCAGCGCCGTTGCCATTTTGCATAGAACAGTTTGATTTTGTATTTTAAGTCTGTGTAAGGAATATTGAGGAGTTCCGGGTTTAGGTTTAAAGCTGATTTGGCTGCTAAGTCTGCTCTTTCATTACCTTTCACTCCAATATGGTTTGGAATCCAGCACATGATTACCTCTTTGTGGGTAGTCATCGAGTTTAGTCTATTCAATAGTTTGGTGATTAGTGGGTTCTCAAGCTTTACATTGTTTAATGATGATAGAACAGAGAGTGAATCTGAGAAAAGTATAAACTTCTTGTGTTTGTTTTTTTGTTAGAATGTTGAGAGCAATGTCAATAGCACAAACTTCTGCAGTGAAAATGGAGCTTTTAGTTGGTAGTGCCTTCCGGCAAGTTGTTCCATTCAGAACAGCTGCACATGCTGTCCTGTTGTGGACCTTAGAGCCATCTGTGTAGATGTGCAGATATTCGGGGTAATCTTGAAGTATGTCGTGGTATTAGGGTGGGTTTTTGCTTTGGGGAGTTTACTTAGTTCGAAGATCATTTTGGGTTTTTTGAGTATCCAAGGTGGGATTTCAGACAGTGTATGATCATGGATATTTTGGGTTGTTATCTCTGATTCTTGTAATATCGTTTTCATTCGTAGGCTGAAGGGTTTTGTAGCTTTTTCTTTTGCTTCAAATAGTTTACTTTGTCTTGAGTGAAATGTGTCATTGTATGCAGGGTTGTTTGGACATGATTTTAGTTTAGTATAGTATTGGGTTGCTAATTTATGGCTCCTTATATCTGTTGGTATTTCATTGGCCTCTATGTGTAGACTTTCCACTGGGGATGTTCTGAAGGCTCCCAGTACCAGACTCAGCCCTCCGTGGTAGATCAGGTCTAGTGTCTTTAAGTAAGTTCTTCTGGCCGACCGATAAATGAAACATCCATAGTCAAGTTTTGACCTGACCAATGACTTGTATAATTTCAGAAGGGTTTTTTGATCTGCATCCCATTCTGTGTGGGCTCTAATGCGCAGCAGCTGCAGTCTTTTATTGCAGTTTGTTTTCAGGTTCGTCAGGTGGGGGTGGGGGGGGGGGATGAATGTCAGTTTTTTATCAAAAGTCAAACCTACGAATTTATATTCGTCTACAATGGGAATTTCTGTATTTTCAAGTTTCAAACGAGGGTCGTTATGGAGTTTGCTCATTTGGCTTTTGTTTCAGAGAATTTAAATTCATTTTCTATTGACCACGTTTTTAATCTATTTAGGCATTGTTGAAGCTTGCGTTCTATGGTATGTATATATTTTGACTTGCAATATATCAGGAGGTCATCCACATATAAAGATTCGTCAACACTGGGAGTTAGACACTTTGTTATGTTGTTTACTTTAATGCTAAACAAGGTTACAGATAGAATACTACCTTGTGGGACTCCTTCTTGGATGTTGGTACTGAATAGGTTGCGATCTGATGTGGACTTTAAATTTGCGATCTGATAAGAAATCCTTTATAAATTGTAGTTGTCTTTTAGATTGCGGTTGTTAAGATTTCTCATTATTCCAAATTTCCAGGTAGAGTCATATGCTTTCTCCAAGTCAAAGAAGATTGCTGAGAGGTGTTCGTTCCTTATAAATGCTTCTCTTACAGCTGTTTCTAGGTGAATCAGGTGATCGATTGTACTTCTTTTGTTACAGAAGCCGCACTGTAGGTTAGAGATAATGTTGTTGGATTCTAAGTACCACACTAGTCTGTCGTTGACTATTCTCTCCATTGTTTTACACAAACAACTGGTTTGTGAAATTGGTTTTGCCGGTTTGAGTTTTCTTTTCCTGGTTTGGGGATTGCTATTACTGTGGTTAATCTCCATGTATCTGGGAATTCGCCTTCTATTCATATTTTGTTAAAGATTTTTAATAGGAGTTTTAGTGTTTCAGTAGGTAGTTGTCTCAGTTATACGTAGGGATTTCATCTGGTCCTACAGCAGTGTTATGGGATCTTCTGATGGTATTTTCTAGTTCAGTTAGTGAAAGGAGTTTATTATAGTTTTCAAGGATTTTTCATTTGAAGTTGAGTTTATATTTCTCTGCATTTTGTTTGATTGTTGTAAATTTTGTACTGTAGTTTGGTTAGAAGAATTTTGTGAAAAAGTTTCAGCTAGTAAGTCTGCTATATTTTTTCATCAGTTGTGCTGGAGTTATTTATGACGAGGTGTTTGGTATGGATTGTTTACCTGCAATTTTTCGGATCATTTCCCATATTAATAATTTCTTCTCTTGTTCTGCCTTTTTTGTAAAAGTCCTTACACCCCCATAATATATTGTGGCTATTAAAGTCACCTAACAGGATGAAGGGTTTGGGCAGTTGATCGATTAGTTTTTTTCAATTCGTCTTTGTCTATATCTTCGTTTGGTGGGACATATGTAGAGCATACTGTTATAGTTTTGTGCAGAGAGGCCTTGATGGCAATTGCTTGGATATTTGTAGTGATATTTATTTTACTGTGTGGGATGTGTTGTTTCGGATCAGAATCGACACACCCTCGAGGCTCTGCCACTAGAATTATGGATGTAATTGAAGGATTGAAAGTTCTTGATGTTGATGCTGTCATGTTTCAGAAAGGTTTCTTGAAGACAGATTATTGTAGGTTGTTTCTGTGTTATTAATAGTTGTAGTTCATTCATATTTGCTTTCAAACCACAAGAGTTTCATTGGATTATTTTTTTCCCATGGTTGGTTTTAAGTTTTGTGTTATCATTCTTCTGTGTGTTTTGTTGTTTCTGTCGGCTTTTTTATTTGTCTGGGGATGTTTTATCTTCTACCTCCATCTCCTCCAGTGTTCCTATTTTGTTTCATCCCCTTGAGGTTGATTGGGATCTAGATCTGGGGTTTTTAATTGTTTTTCCTTTAGTTTTCATTTTATTGGGTGATAATGGTGATGTTTAGTTTGGTTTGTTTATGAGGGTTGTTTTCATTTGGTGAGTTTTTTTTTTTTTCTTTGTTTGATTTAATTTGAGTTTTTTGGTTCCGTTTTTTTGATTTGTGAGTTTTGTTCAGTTTTGTAATATTTATTTTCGTTGTTGATTTGTTTTATAGTTTTTGTTTTTTTTAATTCTTCCATTAGTTCCCTTACTTGGTTGAGTAATTTCATGTCTTCTGGTATAACGTTTAATAGGTCTGCTTTTGTTGTTTGGTTATTTGGTCCGGTGGTATGCTGTATGTTTTTTTTTTTTGTTATTTCTGATTATTTTATATTTCCAGCTAGGTTACGAGCTTCTTGGAAGGTTATATTTTTTGTATATTTTATTTTAATTTCTTTTTCTTTCTTTCATTTATCACATTCTTTTGAATTTGCACTATGGCCTTTTTGGCAGTTAATACATCTGGGCTCTTTTTGGCAATCTGTATGGGTCTCATTTTTTCCACACCTCATGCATGTGCACCGGTCTCGATGGTGTCCGTACCTTTGACAATTATAGCATCTGAGAGGGTTTGGTATATATGGTTGTATATTTATTTTTTCGAATCCTATTTTAATGTTACTTGGAATTTGATGGGTATTAAAAGAGTTTGTAGCTATGGTTTCACTATATTTTTTAATTTGGATCCTTTTTACATCGATAACATTTTGATTTTTTAGGTTAATTTTAATTTCTTCCAAGGAACACTGATAGTTCTGAACTCCTGATTACTCCTTTACTAGTATTCAACGTTTGGTGGGGATAAATTTTTACTTTTTGGTTATTAAAAAGTCTCCATTTAAAAGATTTCTGCGATATGTTTTTGGCTTTCTACTTCCACTAGTAGTATGCCGTTATTTAGTTTTTTGAACATTTTTGGTTTGATACTTGAGAAAATTTTCTTTATATTGAAGGGAGACACTTTTTTTATTGGTTCTCCTTCGGTTGCTTCAATAATTATGAAAAAGGTAGATTTTGAACGAGATTTTGGTTTTGTGATTCTGTTTCTGAATCTGAACTAGATTTGTCTGAAACTTCACAATGGTTTCTTTTTTTAAGCTTTTTATTTGCCATTTAAGTATTTTGAATTTTTCATTTCTCCTGCTCCCCACCCACCTCGGAACCCTATTTGGGAAGTGTTGGGGGAGGGGGGGGGCCTTTCGCCCCAACACAACAAGGATACAGAAGTATACTCTTCCTGTTGATGGACTCAAGCACCCATGTTTCCTTCGTCCTTTCTAATGGCCTCATTTCTAGAAAAGATGTTGGTTTTCCAGCCGTGTTTTATCCATTCTTCAGTAACTTGATTGACCCTCCAGCCACCGCTTACTGAATCAGTTTTTTGCCTAATATGGGGAGCGTGAGCGCATTTTCTTGTGTTTGTCTGATTTAGTGCTAGTCATGATGAACCGATTGATTGGATCGGGCCTATCCAACCGCCTATCTTAACCCAAGTAAGGGCCAAAGTGGCGTGTTGCACCTCATGTCCTAATAGGACCTTGAACATGATCTGCTCAACCACCAGGATCCCGTCCTTAGACCCCATTGAGAGACTTTTACATATTCTAATGCCCCACCGACAGGGCCAGTTGGGAAGTAGGGGAAGAAAAAAGGGGCATGGAGGGAAGAGGGCTGTTGTTTTTGGTTTTGTAGAACATAAGTTTTACAAAAAAGGATAGAAAAACAAAAAGGAACATCAATGTAGGTGCATTTTGTCTCAGGACGCCAATAGACAGCCTGATCTGGTAGCACCAGCTGACAGAATGAGAGCATGCTACCTCAGTGGATTAAATAAAAGGGTTCTATCTATGCAGATTCCAGATTTCAACAAGATACACCTAAAGAAAGAGTTTACATTGACTGAAATGTGAAAATAACACTCAAGGTGAGAACAGTAGTCCAAAGAATCCAAATATGAAAAAAAAAAAAAAAAAGAATCTATCATTTGATGTAAGTTATTTGTACCTTCCTTATTTTTGATTTAACTACACTACATCATTTCTAATTTTTTTGCCAAATCAAAAACACAAATCAAGCCATGTAAATTTCATTGCAAATATACTAAAAGATTACTTACGTGAAGAATAACTTCTCATTGTCAAGTTCTACCTTTGGATCTTTACAATCTTCTACACTAATGGTGACAAATAATTTGTCTTTTCTCTGGGCCCATAAAACTGGAGGATTCCTGCAATTAAAGAAAAAAAAAATCCATCTAAAATAGAGGAAAAGCGTCCATCTTTACAAAATCAAATGATTGTTTATCAAAATAAACAATACAAACCAACAAACAAAATACATATGGGCACTGATCAAATTTCAATCTCAACATAATCTGGACTTTGGAAAAAAATATCAGAGTAAGACATAATGCTTTTTTGTTTTGTTTTTTCATATTAAAAGTAAACCTTACTAATTTTGAGAAAAGTCTAGTGATTGTATAATGAAAATTACTTTATAATTGTTTTTATTCTAATAAAGTGCTCCCTCACTCGACAACCGCTGACCCCTATGCTGTTTTCATGATCTCTTATCACTTCTGGAAGTATTGTCTTACACATCAGAAACTGCTGAAGAAAAAACTCACAGGAAATACATTCTATATACAGTAAAACCCCGGGATACAGTGGCTTTAGGATACTTTTTTTCAGGTTATGATGTGAAATACAATGTTTTTCCGGCCCCTGGTTACGGTATTTGCCCCGCCTTAGTGTTATTTATTATGTTATTTCATTATATACATGTGTATTATATACTGTACTGTATTTTGTTACTAATTTTTAATGCCATATCTCGCAGTTCTACTGTATATCAAACTGGCAACTGCCCTGAACTATCGTAGACCAAAGATGATCCGTAAACGGTTCCTAACCATCGCAAAACTCATTGTCTCTCCTAAACTAACTCTTATTGACCTCCATTGTCCAGTCCTTTGTCTGAATAACTGGCAATACTATTACAATGGATTAAAATGAATGGCTCTCCTCTTGAGGAGGCTCCATATTTTGACAAGCTTCTGGGCTTGACCTTTACTCCTGATCTGAAATGGAACACATACATCAAATCTGTTGACAAGGTCACTGGAAAAACGGTGGGATCCTTCTACTGCTCCAGTAGATGTCTCACTGCCGATGCAATTCTCTATCTATATAAGAGCCAAGTATGTCCAGGGTTGGAGTACTGTTGTCACGTCTGGGCAGGAGCTGCTAGAAGCAGCTTATGTCTTGACAGAATTCAAAATAGACTTCGTAGCTTAGTGGAGGATCCCCTTTTCTCTCCCTTGCAGTCTTTTTCCCACAGAAGAGACGTTGCGAGCCTGTCTCTGCTTTATCGTTATTTTCATGGCAAGTGCCCGTCTGAGCTCCGATCTATGCCCCCCCCCGACAAACTTTCACAGAAAATACTCGTCTAGCCAAAATCACTGTCAATTATTTCCCCACTCGATATCTGTGCTAAACCAAAACATAGATTCCATGAACAAAGCTTCTTTTCTTAGAAGTGCACGCCTGTGGAAGGCTCTTCCGCTTTCCAGCTGAATACAAGTCCAAGGTAAACATTTTCTTGATCAACCATCCCCTTAAGTAATCCAATTTACCAAATTTCCACTACTAACGATTACTGTATTATCCCATTGACTACTGTATACTCAATAACCCTTATCCTCGAGTAGTCTCTGGGCCTTATTAAAAATATTTCATTTTTCAAAATTTTTAGAGGATCGATAATCTATTGTTCAAACTTCTATTCTTAAAATGTTTCATACGGATTTTATCATGGATGAGGGGAAGAAAGAAAGAAAGAATATTTAATATTAGCAAATATATTTCTTCTGATATTGTACTCCTTCAATCCCCTCCCCCTAATAAAATGATATTCAACTTTTTTCCTTTTTTTAAAAAGGTGATTACATGGTTAAAAGAAATATACATATTAGAATTTAAAATGAGAACATAAAATGTCCCATTTTAATGCCAACCTAGCATTTAAGGACAGTTAACCATTTCTTTGTTTCTATCTATAGGAGATAAATCCTGTGCACTGATTTTTTTTTTTTTTCTGAGGAAGGAGGTACATTTTTAGGGAATTATGCAAAATTTTACAAAGGTTTTGTCGCTTAAACTAAACTGCAAGAATGTCCTGGAAGTGGGGACCATTTTACGTTAAATTTATACATCAAACTATACATTTACAAATTTAAAAATAATTTTCTTTCTCAAAGTGTTCAAAATCTAATCGCTAGGTACGGGCAAAAATAGGGGGACCTAGTTTTGAAAGCCGATTTATGATAGTTTTTTTGTAGGTTTCCGACTACTTTTTGGTTGTATTTGAAAGATTAAAGACTAAAGTTAATTTCCTAAAGGAAAAAAATATTTGTACATGTGAAAAAAAAAAAAAAAAAAAAAAAAAAGTTATGAAAATGTTTTCACGGCGAGCTAACCAAATCAGCTAAATTTTGGAGTTAAATAAATTCATTGTAAAAATCCTTTAAAAAGATAAATATTAGTTTTCTGGGTCTATTTCAAAGATAATTAGTAAAGTCCTAAGATATTGAATTAAATAAATTTAAAAAAAAAAAAAAAAATAATAATAATAAAAAAAAAAACACCTTGTTCATACAAAATACAACTTAATTAGCCCTCAAAAAGCAAGTAATTATGCCGTTCAGCAAAACACAAATATAAGGAAGCCCAAAATTTCAGCCAATCAAAACGCTGTTTCAAAATGAAGTCATGATAGTAAAAGGAGGTAGGATGTCAGATTTCTTTTTTATTCCCCAGACGTGCATCCATACATTCCTATTCTGAACGTTTGTGTCAATTTTTATCATTTTTTAAATTTATTTTTATGTTCCTATTTTTAAATTAATTTTTTTTAATTATTGTTCGAGATTATATAAAAATTATGTTACGCCGAAAGTTTCACATTCTTGCGAGCAAGGAAATTATTAAAATCTTGCATATAAAAATTATGCAAAATTTGTAATTTAAAAAAAGTAGAAATATTTTTGCTATTATAATTTTTTTTGTGTGAAAATATTAAATAAACAATGCTTAATTCAACAGTAATATTGGTAGTTCGAGAAATTCATTTTTCTTCGAGTTATATCGAATTCATTAATACGGATTTTAGGGGCGTTTTTCGTAATGTTCCTGTAAAAAAAAATTTTTTTTTTTGTTACAAATTACGATGCTTTATTTATATAAAAGATAAATAAATTCTTGCATTTATTTACCATTGAAAACCATAACTTTAGTAAAGGTATTTTTTGTTTAAACAAAATAATACATTTTCATTCAGATTTAAATAAAAATAATTAGTTCATTATATTCCGCAATCATTATTTGATAAATACTGAAAATTTCATTGGTTAATTCCTTGATTTTTGGTGAATTTTTAAGTAAAGGGAGAGGCCAAAATGTTTATACATTTTGAGCATCGCCTATTAAGAAAATTTGTTGTGGCCTGTCTGAACTTGAATATTTCATTACTGAGGATACCTGATGGACAAAGAAAGCTTATTACCACTTTGCCAGCAATCTGGTTTAGGAGGAGTTGGGGGTTGGATTAACACCAAGACTTTACTTGACTCGAGGTAACATTTACCCATAATGGGTTAAGCCAGATCCTCCCATACAAAACACAGCCTCCTGGACAAACACAGACTGCATACAACAATCTGCAGTGGCCAAGATAGTGATAGGCAGCCAGTTCTGGGATTAGCAATGACCAGAGCTATGTTTAGCTTTGATGGTGTATAATCATGTCCTCAGCTGATCTCCTGGATGTCCTCACCAATTTTGGGAATAGTTCTGGTGTTATTGCTTTGTGAACGAATTCCCCTAATTTGGCTTGTGCGATGTGGCTGAACCAACAAAGTCTCCTCTTTAAAAGGAGCTTGCTTTAAGAGGAATGATATTACATTGCGCTATGATTTGTATTAGAGACAAAACGATGCCAGTGGACCTGCAGAATTCGTCAGAGGCAGTATAGATTAAACACTATTAACCTTTTGAGATCTAAGTTAGCCACTTTGCTATCCAACATGCCCAGCACCTTGCTCTAGATAATGCTAAGGTAGAAAAACATTTAGGGATTGTTGACAGAGGCGATTTTCTAACTGCAGCACTAAGAGGGGGCTACAATAATTTGGATAATGAACACTATTAATATTAAGGTTAGATAGTTAGAGATAATGAAGCTGTGAACATTTGATGCTGCTGACCACAAAGCTACTTTATATTGGGGTTTGGATAGCTGCACTCGTAACCTGGAAAGAGATTTACCCAAACTGACTTGTTAGATTTGCAAGGATTTCAGAAGTACCTGGAGGAGCATTTCATTGAACTATCCAGATTGCATTGAGCAGTTTGACAGCTATTTAGCTGACTTGCCCCATCTAGGTGGCCGAAGCAGCTAGCTGTGATCACATGGTTAGAGCGCAAGATAATCAGGGTTAAAAGCAGGTCAGCCAAAACAAGTTTCTACGACAATGCAATCATCGAAGATAGAAGTGATTAATGAAACCACTATTTTTTTTCATTCTAACTCAACACCACTTTTGTTTAAAAGTAAATAAATGCTTTAAATAAGTTAAAATATAAATCTTATCCAGGTAGGTAGAAGAGTAACTTATCTTGCCTTTGGTAATATTTCCTATGTTTTTTCAACACTTGTTTTATTGGTTATTGTAAAAAAAAAAAACAAAAAAAAAACTCAATTTTTACATTATCTTGTTTATTAAATTGTTAGATGCAAACACAAAATAGTTTAGAAAGCTATGTTAAGAATGGATTTCTAAACGTTATTTCAGCACAGTCTATAAACTATAGAAGTACCGAAATCAAAAATAAAATTAGAGAAAATTAAAACAAATTTTTTTAAATTCTAATTAAAAAAGGAAAAGTTGTCAACATGCATTACAGATATTTATTAGAAAAATAAATTGATTAAAAAAATAACTTTATGATAATTTTTTTTTTGAACTATTTCATTGTTTTAAAATAAACTTTCGTTTCGTTGAAAACTTAATATTTCATTCATTTTTTTTTTGGGGGGGGGGGGGCAATTTTTACGACGTGCCCCAGCGTATTATAAACACCCCAACCTCCCCATGTTAAGAAAGACTTTCGGAATAAACATCTCCAACATCGAAAGCATGGAGAGATTGGGGGGAGGAGGGGTCCGAAAACCGTTCTTAACATGGGGTGGTTGGGAGTGCCTATATCACGCTGGGGCTGGTCGTAAAAAAAAAAAAAAAAAACATTTTTTTTGCACAACAAATATTACAAGTTTCAGCACTTGTTCGTAATACAATATTAACTCTTTTAATGGATCATTTTTTGTTCCTTTTGTGTTTGTGTATTAATTACCTATCATTGATCAGGGGGGAAAAAATGATCAAATTCTCTAGCAACATGATAGCTACTACACAGAAAGATAAAAAAAAAATTTGGTCCATAGAAAAATGTCGGGGGGGGGGGATACGATAGTGTCCCCTCCCCTCCGAAATGCGTGTTTTACACTTTTTTTTTAAAAAACTTTTTTCCGACGATTATCAGATTACAGTATTATATTAGCAGAAAAAAAAAATAAATAATGACTTATGGTGGGGGAGAGGGGTCACTTTCTCGTTATAACGTTCTACTTCATTGCTACCTGACTTACTGTCCATTTCTTTACCGACGTGTCACGTGATTAGAATGTTGTAACGAGAAAGTGAACCCCTTAAAAGTCATCTTTTTTTTTCTCAAAATTTTTTCTGCTAATATGATACTTAAGTCTGTAATTTATGATAATTGTCGGAGAAAACGAGGCTTCTACACTATCAAAACGAAAATTTCGAAAATCGTAATACTGAATTTCACATGAAAACAACGGTATCTTCGTATTCCTCGAATATATAAGATGATTATATCCAAAAATTACGAAAATCGATAAAGTAGAAAATTATTAAAGAAAATAGAATTTGAAGAAAATGATTGGGGTTTGTATTACTGTACACAGTCGTCAAAAAACAAATACATAACAAATAAATGTTATCAAAGGCAAGATAAGTTACTTTTCTACCTAACTGGATAATTTTCTAGTGTTTTTATTTAATGTAACATGTTTATTCAGCTCGAAAAACAGTTTACCGATGTATTGGAAAATTTAAAAATGGCGCCCGACTCTCTTTGACACGGTAAGTTTGAGAAAAGGGGATATAAATAAAAAACTAGACAACATACTGTTAAAAACCCACCGAATATATGTCAGCCTATGTTACGGTAACATATTGAGCGAGTTTCTAACAGTATTTTGTCTAGTTTTTTTTTTTTTTTTATAACTCCTTTTCCCAAATTTACCGTGTCAAAGAGAGAGTCGGACGCCATTTTAAATTTTCCAATACATCGGTAAACACTGCGTTTTTCAAGCTGAATAAACATGTTACATTAAACAAAAACACTAGAAAATTATCTAGTTAGGTAGAAAAGTAACTTATCTTGCCTTTGATAACATTTATTTATGTATTTGTTTGACAACTTTTTCGAATTTATGTGTACAGTAATACAAACCCAACGATTGTATTTGCTTATGTAAGACACAGGAGGGTTAAAAAGGGGACGTAATTTTCCGTTTCGATTTATTTTATAAAAACAAGACGGCCGCAATTTTTCACCTGCTAACACGATTAATTTTTTATTTTTTAAATAATTCAGTAATATTTAGGTAATTTCGGCTTTAATTTAGAAGCTAACATTGTAATTTATTAGAATTGACAACAAAAAAATCAGTAGTATCTGAAAACGCCGTTTATCGACTACAAAAATTCGTTCTCCGGAAATTTTTTTTTTTTTTTTTTTTTTAAATTAAAAAATGTGAAAACAGCCCATTTTTAGGGAGTGGGCACTCTCGTAAAGGTCCGCCCCAAAAAGTTGGTGATGAACAGATTAGTCAAGCAGGCCCGCAGCAACAGTTGGTTGGGTGGGGAGTTTTGACTTTGCTTGAATAAAGCCTGATTTTTATTTTAATTTAATTATCTTTAGCGTGCAATTGACGTCATTACTTATTTGCAAGAAATAAATAAAAAAATTTACATTTGAAACATTTTAAAACAAATTAGGCACATGGCTATTAGAAAGTGTGGGATAATGGTGCCGTTGGTCATTTTTTTTTTATTACCATAACTAAAAATGTCTCTTACTCTTAGCTAGTATCATCAATCACCATAATACCACATTTACTCCAGGGGCCGTCCTACTTAAATTTCAAAAATCTTTTTTTTTATTTATTAATAAAATAATTAACAAATATAATCATTTCATTAGCGTGGAGAACAAAGTATAAAAAAAATGGTTAGTCCGACCCCCTCCGAAACCTTTCTAAATAAGCCGCCTATTGTTTTCAGGTTTGTTTGGAACCGAAAACAAGCAAGCCAATCTGGAGGAAGGGAAGACACTGTGATCCTAATCTGAATCGCAGTTTATTTCGATAACTAGGAATTATTTTTAGATTTCTAAGAAAACTTAACAAGTGGTGACATGTTTGTACAAAAAAAGATATTTCATGTGAAAAACCGGTTTCGGGAATACCGAGCGTTTTCGGCTGCCCATAGTTCTACTTTAAGCACCATGGCGACACACGTAAATTTATATTAAAAATAAAAAAAACTTTTTTTTTTTTTTTTTTAAATGACGCCTGATGCATCTTTTTAAACTGAATAGTTTTAAGGTTACACCAACACCACACAACCGGAAAAAAGAAAAAAATTAAGGGGGGGGGGCGTCGAACGAAATCAACGATTTCAGACGAGACCTCTCGACCCCTAAAATACCACGTGGTGGAGTGTGGACCCTTCTTGATGAAGGGACTTTCGAAAATGTTTAGCAGGTTCTGTAATGACTGATATGACCCTCAGTTTATAGGAGGGTCAGGGTCAATGACCCTGACCCTCCTATAAACTTTTCTCCAAACTGAATATCCGATAATGACCCTATTGAGCTTTTTCTAGAAAAAACTATTTAACTTGGGGGAAAAAGGTATAGAGAATCGGATCAAAAATGTTTCTGATCATTGTGCCTTTTGGGGGAGGGCGAGATTTTGCCGCATTTTTTGTTTTCTTAATTTAACTATTTCCCTATTGTTAATTATTCTGCACTGCGCATTTTGGACACAATCTATCTCCTAAACAAGGAGAAAAATAAAATTGCATCAGCTTAGAAAGATTTCTCCTTTACTGATCAAGGAGAGAAAAGAAAGTATAGTATCAGAACAGATACTACACTTTAACGTTAATTCTACTTTTGAAAAGTTAAAATATTGTAAAGTCGACCAATATTCAAGAGGGGGGGGGCGTAAAATAAGCACGGACTTATATTGAAGGCAGACGATTCTCTTTAAATGGTTGCGATTGATTAGTTAATTTGAGGCACGCGAGACAAATCCTTGATGGCGATTTGTGGCGGACACCGGTTGTCAGAAGCGAGCATAAAAATGATCCCTGATTTTTTTTAAGGGGGGGGGGGGGGCTCTACAATGAAACCACGTGTGTTCTAGAAAAAAAATGTAATGTTTAAAATGAATTTTTTCAACTCCATTACATTTTTAGGAAACATTTTTTTTTTTTTTTATTTTGGCGGACCTAAACGAGACACACCCCTCGTAAAATTAATTCCTTTTCTCGTTTTTTTTTTTTTTTTTCTGTGGATTATCGTCGATAACAGACTTAACTTTCATATTAGCAGGAAAAAAATTAAGTTTATTTAATGACTTAACGTGGGGGGATCACTTCTATTAAATTGATACTCCACTTTTTCGTCAATCAGCAAAAACTCTCCTTTAGCTATTTTTGTGGTGGAAAAGAAAAATTTAATAGAACGTTATAATTTAAAAGTGATCCCCCCCCACGTTAAAAATCATTAGATAAACTTTTCAAAAAAAAAAAAAAAAAAAAAATTTCGGTGCTAAATGCAGAGACTGATCCGCGCTATTTTTTAAATCGTATTTCCACGTTTAATTAAAGTTTTGTTTTTTTTATTCGGTAAATTTTTAGATTAGGTCCACACTCCACCTCCACAATTTTCTTTTAAATAACGACTTATAGGTTTTCGACTATGCTGAATACGGAAATCGCATTGAAAATTTGCAGAAATAAGTATTTATCGAGATATAAAAAGTTGTATTATGCATTGTATACTTTGGCGGCCATCTTTTTTACGCGCAATAAACAAATCTACGTGCGTAACAAAGATGGCCGCCAAAGAATACAATGCATAAAACTTTTTATATCTCGATAAATACTTATTTCTGCAAAATTTCAATTCGATTTTCGTATTCAGCATAGTCGAAAACTTATACAAGTGGTCATTTAAAAGAAAATTGTGGAGGTGGACCTAATCTAAAAAAAATACCTTTTATTTAATTGTAAGTACAGAATAGGTACAAAACACCCCCCACCCCATGTTAAGAATGGCTTTTTAAATAACGTTATTAATTCAGCACGGATGATCACTCTCTGCATGAGTACGAAAATGTCCTGCTAATATGAAAGTTAAGTCTGTTATCGACGAAATGGGGGGCTCGTCCAGGTCCGCCGAAGATTCTGAAATCAAATCCTGTAAAATAGAAACGAACCAATAAACGAAAATTATTTAGGACTAAATTGTTTGGTTTGGAGATGTCATCAAGTCATACAGTCACACTCCAAAAATCGGTGCTAGTGCAGTGGAGTGCAGTGCAGTTACTGCAGTAGTGCACAGTGCACACTTACTGATCCGGATCCGCGCTATTTTTTTAATCGTATGTTTTTTTTTTTTATTCAATTAAAGTACAAAACACCTTCCCTCTCCATATTAAGAATGACTTTAAATAATAACATTATTTCAGCACGGATCAATAAGTGCACTTGCACTAGTACAGATTTACTTAACTAAAAAGGCCGATATGAGATTTTCACCTTACACCGGATTTTACTCGCACCAGGACAGTTCTTTTTACATTACGCCAGACTAGTTGAATTTACCTAATTTTTAAAACATGACATCTTTTTTTTCCTAACGAGTACATACATGAAAGATTTTTCCGTATTTTTAATTAAGTATATTTCTAAATAAGCACTAATTGTTTTTTTTTGTTTTTTTAATTAAACAGTTGTATACGTTTCCAGCATACAAAATTTAAAAAAACACTTTCCATTCGAGATCTACTTCCCTGTTTCTGCGACATACGGTTAACAGTTCTACCCCTCCCGGCCCCCATTGACTTTTCTAAAAGTTAGAAAAATACTCTTTAAAAATAGATATTACATTAAACTTAACTGAATATTTTATTGCTTCCTTATATCTTTTAAAAAATATCGATTAATGGTATTCGAACTGAGGTCCACCTTTTGAAAAGACCATTTCGGACGCTGAAAATGTACACAAACGAAATAAATAAACGAATTATTTAACGAGGTTATATTGAAGATTTCAGTTTTAATAATTTATGGAAATCGATTTGCACAAAGCATGAAGCTACTTGATGTAAGGAGCTAAAAAATTTTTTTTGATTTTTTGAATTAAATAAAAATAGCGTGTTAATGCACTTACTGATCCGCGCTATTTTTTGAATCGTATTTCCAAGTTTAAAGTTTTTTTGTTTTTTTTTATTATTCACGTGTAAGGTTAAAGTACAGAATAGGTACAACCTCCTCATGTTAAGAATGGCTTTTTAAATAATAACGTTATTATTTCAGCACGGATGCATGAGTACCAAGAATAGTACTTCAAGGTCAAGAATTCGACAACGTTAAATGTTAGAATATATTTTGACTCAGAAAGCAGCAATTCTCCTCCTTTGTCAGAAACATCGCTCATGGAATGTGAGAACTAAAGGACAAAATAAGGAAAGCAAGAGTTACGAGGTTGTCGAAATTAAACCCAAGGTTCACTTTCTTCTACTCTCCTGATAATTTAATGAACAAAAAAAAGTAAATATTAAAATTCATTCTTTTAAACAAGAAAAAGTTAATTTCTTTAAAAATAAAGAAATCAATTTATTTAATTTATACAGAATAAAACAAGCTTTAAAACTGCCGGGCATTTTGCAGTTAAGACAAGGCGAAAAAGTGATAAAAAAAAATAAAGACACAAATAAATGTTACTCTTCTGTCTACATAAGATTTTTTTTATAGCGTTCATTCACTTTGAAACAAGTAGCGCCGAGTTTTAAGAATAAGAAAAAAAGGTAAAACTATACAAACACCGTGACAGCGAATTAACCCTACCCCTAAACCCTAACCCTAAACCCTAAACCTAACCCTAATCCTAACCCTAACGCTGTCACGGTGTTTGTATAATAATACCGAAAAAAAATGTCCGACATTCTTGGGAATCTCGATTAAAAAAAAAAAAAGCGCTTGCGCGTACAATAATGGCCACAACTTTTAACAAAGAATTACATTGCTTGATATATGGAAAGCTACTTATTTGAGCCCATTTTAAATACGATATTCGATTTCAGCATACTCGAAAACCTATAAAAGTCGTAATTTTAAAAGGAAAATGTTATGGTGGAAACCAAGTAAAACTTTACCAAAAGAAAAATACTGAGGTCACCAATCGTGTGTAAACGTAATGTTCTTCAATTTTCGAACGATTATCGAGATGACCATCTAATGTTAGCCATTCTTAATTCGGTGCTAGTGCACTTACTGATCCGCGCTATTTTTTAAATCGTATTTCCACGTTTAATTAAAGTTTTATGCTGTTTTTTTTTTTTTTTTTTAATTATTCAATTGTAAGGTTAAAGTATAGAATAGGTACTAAACACCCCCTCCTCCCCATGTTAAGAATGGCCTTTTAAATAATAACGTTATTATTTCAGCACGGATCAATAAGTGCACTGCAGCCACTGCACTGCACTAGTACCCTTTATTCTAACTTAAGACGCGACACTACTTTTGTTTCAAAGTAAATAAAAGTAACTTATCCAGGTAGGTAAAAGAGCAACTAGTCTTAGCTTTGGTAACATTTATTTTTAGACTATTTCTTCGATGTATCTTAAGCAGCAAAATGACTCAAACTTCCACCATATAATTCTATCCATGAAATCTTTCTACACTGTGGTAATATAATATATATATATATATATATATATATATATATATATATATTGCGGCTTGGATTTTACTTTTAACATTGTTCTCAATTGGCGGAAAGTAAATTGGAAATGTAAATTTCAATGTTTTAATTGTTAAGCGAGAAAGTACAGAATAGTTAAAAAGCTGTCCCCTCTATGTTAAGAATGGCTTTTTTAAAAATGTTATTTCAGCACGGCCCATATTACCCGGCTTTAATATAGTAAACAATTATTTCTGGAACTTACTAAAGATTATCACTTAATACCCGGAACTGATAAGGATTCCAAGTACCCACATTATCAGTTTTTTAATTATTAAAAAAAATTTAAATAGAAAAAAAAAAAAAATTACGATGCTTCTACAAAACTTGAACCGAACCAAATTTTGCTGAACTAAACCCAAAAACTGGTTTAGTTTAGGGGGGAAAAATGAGTTATGTTCAAATACTGTGAAAGTAACCAAAAAATCCAAGACAATAACGACATTGTTTAATGGGTTATCAATACGCAATTAATTAGTTACTGCTTAAAACGATACCCGAAACCGTACGAAAGGAGAGTAAAGAGGTTTATATAAAAAAAAAAAAAAAAATGAAAAAAAATAGGGATGAGGGGGGTAGAAATTAATATTATATTACAGTGTGATTACACCAGACTATACAATTTGATAAAATATTTTTGGATGAAAATATACAAAAAGAAAATAACTTTAAAATATTCATATAGATATATAACAAAACCGGCGAAAATGACTCAAATACAGAATTATTTACTGGAACATTCGAAAGACAAAAAAAAAATCTCATTTTCGCCCGCTATTGATGGGAACGATTTGCATACAGATGATATAACGATAAATTTACAATCGGTCACATTACTTAATATAAAGTATGAATTACATCTTTCAAACAAAAAACATGTTAAATTTATCAATTTAAATGGATAAAACACGGTAATAAGCAGCAGATAGTGATCATAACTTACCGCTTTCCCGACATTTTTAATACTGCACCATGTGCGGGGTCGCTGTCGCACGTGCTTATTCACGAAGTAATATTTCTCGGGACAGAAACCGCGAATTCAAGTATGTCACAAAATACGCTTTTAAAACAAAAATAAATATCGTATATTTTCTGTGGTAAAGTTTTATGGATTACTTATTGCTTTTAAAATCAATAATTTAAAATTTAGACGATCGTTGAATATTAACCAATGGAAACGAAGGAAATTAATAAACTGCTGAATGGCCCCCCTTCCTTCGGTAAAACACTACTTCCATTTACTTCCGGTCATACAGATTTCTTCGAAACGAAAATTTAGGTAAAAAAAACTTCATTCTTTTCCTTGTGTAATTTACCTGTTATTTGAAAGTAAAGTTTTTACTTAGTAATTCTAAGTTATAACTTTTCTCCGAATAATTCTAGCACAGTGACACTTTTCTATGAATCTGATGACTTTATATTTTTATAATTAATCGAATTGTTTTTTTAATTTAAAGTTTATAAAATTTTTAATATTTAAAAATGGGTTGAATTGTAGAATCGAACGATTTTGCTCCCATTTCACAAAACTTTTGGATAAAATTGCTCTTAAATAATATTTCTTGAAATAAACTTGATTTTGATTTTTTAAATCTAATAATTTGAACTTTTATTCAAAGTTTTTTTTCTCTTGTTAACGCCCCGTCAATCATTTCTAATTATTTATATTTATTTTGACAATTAGATTCAAATACGTAAATTCCTATTTCAGTCACGTAAATTATTTCGCGTGAAATTTAAAAAATAGTTGGTGCTAGTGCGTTGACTCGCGCTATTTTTTTTAAATAGTATTTTCAAGTTTAATTAAATTTTTACAATATCTGTTTTTATTAAATGGTAAGATTACAGAATAGGTACAAAACACCCTCACCTCACCTCCCCATATTAAGAATGGATTTCTAAATAATTACGTTATTATTTCAGCAGCACCGATCAATAAGGGCACTAGTACCAAATACTTTTTACTTAAACCGGTTTTAGTGAAAGTGCACTGGGGGACCACTCGAAGACTTACCTTTAGTTACGGGGAGGTTGAAAATAAGAAAATGCCTTTCGGAATAAACAATCCTAACCGCCCCATGTTTAGAACGGCTTTCGGAACAAACACTCCCTCAACCTCGCCATTTTAAGAACGGCTTTCAGAATAAACATCCTTTGGAGGTTGGACAATGGACAACCAGTGCACATTGGCCCCGGTTTTTAATAAGAAACAAATTAAAAAAAAAAACTAAGTTATAGAAAGTTTCCTCACACACGTGAAAATATAGTCGCTTTCTTTGTAAACAACTCTAAGGAAGTTCAGGGTATATTTTACAACCAACAGAGATTCGAAAAAGTGGTCAAAAATTAAATTATATAGCAAATAAAAAAAAATACTGATAGAAACCCAAACCCACTCCATAAATGCTGTGAGAAATTAATCTCACAAACTCAATACTCCCTGGCTGAGGCAAAAATAATTCCACAATTACAAAACCATACCTTTAAACTTAAATTTTATTCAGTTATAACATCAAAGAAAGGTTATTGGTCCGGGTACAGTTCTTGCAAAACGGTGGGTCAGTTTTGCCTCCAAAATTGGGAGCCAGTAGTTAACTCCTTTTGTTGGAGTGTTAGTGTGGTTTTCCTTCGAAAAAGTCCATGATAATTCATGGTGTTCTCCGCAAGAGTTCTGGTGCCTTTAATTAGGCATAAATCGAGTCCCTTGGGACCCTAATTGAATTGAAAAACGTTCAAACATTTAGGTGATATAAACATGATGAAAATGTTCAAATGATGCCATCCTCTAATTGGGATATCTTCGGCATAATATAAAGGTGTCTCTGCTTGTAGAGATTTTAAGTCCTTTTTCACCAAACATTTAGATGATTTAAACATGAAGAAATTATTGCGGCTTCATTCTCAATAAGGCATTCTCCTCGGAGCTGACTTTTGATGAGTCTCGCTCTTGCCAGACGTTTTGTAGATTAAAAAAAAAATGGATGTTTACAAAAAAGGCGCAAAGTAATTATTTCAGCCCATACAAATTAACCAATCACAGGCTGCCTACAAGAAATGTGCATGGGTGGCTTAAAACATGAAAATGGCATTGTAACAGGAATTTCTCACAATGCCATGCTAACATATATTTGGTGGTTTTCTAACAGAATTTCGTTTTATTTTTAAGTAATTTTCAAGACTTTAAATATTTAGATGTCAATTCGCTGTGATTTGTTTTGTTTTTCTCACCTGATGCTGGACACTATATGTTTTTTGAAGCAAATAAACGTTTTAAAATGATTTATCATCACCATCCTGCAGCCTCAGCCGAGATAGAACTCACTACACCCTTCCAGTATTCCCGATCTGTCATAGCACCCAAAAGAGATTCCTTGGAGATAAATGTATCTCATTGTATACAATCTGGAAAAGTTAACTTTCGTGATCGATCGATGCCTCCATAGTACAAATGATGAAACAAGTTCATCTGTGGCACGTGCATAATTCCCAGCAAACTGAACACGTCTCTTGCAAACTGACGTTGATACTCTCGGTAAGTCTTCATATATAATTTCTAAAATTGGGTGATTTTGCCATGAGTGATTGAGTACTCTTCTCAAAAGACGTGTGTAACATCCATCCAAACAACGCTGTTGTTTTGCTGAAAGAGTTCAAGTTTCAGATCCATAGAGTAAGATTGGCTCAATAAGTATGCGGAAAACTTGGATTTTGAATTCGCAAGCAAGATTGGATTTCCAGATCTTATTCATTTTATTAGAAGCAGTCCATGCCATGATCTTTATAATGTTAAAGTCTTTCTCAGAGTTCCTGATGTGTGATGCTTGATACTTGTAGTCTTCAACACATTTGAGGATGTTATTTGTGAGGGTTTTAATTTTGTGGATTTTGCGAATGTTAAATGGCATACACTCAGTCTTGGTAGCATTCAGGTGAAGCCCTGTACAGTTTGCTACTGATTCAAGAGAAGATAGTAGTGCCTGGGCATTAATGAGGTTGGCAGACAACAGCACAGTGTCATCAGCAAAATCCGCATCAATGATGTAGTGCAGGATTACATGAGCTTCTTCTCGGTTGATACATCAGTCCATTGGCATTGATTGTATGCACAGAGATACGCATGATGTAGTCGATTGATAAAAAGGAAAGGTGAATGTGTATCACCTTGCAGAATACCAGCCAGAATGTCAAAAGGTCCTGTTTCACTATCTGGGGCCAGGACAATGGCCGGTGTGTTTTGTATACAATACTTTTGTTGCTTCAATGATTTCTACTGGCATGCCATAGAGTTCAAGAATTTCGAACATAGTCTCACGGTTGAATTGGGTCGAACACTTTGTTGAAGTCTGCAAATATAAGAGCTGCAGTTTTATTGCAGAATGTGATTTCCTCAATTATTCTTCACAATGTGAGGATTTAAAAACAGTCAATGTCAAGATTCTTTCCAACTCCAAAAAAACCTTTACAATAATGACTTTTATAGGTTCTCGGGGGTGCTGAAAACGAATATAACATTTTAAAATGAGCACCCACTTTCTGGCCATCTAGTGATAATTTTTGTTTGTTTTTTATGGCATGCTTGAAAGCATTTTTTGTAAATTTTTACTTACTTTCCACCTTATTTCAAAATGTCAAAAATATGCGCGTACAGAAACAGCCACCACTGATAACATAAAGAATTACAATGTAAGGTTAGAAAGAACGATCACGGGCGAATTTGTATTTTTTTAAATAAACAGATATTTATTTATTTAAAGTTTCAAATTTTTGGCTTATAAAAAAGCCTTCATCAGGATTTTTAAAAAAAAAACAATACAATATTTTTTTTTTTCATTTTTTCTTTTCGTACGTGCCATGAAAAGGAAATATATATATATATATATATATATAATTGTTTTTTAAAAAAATCCTGATGAAGGCTTTTTTATAAGTCGAAAATTTGAAAATTTAAATAAATAAATATCTGTTTATTTAAAAAATACAAATTCACATGTGATCATTCTTTCTAACCTCACATTTTAAATTCCATTGTCATCGTGCTTCTTAAAAGTGGATTAATACTTATACTATAAAGAATTACATTTATATCACATATCCCTCCAGATTTACATAAACAAAACGAAACCAGCAGGAGTAGTGATAGTGACAACAATTGCGGCGCTGAGACAAACCCTGTTCATCGACACAAACTATGCATACATACTAAACGCACACAAGAGTGTCAGAGCCTGTTTTTTTCTGTGTCTACATCAACGACATAATTAGCAAGTCATCTCAATAAGAAAACTATTAGGGGGAACCACTCAACAAAAAAAAAGAAGTAAGTTTGAAGCCAACACAAATAATTAAACCATGGAACATTACTCGAATATATCCACGAGTTTATCCGTATCAATCTGATATAGACAAGTGAACATACTCCTCAAACAGATAACTCCCTACAGTATATTAAGACGTGGAAACTAACACAACTTTAAAACAAAAATGACACATCAATGCCTGGAGCGAGCATGTCTTCAACTACGTCTGCAGACCCAGTATAAATACAGCTGGTTTTTGACAACGGGGCAGAATAGGCTAGTTCACCGAGCCGTGATGTTGTCCGTCAACGCGACCATCCCAGCAGCAGCCCAAGCTACAACATCAGCAGCAGCCAGCCGTCAACCTCACCTAAAACAACATCAGCAGCAGCCCAAGCCATAGCATCAGCAGCAGCTAGCCGTCAACCTCACCTAAAACAGTATCAGCAGCAGCCCAAGCCACAGCAGCCAGCCGTCGTCAACCTCACCTAAAACAACATCAGCAGCAGCCCAACCCATAGCATCAGCAGCAGCCAGCCGTTGTCAACCTCACCTAAAATAACATCAGCAAAGCCTCAAGCCACAGTTATCATCAGCAGCCAGCCGTTGTCAACCTCATCTCAGACGACACCTGCAGCAGCTGTCCAGACTAACCCTTCTTTGCCACTGACGCCCAAGAGCCTGTCAACCAACCACTATCCTTACTCCAAGCAGCTGATCGATGTCCCTGTTGCCAACATCACCGGCACATCCTGATAATAACAACAGCACCTGCTACAATCACATTGACCCTGAATAAATGTTTAAACTAAACTTCTTCATTTGTCCTTCTTGCTTACATACATTCATTTTTGCAATATAACACATAGCTTAATATCCGGAAAACTACTTGTTTGCGGCAAATTTAAATGCGATATTCGTTTTTTCGGCATACCTGAAAACCTATAAAAGTTATCATTTTAAAAGTTTGTTAATGTGGAAAGTAAGTAAAAATTTACCAAAAAAGCTTTCAGGCAGCCCCAAAAACAAAAAAAAACTATCACTAGGTGGCCAGAAAGTGAGTGCTTATTTTATGTTAAATTTATATAGAAAAGTGATCCCCACTTTTTGAAAAAGCAATTTCTTCATATCATGAAAACTATTTCTCTGTACCACTTTTAAATGGTGTATGGATGGCTCTTGTTTCAGGCCTTGATAAGTGATGATTTCCTTGTTTAAAAAAAAAAAAAAAAAAAGAAGGCTGAATGGGCAAAATTATTTCATAATTGCGAGGAAAAAAGTCAAAGATATCGATAAAAGATGAGTTAACTGAGAAAATAGTAAAAGTGTCCTATTTATTGCCAATGTGTCTGTAGTAAATCATTGCCTTAGGCAGTCTGCATAGCAAGCATGTATGGTAGGCAATAATCGCCACAAAATGAGATTTACAATGTTTTATGAATGTAAGCAAACCAAAAGAGAAAAAGCAGACTATTCATGTGCATCCATAGGGGAAGCGAATATTTGGGTAGTGATGCACATGTCTAAAGAAAGGCTAAGCATATATACAGTTAAAGCGTATGCAACGATATCCTAAGGTGTTTACCTCTCTGCAAATGGGCTAGGATTGTCGTAGTTTAAGATAGCAAAAATGTTGGATTTGTTATTTAGCATGAAAGAAGTAGCTGAATTTGTTTTGTGCAGTGACTGACACCATCTTGTATAGTGTTTGCCCATTCGAAATTTCCTTACTCTGAGAAATGCAAACAGACAGCCAATGGAAGTAACCAGGCTTTATGGAGAGAGCAATCATCATTTGACAATGAAAAAAACTAATGTCAAATGTATTTGTAGAAAAAGCAAACATGGATGGTGCTGTAGAAAAAAAGATGTAGCAAATGTAGTAACATTTCTAGTCATTTTGAGGAGAGGAAGAGTAGTAAATAATGAGAGAGTAATCATCATGCTACCACCTGTAAAGATGATATGTGAATGAAATTTACTCTCCTGTGAATTAATTTAATAATTTATGATAACAAATGAAAGCGACTGGTAGTAAGCGCAAAACCTACATCAGATAATGGTGAGTAGTGGAACCGTATTGAATTTTTATGTGGCATCTTCATTTCTGAAGCTATAATATTGTTTTGTATAGGAGAAACAAATCATCATCATTTTAACTAGCAGGATCTGTTAACCGGCATTGCCCAGTGGAACCCCCCCCCCCTCGCAAAAAAGTAAACTACAGTTGTTGTTGATGACCACTGCCGTCCCTGAACAATTGCGGCTGTGGCCAAAATGAAATAATCTGACTTTCACTGGTGATTAGTGCTGGTTTGGGGCGATAAACTGCAGGAACTGTTTGAATCTAAGAAAAGCAATTAAAGGAATGTGTAAATCAGTATGAAATTATAAAATTATGAAAAATGGTCTATTAAAAGAATAATAGAAAGTAAAAACAGAAGTTTTAGTTTTTCACTGTTTAGAGTGATCAAAATCAGTGGCTGCTTCCGTTTGTTGTTCAAATCTTCCTCTTCTTTTTAATTCTTCCACCAATAGTATTAAAGTAAATTCCAGTTTTATGCCGTCTTATTTTAACATGTAAAACAAAACAATTACAAATTTTTTCATTTCTTTTGTTAGAGAGAGCAAGGTGAGCCTGGGGCCACTGAAGCCCACAATGATGTCATAATCCCCGAGAAAAGCTCTGACCAACATTATGGAAAGGTTGATCATAATACCAAACGGACAAGGGTGAATTTACAGGTCCACCCTCCTTTTGTTGGGGGACCAATAAAAATTACCGCAGGCAAGAAGGATTTCTCCTTCACTAACTAAGATAACAGATAAAGTATAATATAGATACCACACTTAAAGTCTAATTTGAAAAGTAAAAATAATGAATTAAATTAACCGTAAAAAAATGGTAAAGTCGATATTCAAAATAAATGTAAAAATGAGCACTGTTTTTAAAAATCTTTATTTTCAATATTCAAGACAAGTGAATGATTGCAATTGTTTAATTTGTATTATATGAAACAAATCCTTGATTGTGATTGAAGTAGGCATAATAAAAAGTACTAAATTACGAACCTGGGGTATGTTTTACAATCCAGAGAGATTCGAAAAAATGGTAAAAAAATTCAAATATATAGCAAATAGATGTTATCAAAGGCAAGATACAAGGTACCTTAAATAAGTTTCCAGACTTTTTTTGCACAAGCATTTAAAATTGTCGTAGACTCTTGAAAATTCAGTATGTTATTGCTATACAGCTGACTGATGCACTGAGCAACTTTTATGATTTCAAGGTCAAATGAACAGCTACAGCAGGAATTGGAATACACCCTACTAAAGCCTGATTGTCACAGCTGATGAATTTCAAAAATACAATCTGGGCATGAGGACACTTTAGAAAAACGATATGCAATAAAATTCTGTTTTAAATTGGAATAAAAATGCCACAGAAATGTATGAAAAGTTTCAGACTACTTTTGAACCATCTTGCATGAATTGAGCATCAGATTTTGAGTGGCATAAGAAATTCAAGGAAGGCAGGGAGTCTGTGAGGGATGATGAGGGTTGTGGGAGGAGTAAGGAAGTCAAAGCACCAGAGTTGATTGGCCAAATAAAGAATTTCATGGATAAAGACCATCGTGTGTCTATAAGAGACAATAAGTGCATAGTTTGATGTCAGTGTGGAAACTGTACACACAATTATTCATGAGGAACTGAGGATGCGGAAGATTTGTGCAAAGCTTGTTTCAAGGGTGCTCAGAGAAGATCAAAAAGAAAGACATTGTCTTGACAACAGGGAGATGGTCGAGCTGATCAATTCAGATCCCGCAGTTCTTCATGCTCTAGTGATCTGCAATGAAAGCTAGATCTACTGCTATGAACCAGGGACCAACAGACAGAGTTCTTAGTGGAAGAAGGCTGACTCTTCCAGACCCAAGAAGGCCAGACAGAAAAAATTCCACTCAGAAACTTATGATGATCCTTTTATTTGACAGTATGGGCATGATCTACATCCACTGGGTGTTCACTGGACAAACAGTCAACAAGGAATACTATGTTGTAGTTTTAAGGGATTTCAAGAAGAGACTCTGTCAGAAGAGGCTAGCACTCTTTAAATCTGGTTAGCAGCATTTCCACCAGGACAATGCACCAGTCCATTACTCCATCCTTGTCACAGACTATTTGCTCAAGATGGGCATCAAGGCAATTCCTCACTCTCCCTATAGTGCAGACCTTGCTCCCTGTGACTTTTGGTTATTCCCTAAGCTCAAGGAAAACCTTCAAAGCTGTTGTTATGAGACAATTGAGGGGATGAAAGAGACTGTGATGATGCAGTCACGCTCATACAAAAGGACTTCCAGAAGTTGTTGGAACGGTATAACAAGTGCATTGCAACCAGAGATTACTTCAAAGGGGATTTTTATTTCATGTAATTTATAATATTCATCATCATTATTATAAGAGTCATGGTACTATCAATAAAAATGCCCATACAAAAAAGTCTGGAAACTTATTGAAGGTACCGTCTAAGTTACTCTTCTACCGAGATGAATAAGTTTTTTTAAGATTCTTTCCAACTAAAAAAAAAAACAAAAAAAAAACTTTACAATGACGACTTTTATAGGTTTTGGAGAGTGCTGAAAACAATTTTTTTTTTTTTTATGGAGGTCACCATTTATCAAGGCCCAGAAGCCACTCGGGGATAAGGCTTATTTTGTGTACAGTAATGAATGGGATAGTGTTGCAGTATTCATTAGTATTGGAGATTTGATAAAATGTCTTACTTAAGGAGGCGGTTCAACAGGAACTTGTTTATGTTGGACTTGAAGACATCCAAGTTGTAGTCAGGTGGGAAGCAGGCAAACGGAAGAGAGATCCACAGGTGTGCACTTCTAAGAAAGAAACTTTGTTCATGGAATCTACATTTTGATTTTGGCACAGATAAAGAGTGTTAAAATTATTGACAGTGGTTTCAGTTAGACGGATGTTTATCGTGAAAAATTGGTAAGGGGGGACCAGAGATTGGAGTTTCACATTAATATGCATTAGGATACAATAAGATGCTCACTTTAAGATTATTTAAATCAGGAATTACATTTAGTTTGGCAGTTTAAATGGCTTCATATTCAATTAAAAATAAAAACATGAACACAGTTTATTTACAATTTCTTCTTTTTAGCCCACCAGCAAAAGGAGGGTGGACCTGTAAATTCACCTTTGTCCGTTTATCTGTCCGCACTTTTTTTAATAACTACGCCTTGGAATTTTTTGAAATTTTGTACAAACATTCAACATGAGTAAAAAAGTAACAGAGCGGATTTTCCAGGAAAATTCTGGTTGCCTCCCTAAGGGTGCCTTTCGGTTTAAAATGGCGTAAAATTGACACTTTTGTGCTTATTAAAAAAGTTGATGTCTTGGATTTTTATATAATTTTCTGAAAAGTTGAACTAACTGATTTCTATATAATTTTGTTTGTCTATTCTTCGTGATAACTCTTGGGTGTACCCCAGGGTCTCTTTTATGGCTAATAAAAACACTCCATTTTTGGGACTATTTTATATCATATTTGTCCAAAATTTGTGACTTTTGGGGTTAAATGAACGGGGCGGAGGGGGGGGGTGATGGACTTAGTCATCTCTTTTTTGGATGGTTCAGAACTCAAATTTACATATGTTAAGGCCTAAAACGGCATCGTTTGTTTATTTTCACCAGGATTTGACGGCTCTTGGGACTTTTGGGGCTAAATGTGCGTGTGGAGGGGGCGGTTCAAATGATGGACTTAGTCATCTCTTTTTTTGCATGGTGCAGAACTCAAATTTATATATGTTAAAGCTTAAAACTTTTTTTTTTTTTTTTTCACGGTGGTCACCACTTATCAAAGGTGCGGAAGCCACCCATGGATGAGGGTTATTGCAAGTACAGTACGTTAGTGTGGAGATTTGATGGAGATTCATTAGGAATTTGTTAACGTTGGACTTGAAGACATCCAAGTTGTAGTCAGGTGGGAAGCAGGCAGACGGAACAGAGTTCTATAGGGTGCAGTTCTAAGAAAGAAGCTTTGTTCATGGAATCCACGTTTTGATTTAGGCACAGATAAAGAGTGGGGGACATTTTTCACAGTGGATTCAGCTAGACGGGTGTTTTTCATTAAAGATTGGAGAGGGGGGACCAGAGATTGGAGTTCAGACGAGCACCTGCCATAGAAATAACGATAAAACAACGTCTCTTCTGTGTGAGAGAGGTTGCAGGGTAGAGAAAAGGGCATCCCCCACTAAACCATGAAGTCTATTTTGTACTCTGTCAAGGCAGGATAAGCTGTTTTTAGCAGCTTCTGCCCAGATATGGCAGCAGTATTCCATCCTTGGACGTACTTGGCTTTTATATAGATAGAGAATTGCATCAGTAGTGAGATATCTTCTGGAGCGGTAGAAGGATCCCACCATCTTTCCAGCGACCTTAGCAACAGACTTGATGTACGGTTTCCATTTCAGATCAGGAGTAAAGGACAAACCCAGAAGCTTGTCAAAACACGGGGCTTCTCCTAGACGAGAGCCATCCATTTCAATTGATGCCAGATGGGGATCAGAGCGTTGTGATGTAAGGATAGGAGTTTGGTTTTGGATGCATTAAAGGTAACCAGCCACGTCTTCCCCCACTGAACCACGCGCTCGAGATCAGAGGAGAGAGAATCAGAGAGAACTTTGTCGTTTACAGCCTTTGATGTGTTGCCGTAGATGGTCGTGTCATCAGCATAGATGTCAACAAATGATTTAAGTATCTGCTTAGGGAGGTCATTGATGTAGATCAGGAAGAGAGTTGGGCCCAGGATTGACCCTTGAGGAACTCCAACCTTAATACTGCAGGCCTCTGATTTTTGTCCATCGACCACTACTCTTATGAGCCGGAAACCTTGTGAAGTAGACCCTTATGCCATACCTTGTTGAAGGCCTTTGATATGTCAAGAGCAATTGCCCTAAAAAGGAAGCCTTTTTCAAAAGATTCACTAATCCTGTGAGATATAACCGTTAGCACATCTGCGGTAGATCTTGCAGAACGGAAACCATATTGCATGTCACTAAGAAGGTTATTTCTGCTGAGGTGGTTGACTACTCCTCCATTTAATATGGATTCCAGCAACTTACTCATAACACACAGGAGACTTATTGGTCTCTACTGAGAGGGAGATGACATCACCTGAATTCTTAAATACAGGGCATACTGATGAGATTTTCCAGGGAGTCGGAAAGCACTTCTCCTTAAGGCAACACTTAAACAGTTTCATAAGTATGAGAGCAAGTTCTGGTTGAAGCTTTTTTAACACTATAATTGGGATGCCATCAGGGCCAGTTGCTTTACTGGAATCAAGGTTCTTGATTAGTTTGGCGACCTCATGCACAGATATTTGTATGTTACCTAGCGTGTTCTGTGTTATAGGAGGAAATATGGGAAGTTGATGGCCTTCGTCGCATAGAGTAGAATTAGCTGCAATGTTCTTGGCAAATAGTTTGGCTTTGTCTGATGCTGACGAGATGACCTCTGGTCCATTGATAATGGTTGGGATAGAACGCACACTTCTGTTCAGGATCCTATTTGTTATTTGCCAAAACTGGTGGGAACCAAGCCGCTGATCAGCTACTTTGGATTTAACAGACTGGACATGTAGTTCTCTTGCATTTTTTATTACTCTTTTACAGTGGTTACTGGCATTCCTGAAAGCAGCTTTAGTCTTGGTGCATCTATTACATTGGTAGTTATGGAAAAAGTGATTTCTGTGCGCGATAGCAGCAGCACATTCTGGGGAGAACCATGGTTGGCTGTTGGGTTTTGTTGCACCGTTTATTCATTTTCACCAGGATTTGGCGTCCCCTGGGGCTAAATGCGGGGGGGGGGGGGGGGGCAATGCTGAACTTAGTCATTTTTTTTCACTGTGCACTCACGGGGAACCATTCATGCTTCACTTGTTTTTGTTTTGTTTTTTTCAACTTAATCTGCAGAACAGAAAATGGATTTGAATCTTTTAAACTGTTGCATCAAAAGTAAATTGTCTGAAATAAACAAAAAATTCTTTCTTTACACTTTTAAGTTATTACATCTTTCCGCTTTTAGCTTTCAGAGATCGTTTAACTTTCTCAACTTTTTCATTCTTGATAGGTTGCATTTGTAGTACTAATGGTGGTAGTATTAATAGTATACTTATTATTCTTTTTATTCCATTACTAACATTTCAGCACGGCGTTGCCCGGGTGTTTGGATGTGTATGGTGAGCAAAAAAAAAAAATGGTAGTAGGAAGGCAGGCCTGAACCCATGCTGTGAAAGAGGAAAAGAACGGGAAAAAAAAACCTGACGTCTTTGCTGTTATGATCACTGCCAAACCGGAAGTGACTTATGTTTAAATTAAGGCTAGACAATTGAAAGTTGAGGATGACTTTCAAAAATATTGACGAAAAAAGTGATACACCCCTGTAGAAAAGTGCCCAGTTGAAGGTGAAGATATTAATGTTTTTAGCCAATTTTTCGATATTTGTGATATGAAAGGTCAAACTTCAAAACGATACTGATCTAGGTAAAATCTGTTGCCTCTGTCGAAAGTTTTAGGCAGATATGCAAACATACATACATACATACATTTATATATTGGTAACTAAAAATTTTGGACCCAAACTGATTAAAAAGCTTGCCCATCTCTAAATACCCTTTATGTAAAATTTCAAATGTTTAGACCAGAAATTGTCTGAGTAATTTGGTAGAGACCGCAGGGGTCAAATTTTTTAAAACTTTGACTCCTATTATAACCCCTTAAAATTTATTGTTTTGGGCTCAAATCAAGTTATTAAGTTAGATCCATGTCCAAGGTACCTATATCTAAAATTTCAATTGTTTATACCCAAAATTGGCAGAGGAGTTTGGTAGAGTTCTCAAAGATCAAATCGTTGAACTTTGACCACTTAACAGCCAGATTTCTGGCCAGAAACAGATCACAAAGATTTTCCCAAATCTCAGTACCCTGTATATCAAATTTCGAGTCTGTGGACTTAAAATTGACAGAGTTATTGCATTGGGAAATTTACACAGACAGACACGTTCACTTTTATAGATATATAGATTACTATTTTTTTTATTATGGTTACGTTCATCTTAAGGATTATTATTTGCCTTACAGTTTTCAATTTTGTTGTTTACAATTCATTTAATTAGCGGGGATTCATTACTTACCTTCTAGACCACGTCATAAGAAAAATAAATGTCTCCGTCTAGAAGGATGTTTTAAGCATTACAACACACCAGAAACACTGGTTATAGGATTTATTAACATTCTTTTCATGCTTTTGTACATTGATTTTTATTCCCAGGCATCATTTCTTGACTTAACAACCAATGCTTAAGCAACATAACAAAAATAACTCTGTCTAGAAGGATTTCTACTTCATTAAATTACATTGGATTTAGAAGTAACGTTAAGAAAGAAATAGCGACAGCTAAGAGAGAATTTACGGAAACCACTAAAAAACGCATCGAAGCACAAAAACTAGGAAATCATGACTTCTGGAAAATCTACAACAGTGTAGTAAATAATGGGCAATCAACAATTCCTCCACTAACCAACAAGCACAAGGTTGTTTGCTCAGCAACCGCGAAGGCTAACATGCTTGCCAGTCGGTTTGCCTCAAACTCCACACTGGATCCTTCCAACCACCCCCTACCTAACTTACCTATGCGGACAGACGCCACGCTAGATAATCTAAAAATCACCCCTGCTCAGGTGCATGCTATCATAAAAAACCTTGACACTTCAAAAGCATGTGGACCTGATCTCATCCCAGCTGTGCTAATAAAAAAGTACTCAGCCAAAGTAGCTCCAGTTCTCTCCAAACTCTACAACAAATGCCTTAATGAATCTTGCTTTCCGGGCTGTTGGAAAACTTCTTCTGTGGTACCAGTATTCAAGAATTCTGACAAAAGAACTGACCCATTAAATTATCGCCCCATTAGCCTCCTCCCACTTTTTGCCAAAATATTTGAGACCTTAATTAACCATGCTCTAGTTCATCATCTTACAGATGCTAAACTTCTGACTGACTAACAATATGGATTTAGACAAGCCCGTTCCACAGCAGACATCCTAACTGTAATCTGAACGTATATACCATTCACTGGACAAAGCGGGTGGGGGGGGGCAGAGCGGTAGCTCTAGATATATCTAAGGCTTTTGACAGGGTATGGCATGAGGGTCTCCTCAGGAAAATTAGATCATACGGTATCACTGGTAGAATACTTAACATAATTAAATCCATCTTAGATAAGAGAAAAATCCAGGTTGTCCTCAACGGTCGTACATCTAAACAATATGATATAAATGCGGGAGTGCCCCAAGGGCCTATCCTTGGACTTCTACTGTTCCTGATATTCATA
Source organism: Euprymna scolopes (assembly GCF_053919585.1). Lineage (NCBI taxonomy): Eukaryota > Metazoa > Mollusca > Cephalopoda > Sepiida > Sepiolidae > Euprymna > Euprymna scolopes. The sequence continues at coordinate 32,103,562 of NC_136520.1, forward strand.
AATGACCTCCCTGACAAAATTGCCTCTGAGATGGGTATATATGCTGATGAAACCACACTCTATAACAGTCACGACAGGAAAACAAATGAACACATATCTAAAGAAATGGCAGAAACACTAGAGGATGACCTCCAATCTGTAGCGGAATGTGGACAAAAATGGATGGTTACATTCAATGCTGCCAAGACTAAAAACTAGTCTCATTCAATAATTACAAGAAACCTTCTCTACCACCTATAGCAATGGCCAGTGACTCTTTATCTAAGAGTACGTCTTTCAAACTGCTTGGCCTAATGTTCACAGGAAATATGAGTTAGAACAATTACATTGAAAGCATTGCCAGGGCTGCTGCAAGGAAGGTGGGCTCTCTCTCTACCGTGCTAGAAAACTACTAACACCCGAAAGTATCCTGTACCTCTATAAGGCCACCATTCACCCATGTATGGAGTATTGCTGTTACATTTTGGCTGGTGCATCTGCTACTAGTCTCTTGCGCCTTGACAAGGTTCAAAAGAGAGTCGCCAATCTGATAGGCCCTGAACTGGCATCTAAGCTTCAGCCTCTGTCCCATCGACGAAATGTTGCATCCCTTTGCCTGTTCTACAAGTATTTTAATGGTGAATGCTCTAACGAACTCCAAGCACTTGTGCCCCCACGACGTGAACACCCTCAACAAACCTGACAGGCAGCTAAATCTCACCTCCACACTGTAGAGATCCTTAGATGTAAAAGATCCAGTAGTTTCTTCCCCAGAACCGCTAGACTCTAGAATTCCATTCCAGGTCCCTGCTTCCCCAACCGTACTGACATGCAGAAGTTCAAGTGTAATGTGAACCGACATCTTGCTGCCCAAATCCCAACATAGTACCCTAGTAGTTGTTGCCTCTGATAGTAGCCCCCACACCAAAGTGGCAATGTGCCTTGTTTGGGGTGAAAATGTTATAAAAAAATTTTTTTTTTTTAAATACAATTGCAAAGTACTTAGGAACTCTATCCAATCATGGCTGATGGAATAAGACCATACTACCCTCGTAAAGTAAATAAAGGGTTACGCTGGAAATTCCATCCAAATTCCTGAATTCGACAGAAACATTCACGAGTTCGACAAGATACACCTGAAGAAGGTCGGAGGTTATATCGACTGAAACGTTGTGAAAGTCACACTCAAGATGAGAACAGTAGTCTGATGAATCCAAATAATACGAATAACCAATCCTCATCTCAAAAATTCAGAAACGTCAAAAAAAATTATGTTCTTTTTTGTAATGTTAAAGCTTATATTTTTTGTTATTAATGTTATAAAATTTTGTTACATTAAATAAAATGTTTTTGATTAATAATGAGGGTATGACCCCAATGATTTCAACGATCTTATTTATAAATTTACGGTTAGGACAATCAACCAACGAAAAGCTTCCAACCTTATAAAAATATCGAATTTTGGATTCAAGTTAGTGTGCTATCAACATCCATCTTGAAACAACTGAATTATGGCCATACTGATTCTTCACTACCATCTTTGTTACACTCGAGATCATGACCGCATTGATTCTCCACCACCATCTTTGTTATTAAGAATTACTCTACATACGAGATCGTGACTGCATTGATTCTTTGCTGATTTGATTTATTACCGCCATCTTTGTTCAACATAATGTCTCAACACTTAACAGGTTATGCGCCCAGCCATCGAGTTTGCTTTACGGATCGGAATCTAACTTCAAATTGTAGCAGGTGAAATTTCTGGGGTATTTAAGGATATGAAAACTACACAAAGTTATTCAATCTCCACCAGGAAATCCTTACGACCCCAAATTTATTGAAAAGAACGCAACTGTTTTTGCAGAACTGATTCAATGCTTAGATGATAGAAGTCTGTCTCTGATTATAAGAGATGCCTTAAATAATGGACGTAAAGCGTTGAACATATTAAAAAGGGAAACCGAAAATTATATCCCTGTATACAGAACTAACATCTCTAAAACATATGGAAGACAAGACGATTACTGACTATGTTATAAGGACAGAATCAACAGCAAATGCATTAAAACTCGCGGGTGAAATAATAAGTGATAGCCTTCAATAACACTCAAGGGACTTACAGCCAATTTAAAACCTTTTACAACTGTTATAACGCAAAAAGATAAACCCATAACTTTCAGTGAATTTAAAGTGGTATTGTGAAGTTACAAAGAGATGAATCGGACGCTCGTGGACAATAATAACTCTAACAATATCATGAAGTTCAAAAATACTTCTCGAAAACTGACACAGCCAAATTACACATCTCACCGCAATGTTTTCCCCAAAAGTAATTTTCACAAGAAAAAGAATAAAATTATCTGCTATGATTGTGGACAAAAGTTTCCAATGTCGATATAAAAGCTCAAAAATGGACTCCATCAAAAATGTTGAGAATTTTCATGAACAACATACATTTCTATTCACATATAACTTTGGCAATACGACAAACGGTAAAAATCTTCTTGTAAACTGTGGCGCTACAGCACACGTTATCATCAAGGAATCTGATTTTATTAATTTTGATTCAAACTTTAATCCACAGTTATTTTGTCGAACTGTCCAACGGTAGTCAAATAAATGATATAGTCTTGAAATGAGACAATGCTAAAATATCATTAAAAAGTAATAAAGGCGAAGTTTGTAACTGTATTCTTAAAAATGCTCTTTTCATACCTACATTTAAGCAAGACATATTTTCCATACAGGTTGCCATCAAACAAGGCACGCATATAAAGTCAACAAGTAAAAATTGATATACCCAAATGAAACTGTATTTGACATTAAAGAAAATGGCTGACTATATTATTTAAAAAGTATGTTTCCCTGAAAAACTGCCTGTTACAACTTGGAAACCTGGCATAAAATTCCGGGACATTGCAATACTGCTGATTTAAAAAAAATTACCAAATGTAGTCGAAGATATGAAAATAATACCTCATCTTCCAAATTGTGATGTTTGTGCACAAGGGAAAATGACAAAATATATAAGCAAAACACCAGACAAAAAGGCTACAAAAATTCTCTCACTTGTGCACTGTGACTTGGCAGGCCCAATAAACCCAATGGGAAGAGATAAATTCAGGTATGCATTAAATTTTGTTGACGATTATTCAGATTTAATCATGGTTTATTTCTTAAAAAACAAATTCGACACTATCCTCGCCACTAAGAAATATTTGGCTGACATGGCTCAGTAAAATGTATTTGCTCAGACAATGGAAGTGAATTTACTAGTAAAGACTTTGAACTTTTACTAATTAACCACCATATTAAATACAAGAAATTAGTGCCTTATTCCTCATTTCAAAATGGCACCGCTGAAAGAGTATGGTGGACCCTTTTCGAGATGACCAGATGTCTACTTATCGAATGGAAATTAGCCCATAGTTTATGGATGTACACTTTAATGGAGGCAGTATATATCAGAAATAGATCGTTCAATAAAAGATCGGGCAAAACCCCGTATGAAGCATTTTGCGGTGTAAACCCAAACTGAATTGAATGCATATATTTGGTTCAAATCGCTTTGCATTCTGTTGTATCGTGGAAAAACAGTGAAAATAAGAACAATCAAGTCGAAGTTCGGTTAAGGAACAAGTGTATTAACAATAATGTACAAAGATAAGAAAGCGTGTATATCTGCTGGGCACTCGGCTAGCAGTTGAAGTGCAGTCGCATCTCTCTCACCGGTGTTGGAATTACTAGCGCTATTTATAGTGCTAATTGGTGTAAATTCCTCTGTTCAAGGAAGGCCGGTATAACACCCCCCTTTGAAAATATCCCATCTGGGATTAATAACATTTTTGTTTTGGGTTCACTCTAATCAATTCTGTTCATTTCAGTTTTCTGTTTGATCCTCTGTTCTCCGGAGCTGTCTCTGGTATGGACACCTGAAAAGTATCAAACACTGTGTCCATGATGTCCTCGGGCGATCTGGTCACCTCACTGTTCGAGTATCTTTTCCGAATTTGGTCAGTGTGACGTTTGTTCACAAAGTCAGGTTCCTTAATCATGTAGACGATGTTGCTTATTTGTTTCTCAACACTGCCGGACTCCCGGAAAGTCTTATTATTTTTGTGAATCTTGTAGAAGACTCTTTCACCAACTTTATACCGTTTTTTTTGTTATCGGTTTTTTGAGGTTTAGCCTATCCTGGTTTGGTAACAACTTGTGAAAAATCGATCTAACCTTACGTCCAAACATAACCTCAGCAGGTGTCTTCGACATTTCAATGTTTGCATTCGAAGTGACTCTGTAGACTTGTAAAAACTGTTGGATTGACTTATCCATCGGCGACCCACTAGCTTTTTTCAGGGCTCTCTTGAATGTGTTAATGAATTTCTCTGCTTGTCCATTACTTCTTGGGTAGTATGACGGAATGTTTATATACTCGATTAGATAATCATCGCAAAAAATGTTTAAATTCAGTAGACGTAAATTGCGTTCCATTGTCTGTAAAAATGCAGTCTACTACTCCAAACCTAGTGAATAGTTCATACAGGAAGTTGATAGTTACCTCGGATGTGGGATTCTTACATTTTAATACTTCCAACCATTTACATAGGCTGTCTACAACAATGAGATAGTAGAACTCATCTAGTGGTCCTGCAAAATCTAAATGAATCCTAGACATGGGTCGGTCCAGTTTTGCCCATGATCCAAATTGAGCCGGAGGAGCTTTCATAGCTAATGCGCATCCTCTACACTCCCTGATTTTTCCTTCTATATCCTTATCCATGTTTGGCCAATAAACGAAAGAGTGCATAAGGCTTTTCGTTCTTGATATACCTGGATGTCCTACATGGAATTCCTTGAGTATTCTTTTCTGTAATATCGCAGGAATTACAACCCTGTCGCTATATAACAGGACGTTATCGCAAATTGAATAAATTTCTTCATCCAGTTCATTATTGTTTATCATTTCTTTCGTGCGTATAATAAATTCGTCCACCTCTGCCTTACTCTTAATCTCATCAAGCGTTAATGGAACTTCTCTTATTGTGTCACATAACGTGTTTTTTACTTCAACTTCCGCTTGAATGGTTCTGTCTGCTTAGGTATTAATCTCGATAACCTGTCTGCATGACCAAATTTTTTAGATGGTACATACTCCATTTGAAAATTGTAATTCAGAAGCATGGTACCCCATCTTTGGAGTCTATTCGCCGTATGTTGTGGTAGTCCTTTTTTCGATCCGAAAATCGGTAATAATGGTTTGTGCTCTGTTTGTAACAGAAATTGCCTACCGTGCAGGAAACAATGAAATTTCTTTACTGCGAATATAATGCTTAGCGTCTCTTTTTCAATTTGTGAGTAGTTCTTTTCAGCTGGCAAAAGTGATTGGGATGAATGTGCTATGGGTTTCACTTTTCCATCATCCATTTTGTGTAAAATGCATGCTCCTATGCTTAGGAGCTGGCATCGCTTGCAACTATAATTTCACGCTTGAGATTATAATGTGCCAGAAACAAGTCAGACGTTAAAGTCTCTTTAATTTCCCGAAATGCTTCTTCACACTCTTGCGTCCAGACCCATTTTTGGTCTTTCCTTAACAGTTCATTTAAAGGCGACCTTAGTTTATGCATATTTGGCACAAATAGATTGTAGTAATTTGCCAAACCTAAGAAACTTTGTAAAGACACAATATTTTCTGGAGCAGGCATATTCTTTATTGCACTCGATCTATCTGGATCCACCCTTCTTCCATGTTTATCAATGATTTGCCCCAAGTATTTTATTTTCTCCATGAAAAATGTACATTTTTCCTGTTTTACTTAAAATCCATAATCCTGGATCCTTTTGAATACTTGGTTTACATGAGCTTTGTATGTTCTTTGCTAGCGCTTTTCATTAACACATCGTCCAGGTACCCTACTGCAAAATCCAACCCATTTAACATAATGTCCATAATTTGCTGAAAAATCGCAGGGGTGACTTTGACCCCAAAAGGAAGTCTGTTAAACTTGTACAATCCCTTATGGGTATTAATACATAGCAGCTTTGAACACTCCTCATTGACTGGAACTTGTAAGTATGCATCACTGAGGTTGATTTTAGAAAAATATTTCCCTCCACTCAGTTTTGCAAATATCTCTTCAGGGCTTGGAAGAGGATAATGGTGATCTTGTAATGCCCTGTTTAAGCCTCTCGTGAAGTCTGCGCAAACCTGAATCTCCTTACACTTTTTTTTTATGTAAACTGTTGGTGCTGTGATCAATTTTTTTGATGACACCCATGTTTTCTAATTCACCATCTATCTGTTCTATAGCAGCGTATGGAACATTTCTTTTCTTTCTGAACACTGGCTGTTCATTTACTTTTACGTCAAATTTTGCTACCGCTTTTGTACACCTTCCCAAACTGCCTGAAAATATGTCTGAGAAATTCTCTTTTAACTCCCTCTTAAGTTTTTCTCCCTCCACATTCGAATCTTCAACCTTTTGGCAAAATGAGATTGAAGGCAGATCCCATAGTCTAAACTTTTCAAACAGATCAGTTCCAAAGAGGTTGTTTGATTTTCGCATGACAAAAATTCTTGCTTTTTCGGCCCTGTTCTGGAAAAAAAATATTCATCAATAATTCTCCTTCGAAGGTAATTTTTTCGCCACTGACGCTTCTCGCCATTTTATGTGATTTATCATAGTGGGTCTCCCAAGCCTCTTCCATGTCTGTACATTAATAATAGAAATGTCAGACCCACTATCAAGCTGTAGCCTTACTTTCCTTTTAAACATTTTGACCTGTACATATTTCCAGATATTTTGTTCCTCGGGCTCAATTTTTGTAAGTTTAATGGATGTCTTTCTACCAGATTTTTTTCTACACTGTGATACTTTATGCCCTTTTTAGTGGCAGTTGTCACATTGTTTGAATTTGTAGGGACACTCATTGTACCAATGTTTATTTCCACACCTCCAACATGGTCAAGGTGGATCTTTTCCCTGTTTCTTTCTCTGGTTATTTTTTGAAGTCGAATTTTTCTTTTGATGGATCTTTTTTAATATGCAACACTCCGCTTTTCTCTATGTCACGACTGTCTTGTTTCAACACAATAAATGGTTCATAGTCTTCCGCTAAGTTTTGTAGTTTTAAATTTGGTTCGTTTTTGAGTTTATTTAAAACACGACGCCTGATTTCAGCGTCTTTATTTAAGACCAGCCCTTGCACAAATATTAAACATTTAAAATTATCTGCTCATAATTCCTCCAGTGTAAAATCGTCGCAATGCTTGTTCACTATACTTGCATAAGTAGTGTAGTCGTCTTCCTCTCTTCTAGTAACATTCATACATTTGTATCGCCTATGGAAAAGAGACGTTTTTGCAGAAAACAGTTCTGTAAGTAGCGTAACTGCTTCTTCGAAGCTCAACTCATTGGTCTTTTTTGGGAGAATAAAATTCATGAACTTTGTATGCTCGGCTGTTCCCAATTTCCTTAACAAAAGCCTAACTTTTTTTGCACTGACCAGGTACCACCATCCGATATAAAAATATCCTCATATCGTCTATAGTACTGAACAAAAGTGACATCGTCTTCTGGATTGTAATTGAAATTTTCAATAGCGGCCCACACAGCTGTTTGAGAAAATGCGTTATGATTATCGTCCGCTTTAGTTAACTGTGTCACCTCCAGAATTTTTTTTGTTTCTTCTGCGTTTTCATCAATATTTCCTCGAAGCGTTTCTGTTGTTGAAGAATTTTTTCTTCAAATGCTTATTTGAATCTCTCTTCTCTTTCTACTTGTTGTTGAATTTGCTGCTTTTGCAACGGGAGATTTTGCTCTGCCTGGAATTGTTCCAATTCCAACAGTGAATTTTTGAATTTTGCATCCCTCATATGAAGTTTACAATTTACGCTTGTATTAAATAAATATTCCTTAGTAAAAAAAAAAAAATCAACCAAGTTTTCTTTCCCAATTCTTTTGTTTGAAGAATAACAGTTTAGCAGTTCTTTTGTAACTTAATTTGTTGCACGCTATATTTCTAGTCTTACTAGAAACAATGCAGCGAAATAACATTTGTTTAACATTTTTTTATTTGCACACGTTTTTACGTAGCAAAAATAAAATTCGTCGTTTTAAATATCCGACGAATTCGCATGGGAAATTTTTAGGGGTTTTTTTTGGTTTTTTTTTACCCTCTTTGCCTTTTTCAAAAAATGGCTTGAATCTTTACGTGTTTGCTAAGCACAAATGACGTACGCGAATAATTATTTTTCATGATCTGTCTCTTTTTCTCTTGACAAAGTCAAGCATGTTTTTTTTTTCTTTTTTCAAATCCCAGATGTTATCGAAATAACGATAAGCTTACACGGTATTTGCTAGTTGGTTTTAGACATTTAACTTTGCAAAAGAAAATTCTTACCATAGGAAAAATGGCTTCTAGTGAAGAAAAAAATGAACCCTTTTTCCCTTTCTAAAACACTTGATGTGTTCAATTATTAAATAATTAACAACATTCGCCTTTTTCGCTATAGATTTTGGTAGCAAGTTTTTTCCCGTCGCCAAATTACTATTGTAGTAATTAATTCGCTGTTAATCCTTGCGTATTCAAATATTTGTTGAAATGACGAAGGTGTTCTGTCGTAAAGATTTTACGAATCTTTATTCCAATCACTTTTGGTGATTCTCTGCAGTGACGGTCGTTTTGATTCCTTGTTGCCAATCTGCTGTGTCGTGGAACAATAATGAAAATAAGAACAATCAAGTCGAGGTTTGGTTAAGGAACAAGTATAATAACAATAATGCATAAAGATAGGAAAGCGCGTATATCTGCTGGGCACTCAGCTAGTAGTTGAAGTGCAGTCGCATCTCTCTCACCAGTGTTGGAAATACTAGCACTATTTATAGTGCTAATCGGTGTAAATTCCCCTGTTCAAGGAAGGCTGGTATAACACATTCATAGAAAATTTGTGTAAACTAAATATTAAAAGTGAAAACGGTATTTTCATAGGTTACAATAAAAGCAGTCCAGCTTATTTAATCTACTTTCTTGACCAGAATGCCATAAAAAAGTTAGATGTGTAAACTTCAATGATACATTTAATTTAAAAATGATGAATCAGTGAATGAAAAACTTGAGGAAATATTACCTAGTATTTTCATTGATCACAACGAAAATATTAATACTGACGACAGTTGCAGTAAAACTACTGACATAAATATTAACCCAACATGTTGATACTTGATAAGGGATCGAAAAAGGCCAAACTTCTTAAAAATTGAAAAGCTACAAGACTACATAATGGATTACTGTTTCTCGTTGAAAAGCACATCAGAAAGTTATAATGAGGCGATTAACTCAGAAAGTCACCAAGAATGGAAAAAAGCTATGAAATCCGAATTGAAAGCTTTATCTGAAAATAATACATATGAAATGGTGGCAAAACCAAAGGATAAGATTATAATTTCTTCTCACTGGATTTTCTCCCAAAAAATGACAGTTTCTGGCAATGAAACTTTTAAAGCAAGATTTATTGCAAAAGGTTTTTCACAAATTTCTGGAGTCGAATATTTTACCAGATTCTCACCAATGACAAAAATTAACAACAATTAGAATTTTATTGTAACTTACCACTCAATGCAATTTAAAAATACATCAAATAGATATAAAAAAAAATGCTTATTTAAATGCTCCGATTGACTGTGAGATTTATATTTACCTCCCCTCCCCTCCCCCCCCCTCCGAGGGACTTAAAATGAAAAATAAAAATTTTGTATGGAAACTGAATAAGTCACTGTACGGTCTAAAACAAAGTGCTCACAATTGGGATTTAACACTCTATAATTATTTAATAGAATAAGAATTCAGGCAGTGTCCCATAGACGCATGCATGTATATCAGAAATATAGGTAATAAATTGTTGATTTTAGTTTTTTAGGTTGACGATGTATTATTCGTCTCAAATTGTGACAACACTTTAAAAGATGTTAAAAATAAATTAAATAAAAAAAATTTTAAATGGCTGATCTAGGACAATTGTCATGGTTCTTTGGTATAAAGTTTGCCTGTACAAATGAATCAACCAATCACAGTACATTGAAAAAAATTCTGCTAAAGTTTGGAATGCAAGATTGCAAACCATGTATAACTCTCCTTGGATTAATATAAATAAGAATATAGAGGCCAAAACTAAATTAATAGACAATTGATTATACAGAGAAATTATTGGAAGTCTAATCTATTTGATGGTAACCACTAGGCCTGATATATGTTACACTGTAACAAAGCTATCTCAAAACTTATCAAAACCGACAATTAAGGACTTGTGCAAAGCATGTCCTTCATTATCTAAAAGGAACCAAGGAACAATCTTTAGTATTTAAAAAGTCGACATATTCCCTAAATTTAGAAGGCTTTTCAGATTACAATTGGGGTAACTCTGAGGATCAAAAAAGTATAATGGAATACTGTTTTAGACTGTCAAAGACTGGGCCTATGATCTCCTGGAAAAGTAAAAAGCAACAAATTGTTGCCCTTTCTACATGTAAGGCAGAGTTTGTTGCACTTATGCACTCAGCATAGGAAGCAGTTTTTCTAAACACCCTTCTAAAGTCTATTTTAAAACCAGATCTAAGTTAAAAACCGATAGTAATTCATTGTAATAACCAGAATAGTATCTTATTAGCAAATAATTCTGATTCATCAAAGGTCGAAGTATATTGATATCGGATATCATTTCATAAGGAATTAAATTTGTAAAAAATCTATTACCCTTAATTATGTAATAATATAGCTGACATTTTGACTAAACCTATAAAAAAGATAAGATTAAAACATTTTATCATTAAACTTTTTGGAATTTAGTCATGAATAAATCTATTTTCAGAAATCAAAAATGACAAGTCAAAAACCACAAAAAAAAAATTAATAATAATAGATTGTAAATTGTCCCAGGTACAATGCTAAACTATGACCATTTTTTTCTTGTCTTCCTAACAAAATTAACAAATTGAAATATCTAACAGAATGTTTCGAGTTTTTGTTTAACAACAAAAAAAAAAATAGTCTGCATATTTGAAAAAATGTGTATATCTGTATTTCAATGTATATATGTTTGAAAAGTATGTATATCTATATATATTTGTGTACATAGTACAAAACTTTGTTGAAATTCAAAGACTTACATTTTTTCTTTTTTTATAAATTTTGTTTAAAATTGCCATCCCATTAACGAAACGGCTGTAATGAAGAAATCCAAGATGAAATAAACAAAAGTTATAAAAAAGAAAAAATGTAAGTCTTTGAATTTCAACAAAATTTTGTACTATATATGCTCTGCACCTATAAAATAGATACATTGAGCTTCACTCGAAATTAACGGTGATTCAGTTTTTATCATAACAGTCTCCACCCGTTAAACAAAAACGGTATACATTGAAATTAACAATATTTCAAAAATAAACATTTATAAAATATTTGTGTATATATATATATATATATATATTAATTTTATTTATACAAACATTAATGGCTACATATGTGCATACATGTTTCTGTAATCACCCACGTTGGGGGATTACAGAAACATGTATGCACATATGTAGCCATTAATGTTTGTATAAATAAAATTAATATACCTGCTCTGTTCACTCATTGAGCACTATTTTGGTAGACACATGTTGTTTCATTGGATGTACTTCTAGGACTAAACTCTACTGGCTATATATATATATATATATATATATATATATATATATATATATATATATATATATATATATTTGAAAAGCATGTATATCTGTATTTTTATATGTACTAAAAAAAACTTAAAGTGATTAAAAATGTCTTCTTTTTGCACACATTATACCAATATATTTTTTGATCCAAAAATAAATAAAACAAAAGAAAAATAAGAAAATAAATATTTTTTGTAATTTTTATTTTTTATTTTTTTTTTACACTATCAAACCAAATTGAGTCCAAAAGGACTTTTTCATTATATCAAAAAAGGGGGGAGGGTTAAAATGTTTTTGATTAATAATGAAGGTATGATCCCAATGATTTCGATGATCTTATTCATAACTTACGGTTAAGACAATGAACCAATGGGAAGTCTCCAACCTTATTATAAAACTATCGAATTTTGGAGTCAATCAGTTCACTGTCTACCTTTGTCTTGAAATGACTGAATCATGACTGCATTGATTCTTCACCGCCATCTTTATTAAGATTAAGAATTAATCAACACTTGAGATCGTGACTGCATTGATTCTTCGCTGCCATCTTTGTGATTAAGAATTACTCAACATACAAGATCGTGACTGCATTGTTCTTTACTGATTTGATTTACTACCGTCATCTTTGTTCAACATAATGTCTCAACACTTAACAGTTCTCTTTCTGTTGTCGATTTATATAAACATTCTTTCATTCTGGAATACTTAATATTTCCCATTGTCTATTGTTCTACTTCTTTGACCGATATTTCTCTCACATATTTCTGGTCAAATTATTCATTTCAACAGACAATGGTAGTAAGCCTCTTATTCTTCAAATGAAATTAATTTGCTTGTGTGCAACCAATCGAATGCCTCTCTTTACAGGGTAACTTGCCAAATATCCAACATAAATTTATTTTTTGTTTTTATTTAGAATTTACAGGAGTTGGGATGTAAGTTTTATTTGGGTTGATTAATGGTAAGATATGGTGATAATACATATGATAATGGATATGTGTGTGTGTGGGGAGGGGATATTGAATGATATATGATATTTTAAATTTGATACTTAATTATAATAATTAATGGGGGCATGCACTCTGCCTTGCTGGATTGTAAAATACCTTTAAATATATTTTAATTCATGCAGATTTCATATTTGTCCCTGACACCAAAAGCAACAAGCTCAGAAGTCAGGCATGTAAAGTCAGGCAAGATTTGGTTCAGAACACATAAAAAATGACACAAACACCATATTGCCACTTTCATTCCATCTGTCGTCCGAAGGGTCGAGCTTCAAAATGATAACGATCTCGTGAAAATCCGTCGCCTCTGTCAAAAGTTTTAGGCAGACATACATACATACATACATACATACATACATACATACATTTAAACAGACAGGTGAGATTTATATATATACTAGCGAGGGTACCCAGTATTGCCCGGGTGTTTATCAATGTGTGTGTGTGTAGGGAAAAAAGTGTTAGTAGGCAGGTAGGCTTGAACCCGAAGCCTTGAGGCGAAGGCAGAAAAGAAAGTGAAAGAAAACGTGATATGTTACTGCGACGCTAATAGTGAAAAGTGAGAATGGTTGAAATTAAACGATTAAAAAGTTAAGTGAATGAGTTCACACAGGTGCATATGAGATCACGCACTTAACTTTGGCTTTAAGATTTCTGCGTATTTGTTTCCCCACTATATTGGGAAAAACCAGCTCATTACAAAAAGGGGAGTGTCCAAATGATTAGCAATTATCTGATATGAAGGGTTTTCCCGACATTGATCAAAGCTTACTGCTTTTCTGAACGTCCCTGGCATGAGTGCCAGTTAGACGCATTTGCTCCTGATTCAGTTTCGCTTTTTTTATACAAAAAAGCCAAACAAGTTGTGTTCAAGTCTAAAGTAAATAAGTTCTTGATGAGCCGTTCCATATAAGTTATTAAATTTACCAAATTTTCATTACTAATGATTACTATATTGACCAATTTCTACTGTACACTCTTCAACCCTTATCCTTGAGTGGCCTCTGGGCCTTGATAATGTGGTGATGCCTTTGTAAAAAAAAAAAAAAAAAAAAAAAAAAATTTTATAACATAAAAGTCGCTCAAATAAAAGATAGAGACAACCTCCTTTCATAAATTTTGACAGTTCAGTTAATGCCAGTTTCATACAAGAACAACCGGTCAGATTTGGTCTCCTATAATTGTATTTCAACCTCTTGAAGATTGGAACACAATCCCTGGCATTAAAGAAGGATGTTATGTATAAACGATAGTCTTTTTCTTATCTATTTGTGTGTTTATTTCTATTATTTAACAGTTTGATTAACGGTCTTATTTAACTCTTTGGTAAATGTTACCTTACGCTACAACAGAACCCCGACCACTCTAATTTGTTTTTTTTGGGGGGGGGGTATTCAAGGTCACTGACAATGAATCTGATAATCAAACCCATCGCAAATTTACCATTTGCATTGTATGAACCCCTGGACATTGGGACTATTTTGCGCCATATCACCGTCTTCGGTAGCGTTTTTCTTACATGATACGTTTGCATGCGAATAGGCGTAGTGAAGTGTCTTATCACATCGTGGAGGAATCTTTAAGCGACCATTTGAAATAAGAAAGTTTTTAAAAAATAAATAAATATGTGGTTCATTTGTGTTTTTTTTTTTTGTCTTATGTAGTTTTTAATGCTTTTTAATTGATCTAACAAATAAAGTTTCCACAAGCGGTTTACAAAAACATTTTTATGTCTTTTGTTCTTTTTTGGGGGAGGGGGGGTAGAACTTGTGTAGTTTAACAGGTGCTTCTGCAGTTTAATTAACCATTTTTCTGTAAATAATGTGCCGGCATTTACCGAGTAGAATATCGTTTAACATTTCACAAAAAGTCTGTTTACATTGGGGAGGGGGTGCGGGGTGGCAGGGATAGCGCTGGTAGCATAAGGTAACATTTACCAACTCTTTTTATCAGGCCGTGACTGGTCTGTGTCTGTGTGTGGGTGCATGTGTGTCAGAACCTATATAATACACGAAACATTGACTACATACCTGGTGCCTCTGGGAGATTTGTCGATCATTTTTTGGAGAGCTGGAACCTGTTTTAACAAAGACACTTTCAAGACGGACCCAGAACGACTGAGTGTTTTTTATATATATTTTTATTTGCTTCCAGATATTTTGTCACAGCAGAACTGGAGTGAATGACAATCTTTGGCTTGTGGTTTCTCTGCATCCATTTGGAAACCGTTGCCTCCTTAGAGGGAGACCTGTTTAACCCATCTTGTCTCTTTAGCGTCTCAAAACCCAACTCACTAAAATTACCTCGGCTTATTCAAACCGGAACCCTTGACATGTCACTTCTGGAACCCATTCAGATATTCCGGTACAACTTGATCAGTCACCCAGTTTGATACCTGTCATAACATTACCCTTGACCCTTTCTTCACTTGCACATCCCTCAACTTTATTGTTTACCACAATTCAATCTATTGTTTACTCTGCTAGATAGATAGACAATTAGATGGATAGATAAACTGATAACTGAATAAATGCTTTCTACCTGGCGTTCACATAAGGAGACCTTGTAATAGAAGTCTACATTGGAAGTTGTGGTTCTGGTTTTCTCATGTTTTGATTGTTTGAATTTTTCATGGTTAGGTTGAAGGGTCTGTGGAAGAGGTCAACAGATTTAAAGCAAGGCTGATGGGAAGTGAGAGAGATTAGGGAATGAGAAGAAAGTGAAGAAGGAAGACTTTTGTATGCTAATTAAAGGGAAAAGCCATAACAGTTCCCACTAATATGGCATCGAGAGGCCCCACCAGAAACTACTGCATAGTCCAAACGCCATTCACCAAATGGCAATGCAGAAGGCCCGGTATTATGCACCTGCTGATAGGATGGCCTCCTTAGGAGTTAATTCAAGATTTGGGTCGCTGACAATCAGACGGAGACCATCAGCCCAGAAAAACGTTTGCTACCAGCACCCTTATTCGTGGCATGTCTACAAAAATAGAATAGAAACAATTTAGTCATCTCTAGCTACTTGCCACACAAAAACTGTCTACCAAGTAGGTAGCTTTTCTTCCCCCTTTGTCAGAAACATTACTAATTCGTTGGAGACGAGGACTGAAGGGCAAAACGGAGGAGGTGAGCGTTTCTGGGCTGTCGAAAAATGTATCCGCAATACCTTTTTCTACTCTTTTTTTAAAACAAAAAAACAAAGTATTGTATTTAGTTCCATAATAATGTTTGTTTTGCTTTCTGTATTCAAGTTGACACACTGGTTCCCACTGGATCACCAAAGTTAAATAGGTGACCATTTGGGACTTCTAGGTGCTGTATGTGCTCTCCGCTTATCTCAGCATTGTTTCCAGTCATCCTGGACTTCTCTTTGCCACTCGACTCAAGCAGTGCCAATTCAGGAGAGGTGTGGTTGGGGATTGCACAACCCTTGCTTCATAATTACACGCGCAGCTGCCCTTACAGGGGTATCCTTTGTCTTTCGAGATTGAAGGGAACATCGAATCAAACTTGAAATTAAAGCAAATTTTGCATCAATCGATAAATAACTGCGCATTTTGCTAAAAATACGATAATTTCTTTTGGCAATTTCTTGTTTATTCACCAATATTCCATACATGGTTTGATATTAGATTTGATAAAGAATAGCCTCCAGTGTGAGAAAGTGTTTAGATCGATAGACAACCGATTTTACGAGCAGCACAGCAGAAAGAGCAATGGAAAATCCAATGGAAAATTTATGGACTCCAAGAAAGATTGGATGAGAAAGAAAGAAAGACCAAGAAGTTTTAAAGTCGATTTCTCATCAAGAGCTGAACCGTCCATAAGAATCTTAGGAAGGAAAAGGACACATCTGTGATTAAAATACAATAGCTGAGTCTTAACTGGATTAAACAAAACAAGCCATTTCTTACCCCAATCCATAACTGAACCCAGATCAACTTCTAGATCAAGTGCATATTTCAACTGATACGAGAAAGATGGGCGCGAAGCAATACCAGAATAGAGAATGGTGTTAACTTCCTGATTAATATTCTCTGAAAGGTCATTTATATAGTGTAGAAACAGTGTTGGACCTTGAATAGAGCCCTGAGGAACAGCAGCATTGATACTAAACTGGCCCAGTTTGTGAAATCTAATAATATTTACTAGCAGGGATGCCCGGCATTGTTCGATTGTAAAATATGCTTAAATATGATATTTTAATTCATGCAGATTTTGTATATATTATTATAGAGTCAATTTTCTATGGATTCTTATAGATTAACATTAAAAAAAATGATAATAATTGGTATGCTAGTGAAAATTCCACAACTTTATTTGTTGTACAGATTGTTATAAATATTTTTGCTAAAACCAGCATGCATTTGCCTTTTTGGTACTTATACAGGATACAGACCATACTGAAATAATGTTATTATTTAGAAATCCATTCTTAACATGGGAATGGAGAGGGCGTTTTGTAACTATTCTGTACTTTCACCTAACAATTTAGTGAATTGAAATTGAAAAGTTGTGATTTACAAAAATAAAGAAATATATCTATATGTCTTGAGTACATCAGCTTGAATTGAAACCTAAACCAAAACTTATAAAGAATTCTTGGTAAAATTATTCATAAAAAAAAAAATAGATGACTTGACTGCCATCATCTATAATCGAAACTAAAACCAAAACTTATGAGAAATTCTTGATAAAATTTTTTTATAAAATAATAGATGACTTGGGTGCCATCAGCTATAATCGAAACTGAAACCAAAACTTCTGAAGAATTCTTGTTAAAATTATTTATTACAAGAAATGAAAGATCATAACAGTTAAACGGCAGCCACTTAGAAGAAAAAAGATGTAAGCATGACACGCAAAATATCACACACACACACACACACACACACACTATCATATTATAATAGTTATTTTGCTTTCTTTATTCAAAGTTGAAAATTGAAGAGAATTATATCCATTGTTGCACATTAAACTGGCTGGCTTGTGATGTCTATTTATAGTCATCTTTAATACTTTTAGTAAATAATAAACAGAGCGAATCACAAAAATGAGAGTGAATAGGCAATATATAAAACTAGAACTGGAGGTAAAACCATATAGAGTGAGAGTTGGTGACAGTAACAGACTGAAACACAGTAAAACATTTGAGTTGGTAAGTCAATTTCAGTTTTTGTCTGAATGGTTTTATTTTTCAACAGAACTTAATCCCAAAACAAAGGAATATTTTAGCATGTAGTTTTTTTTTTTTTTTTTTTTTTTGTTATTAAAATATATAGAATAAAAATCTTCAATGAAACAAACGGAGATTTTTTTTTTTTTTTTTACATAGGCATCACCACATTATCAAGGCCCAGAGGCCACTCAAGGATAAGGGTTAAAGAGTGTACAGTAGAAATTGGACAATATAGTAATCATTAGTAATGAAAATTTGGTAAATTTGATAACTTATACGGAACGGCTCATCAAGAACTTATTTACTTTAGACTTGAACACAACCATATTGTAGTCAGCCGGAAAGCAGGAAAACGGAAGACAATTCCACAGGCGTGCAGTTCTAATATTAACTCACGATTAGTTCAATATGCCTTCTGTGTTGTTTGGCATGCAAATGTTTCTGCTTAAAGTTTCACGTTTAAACAAGTTCATTCCGTTAGTTTTAATGTTCAAAAGATACTTTGATAAAAATTGCATGTAAATTTCAGAAAAGTCCCCATGAAAATAATTTTACTGAGTACATCGTAGCCATTTTTATATAGAATATTAAGTTTCTTGTCGACCCGCCCCCTTTAACAATCAAATTCTGACCAATTAAGCTATTATTTCCAATCATCTCAAAGATGTCGGTTGATAATCTTACAACTGTGTCGTTTGAAACTTGATAACTCATGAGTCATTAGCATTAAAAAAATAATTGGTAGGATAGTGAAAATTCAACAATTTTATATTTGATGTATTGTACAGATTGTTATGAAGATTTGTTAAAACCAGCATACACTTGCCTTTTTAGTATTTATGCAGGATACGGACCATGCTGAAATAATAACGTTATTATTTAGAAATTCATTCTTAACATGGGAAAGGGAGAGCGTTTTATAACTATTATATACTTTCCTGAAATATTATGTTCTTGTACAGATTTCTTCCTATATTAAAAAAACAAAAATAAAGGAAAATATGTATGATGTACGTATCCATGACCAAACAAAAATAACATATTCCAAAAATTATGTAATTACATTTTCTTTTTGTAAAGAAAATTATGAAGTGATTAATGGGAATTCGTAAGCATTGCAACAAAAAATCTCACAAGTTTAAATCATATTGAGATATCTTCCTTTGCTTTTTTTTACCTTGTTTTTAAAATAAGGGGCAAGACAGTCTTTCTTCGGTTACTCATAAAATTTGAATTTTTTTTTTTTTAAATAAAACTGCTTGATCAATTTAGATGTTTTTGGAATACAATATTTTCATTTCGTCACTGGTGCATACATACAGATATTTCTTTATTTTTGTTTTTTAATATAGGGGAAATTCTAAACAAGAATCCAATGTTAACACTGTTATTTAGAAACCCATTCATAATATTAGTAGGGGAGAGCGTTTTGTAACTATTCTGTACTTTCACCTAACAATTTAATAAATAAAAGGTACCATAAAAATTGAATTTAACTTGAAAATACTATCTAAAAAATATTATAGTTTGTAGTCTGCATAAAGCACACCTTTTTAATTTAGTTTTTTTTTTTTGTTTTGTTTTGTTTTATCATAGTCCAGTAGAAATCTAATGTTAAAATTTTGAAATCTAATGTTAAATTCTTGTCGACCCGCCCACTTTAACAATCAGATTCTGACCATTTAAGCTAATGTTTCCAATCGTCTTGTAGATGCTGTTCATTGAAAATTTACAATATCACTAACCTTTATCTTAAAGTGTCTTTTGAGGCTTGATAACTCATAAGTCATTAACATTAAAAATAAATAGCCTTCGGGACAAGATCAAAGTGTAGTATCTGTTCCGGCAGATACTGCAAGCTATGACTAGCTAGGACTAGCTATGACTAGCAAAGACCAGATGTGGGGGCAACCCCACATGCCTGACCTTTAACCAGCTCCCATTTCCCACCTCTCGGGAGCTGGTCCCCTTTTCCCTTCCCCCTCCCTTCACTCCTCACATTAAAAATTGGCCTTGTGCCTAATTTGCTCGGTGGGGGAGCAAATAAATACCATCTGTTCCGGCAGATACTACAAGCTATGACTAGCAAAGACCAGATGTGGGGGCGACCCCACATGCCTGACCTTTAACCAGCTCCCATTTCCCACCTCTCGGGAGCTGGTCCCCTTTTCCCTTCCCCCTCCCTTCACTCCTCACATTAAAAATTGGCCTTGTGCCTAATTTGCTCGGTGGGGGAGCAAATAAATACCATCTGTTCCGGCAGATACTACAAGCTATGACTAGCAAAGACCAGATGTGGGGGCGACCCCACATGCCTGACCTTTAACCAGCTCCCATTTCCCATCTCTCGGGAGCTGGTCCCCTTTTTCCCTTCCCCCTCCCTTCACTCCTCACATTAAAAATCGGCCTTGTGCCTAATTTGCTCGGTGGGGGAGCAAATAAATACCATCTGTTCCGGCAGATGCTGCAAAGCTAAGACTAGCAAAGACCAGCTATGACTAGCAAAGACCATATGTGGGGGTAACCCCACATATCTGAACTTGGTCAAGGTAGGGATCACCCTACGACCACAGTTACTATCCAGCTCCCATTTCCCACCTCTCAGGAGCTGGATCCCCCTTTCCCTCCCCCCTCCCTCTCTCTCCACATTAAAAAACGGCCTTGTGCCTAATTTGCTCAGTGGGGAAGCAAATAAATACAAAGATCAAAGTGTAGTATCTGTTCTTCAGATGCTGTACTTCGATTTCTTGTTCTCTGTCAGTGGAGGAGAAATCCTTCACGACTGAGACAATTTTTATTTTTGTTCCTTTTCTCCACATTAAAAAACGACCCTGGTGTCTAACTCTGTCCCGTGGGGAGGCATTGTAAATAGGAACATTGAAAATAAATAAATAAATAATTCCACAACTTTATTTGTTGTACAGATTGTTATAAATATTTTTGCTAAAAACCAGCATGCATTTGTCTTTTTGGTTCTTATGCAAGATACGGACCGTACTGAAATAATAATGTTATTATTTAGAAACCCATTCTTAACATGGGATTGGAGAGGGCGTTTTGTAACTATTCTGTACTTTCACCTAACAATTTAGTGAATTGAAATTGAAAATCTTATAAAAAAAAAAAAAAAAAAAAAGAAATATCATGGTCCATATTCTGCATAAACAACACATTTTTAGTTTAATTTTTTTCTTTTACAATAGTCCAGTAGAGGAGAGTATATCATGGTCGTTTTTAAATCGAATATTAATAGTTTCTTGTTGACCCGTCCACATTAACAATCAAATTCTGACCATTTAAGCCATTGTTTCCAATCATCTCAAAGATGTTCGTTGATAACTTACAATCTTACAACCCTTATCTTATTTATATATTTTATTGTTTAAAGAAAAAATAAAAAATAAAAAAAAAGTACAACCAAAAATTTCAAAACAACAAAATTAGGCACAAGGCCCTATAAGAAATTGGGGAGGGGAAGGGTACAGGGTCTTTGTGACTAGGAAAACAATGATAGCTTGGAGTCTTACTCTTGACTGGCAACATTTACCATAATACCTCATTCACTCTATGGATCTTAATCTAACTAGTAAATCCCAAGCGTTGAGAATAAAAAACATATATACAATTTGTAAAGGCTTATCTGTATGTATGTGTATGCATTTTTTTTTTTTTTTTTTTTCTTAAACAAATATAATGTGTGTATGTGCATTTGTGAGGTGACAAAAAAGTCCAATTTCATTGGTAAAATAAAGATTTTGAATTAAGAGTGTATAAGCTCGTGGAGTGGGGAAAGCTAATGAAAAAAGTTCAATTCAAACATAAAATATAAATCCTACTGGGTTGTTAGTATTCACCCCCCTGTACTATTCTAGCGGCTAGATCCCTCACTGTTTTCCGGGGAACCGAAAACAAGCAGGACAATCCCTAAGGGGGGGGGGAGAAGCCTTACTAGGAGTGGGAGAAAACAAAGCAGTGGGTGGAGAGGTCGGTCGGTTACCTCTGAGTGGTGGGAGAGGATCGGGATTTATCCAAAACAAATATGTGATAAAGGGGAGTGGGTAGACTCAGGGGTTCTCTAGCACCAAAAAATAATATCAGGAGCGGGATCTCTTTTGTACCACCAGTCAAGAGTCCCTTTACTGAACTATGCTAAAACTAGGCGGGATGGGTTCCGAAGGACCCAGCACCGCCCGTGCCATGCTTAAGGAGGGAACACGTATTGAAACTTGGCTCCTCGACGGATGCACAGACTAGTGCTGTGCACCCACCTCTTGTCAAATTCCACTCTAGGCAACCTCCTCCAATCGCATCTGATCTTTACTTTAAGCAAATGTTTAAAGTAAACGATCAGATCCTGATCCAGAACAGATGTCCCTTCGCGGACCAACTTGAGGCGCGTGATCCAGATCACCATACGCGCTACAGCTAGGATTGCCAGGAAAATCATTCTTTCCTCCCTGGGGAACGGCAGCTCCATGTTGTAGACAAAAAATCCTTCGTTGAGATCGAGCAGACACTTGGCATCGATGCGAGCTGTTACCCCGACGTACTTCAATAAGGGCTGGATCCGGCTGCAACTAAAAAACGCGTGCCCGATCGTTTCGTTACAACCCTTATCTTAGAGAGTCCTTTGAAACTTGATAACTCATGAGTCATTAGCATTAAAAAAATAATTGGTAGGATAGTGAAAATTCAACAGCTTTATACTTCATGTATTGTACAGATTGTTATGAAGATTTGTTAAAACCAGCATACACTTGCCTTTTTAGTATTTATGCAGGATACGGACCATGCTGAAATAATAACGTTATTATTTAGAAACTCATTCTTAACATTGGAAAGGGAGGGCGTTTTATAATCATTATATACTTTCAGCTAACCATGTATTGAATTTAACTTTAAAATTCTATCTAAAAAAATAGCACGATCCGTATTCTGCATAAGTAACGCTTTTCTAATTATTATTATTATTATTATTATTATTATTACTATTATTATTATTATTATTTTAACGACAGTTCGGTAGAAGAGAGTCCATTATGGTCGTTTTTAAATCGTATGTTAAGTTTCTTGTTGACCCCGCCCACTTTAACAATCAAATTTTGAGCCATTTAAGTCATTGTTTCCTATCTCCTCAAAGATGTTCATTGACAACTGAGAATCTCATTAATCCTTATCTTAGAGCAAGGCTTTACGTTGCGAGTTAAACAGTCGCATTTGTGAGTGATTTTTCAAAGTGGCGACTAGAAATAATAAAACGCTTATCTTTTGGAGGTTGTGTTGAGTTTTTTAGGGGTTTTTTTGTTTTGTTTTTTTTACAATCTTCCAAAGCTCATTACTGAGTGAAAAATGCTTTTTCAATGTTTACTTTTTTTAAATTTTTTTTTAAATAAAACGAGCAAAGTCTAATTATTTAAATAATAAAAGTTTAATAGGACAATATATTCTTTTTTTTTTTTTTAACAAAGGCTATTTAAAAAAAAAATTATCTGAAGAAATTTGAATGTTAATACATTCAAGTCTCAACATAAAATTTGGTGCATATTTAGAATTACATGTTTTTAAAAATTAAAAAAAAAATACAGAAAAATCTTTATGATGTATGTACTCATCACGGAACAAAGATGTCATATTCCAAAAATCACGTGGGTTTGGCTAGTAAATGAAAATATTTTGTTGTCAAAGGTCAACTATAGATAAATTTGTCTGTAGAACCATGTAGAGTTTTCTTTAAACCTTGATAAACGGTGAGTTATTAGTATATAATAATGATGATAAAATAATAATAATAATAATAAAATAATAATAATAATAGTAATAATAATGATTAGTGGAATCCAGTTATTTATTTGATTTGTTTTACATTGGTGAGAAATATTGTTATAAAGTTTTGTTAAAACAAGCATGCACTTGTGTTTTTGATACTTTCGCAGAGTATCGACTGTGTTGAAATATTATGTTCTTGTCCAGAATTCTTCCTATATTAAAAAAAAAACAAAAATAAAGAATAATCTGTATCATGTACGTACCTGTGACAAAACAAAAATATCGCATTCCAAAAATTTACGTTTTGTAACTATTCTGTACTTTCACCTAACAATTCAATAAACAAAAGGTACCATGAAAATTGAACTTGAATATCTTATCTAAAGAATAGCACGGTCCATATTCATCATCATAAGTACTGTAACTTTTATTGCCTTTGGTAACAGTAACTTATGATGAATATGGCCTTTGCGGTACTGCCATAGATGGTAGTGTCGCCTGCATATATGTCAATAAATGAACTTAAAATGTGATTTGGGAGATTATTGATGAAGATAAGAAAGAAAGACCCAGGATGGATCTTTGAGGCACACCAGCATCTTGAAATTTGACCATCTACCTTGATCATTCTATATCTACTGACTCATTCTTTCAATGTGACCATACCATTAAAGTCTCCTTTCTGCACACATCCCTCTATACTGTCCAGATTAAACAACAGCTACCAAAGTAACTAATTTATTGTCTATTTGTTTTTCATCGCCCCTCTTTCGTCTGTTGGAAACCCTGCACAAGTACCACCTTTTTAGTTTCTAATCTTTAGTTTTTCATTTTAAGTTACGTTTTTCCAGGAATTAAACCTTCCGGCCTCTCCCCCACCCCCCAAAAAATAAATAATAAATTTGTCTCTGTTCCAAATTAAACAGCATGCTTTTCCAAAAAGAAAAGTCTATTTGAAAAATATGTTATTTGAAACATCGTTTTTCACACCACTCTTTTATCTGTTGGAAGCTGATGTTAAACCTATGTCTGATTTACGATGTTCGCCGTCAGTTTCAGGACTGGCTGCCCATAACTATCTTACTGTAAACCATCGTATATGGTCTGCATTCATTAAGGTTGCTGTGTATTCTATGGAAGGATCCAGCTTAACCTATCATAGGTGAATACTGCCCAAAATCAAGTCAAATCTATTGGAAACCCTGCATAAGTACTGCCTTTTTAGTTTCTAACTTTTAGTGTTTCATTTTACATTAAACAACATACTTTTCTCGGAGACAAGAAAAAAAAAATTAATTTATCTTTATTCTGAGTTAAACTGCATCCCTTTCTTTAAAAGAAGAAAAGAAAGTAAAAATCTATTGGTAAAAATGTTACTTGAAACTTAAAGATGGTGTTGTGACCTATTGATGGCTAGAACCTTTTATAGAGATGCTTAGAAAGCTTACAATCAAACAAGTCATTCTCACAAGACCACTCAGTGGTTGGCTCATGCCTTTCACCATCAACCAGGATAATTAGTCTATAAAGCAATTGTCCCAGCTATTCCGAGCATGCCCGGGAGCTCACAAACGTATGAGTCGGGCCTACCTGCGGTGAAAAGCGAACCCGGAACCTTTCAATTACAAATCAAATCTACTAATGAACTACACCCATCTTACCCCAAAGCGATGATTTAGTTTCGCCCAGCGGCTATGAAAAACAAGTCAGTAAGTGATTCGGCGGTTGAAATACACTGCTTTGATAACGTGTCTCATGTTATTGCATTTCGTATCGTGGTATGTCGATTCGTCGAGATTGTTCGGTGCTGCTTGGGAACATATGTGTCGATTCAATGATATTGTTTGTGGTGTGGCATGTCGATTCGGTGGTAGTATTCGGAATTGCGTGGACGAATTTGTTAAGGACCGTGCCGTCACTTGTGAAAATAAATATATATATAGATTTTTTTTTTTCTGGCGCTCTCTCTCCCTTGTGCAACAAACTTGGAAAAAGCGATGTGGTGGATGATGGTCAGACTTCATGAGAGACGCAGTGGTGAGAAGGGATAGAGCCAGTTCAATCCAGCCGAGGTAAATGCTATTTCAAACACATCTTGAGTGTTATTTTCATAATGTTTTGCATAATGTAACCTCCAACCTTCTTCAGGTGTATCTTGTCGAACTCAGTTCTGCAAATGTTCATGGCGTAACTGATAAAAAAAAAAGTAAAAGTATTTTAAAAAATACTATTTGAAACTTAAGGATGGTGTTGTGACCTATTTATGGATAGTACATTTTATAGAGATGCTTAGAAAGCTTACAATCAAATCAGCTCCCTCCAATAAATCCATTCAGTGGTTGGTTCACGCCTTTTACCATCAACCAGGAGAGTTTGTCTGTTTGAGTTTGTATGAAGCAATTGTCCCCACTCCCCAACAAGCTTGGAAAAAGCGATGTGGTTCACAATAAAAAACTAGCTGATGACAAAACTGACATGGAACGCAACCTAGGTTTCTGTTTCTGCAGTTTGTTGTTGAAACAGTGAGCATCTAGAGATAATCCAATCATTGAGTTGATCAGACTTTGTGAGAAACACAGTGGCAAGAATGGATAGAGCCAGTTTATTCGACCTTAGGTAAATACTATTTCAAACACATCTTGAGTGTAATTCTCACAATGTTTCAGACAATGTAACCTCCAACCATCTGCAGGTGTATCTTGTTGAACTCGGTCTGCAAAGGTCTGTGGTGTAATGGATAAAAAAGGAAAAATCTATTGGTAATAATTATGGCTAGAACAACAGCATATTCTTTTCATTGTTTTGACTTTCGAGTGTGTACTCATTGATATCTTATATGCTTTTATATAGAGTGATGTGGTTCTCGATTGATTAACTGTGTCTGACTGTGTCGGATATATACTCGAGAGTCAAAACAATACGAATATTCTGTTGTCATAGCCCTAGTAATAATGCTATTTGAAACTTAAAGATGGTGTTATGACCTATTGATGGCTTCAACCTTTTATAGTGTTGTGCTGTGTTGTGCATGGATGTGTAATAATGAGACTTGGAACATGTGTGTCTAGTTGGCAAGAAAGGAACTGAATAATGGTGTCCCGCTTTATTAATAGATTGCTATGCGCATGCGTGAGTGCATACAAAAGTTAGATCAAGAAACCGGGACAAAAGAGTCTATATAAAAGTTACTGAAACGAAAGAGCAATACTTTTAGAGAGATGCTAGAACCTTTTATAGAGATGCTTACAATCAAATCAACTCCCTCCAACAAGTCATTCTCACAAGTTACTAAAACGAAAGAGCAACGATATCATTACATCTCCTTTTCTCTGAAAACAAAGATGACTTAGGCATGTAAAACAAAACAAAGAAAATGGAAAAGCTGGTTCAGGGTAGACTGCCTGAACAGCTGCAGCGAAGCAGGTGATTATTCTGCCCCATGAGATGCTTGCTGGGAGGTTATGGTGTGTGCTCATCATAAGTTCATTTTTGATGGTGGTCGTACCACCCTACCACTACGGGTACATTTTTGAGTGTCATTTGGCATGTTTGGGGCTGCACACACAAGTGGATCCACAGACGTTGTACATTTTTGTGGAGCTGTGTTGGGGAGGTTTTGCAACATTTGTTGGGTAGGCATCACTGGAATACTTATGTGTTGTCAGTTTCTTCGCAGCACATGCCCATTGACACTCTTCAAGAGATAGGAGTGGTGACCATCTGCCTGGGATGTTACAGTCGCTGGGTCCCAGCTTCCAGACGCGGGATTCTGTACCCTTACCCGTTGGCCATGGTATAGGGCTGGTAGATCTTCCTTGAGTGTATGTCGGTCAAAATACCTCTTTTGGTTCTGCTGACGTTGGAATGCGCTGTATATCAGATCCTAATCATGGTTGTCATTTCTGATTTTGGTGATCAGTGGAGACTGGATTCATCTACCCATGAGTAGTTGTGCAGGGCTTGGTATGACACTTGAAATTGGGGTGCAGCGCCAGTGCAATCTCAGAAGTTGTTCCCGACTGTTTGGCTTTCTTGAGAATGGTCTTGATAGTCCTTATTTGATGTTCTATGAAGCCATTCCCTTGTGGTCTCCGGGGTGTTGTGGTCTCATGATGGAAACCCCATTATTTGGCGAATTTGCGGTAGAGATGACTTGAAAAGTGTGGTCCATTATCGCTGACTATCTTTGATGGTATGCCAAACTCTGAGAAGATTTTGCATGTAATGTTCACTATGACACTGCTTGGTGAGTGATCAGGTAGGCGTTTGACTATAGGATACTTTGAGTAATAGTTAGCTATGATCAACCATTGACTTCCATGGAGATCAAACAGGTCTGTGTCAACTACGTCGCATGGTTTTGTTGGGATATCATGTTGCATAAGTGGCACTTGTATTTGGGAGGGCTGATGCTGTTGACAGATACTGCATGACTTTGTGAACTGTTTGATGTCTTTGTTTATGTTTACCCAATAAACAGTGTCCTTGGCAAGGAGTTTTGTTTTCTCCTGTCGTAAATGAGCAGCATGAAGTTGTTCTAGTATGTCCTTTTGAAGTGTCTGGGGGATGACAATTTGTTGTCCTTTGAGGATAAGACCATCATCAATTGAGAGCTGATCTCTTAGATCCCAGAACACTCTGATGTCAGTGGGCAGCTGCTTGATTGTCTCTGGCCATCCCGTAATGATGGTATTTCTCAGCTAGTTAAGCAGAGGATCTCGCTGTTGTACACTGTCTCAGCTGTTCGATGCGATCAGTGGAAAAATGAACTGTATCAACCCGAGCACCAAGCTCGATAGGGTCCGCATTACAAGGTGGTGGTAGGCGCGATAGTCCATCAGCCAAGATGTTGTCAGATCCCTTATATGTGAGCCTGAAGTTGTATCCTTGGAGTTTTATTAACATTCTTTGCAGACGTGTCAGGGCTGAGGTGAGCGGTTTGTCGATGATCATAGTGAGGGGTTTGTGGTTGGTGACGACTTGGAAATGGTAGCCATAAAAGTATGTGTGGAACTTCTGTGTGCCAAATACGATGGCCAGTAGCTCACGTTCGATACATGCGTATCTCTGTTCTGTCTGTGATTGCCATCCTCATCTGGGTGTAGCAGAGCTGCACCGATTCCATGTAAACTTGCATCACAGTGCATGTATATTGGTTTTTGGGGTTGGAATAGTGAAGCAGGGACGTTTCAGATACTTCACTTTTTATTTTTTTGAAAGCTTCCTGATGGTTTGGTTCCCACTGGAAAGCAGAGTTCTTGCATAATAGGTCACGCAACACTACAGTCTTGCAGCTGAAGTCCTTAACAAAACGAGATGTCATCATACCCAAGAATTGTTGTAGTTCCGTTTTGTTATGCAGTTCAGGCATCTTCTGTAAGTCATGTACCTTCGCCGGATCTGGTTTTAATCCAGTGTGTGTGTACAGGTTTCCGAAGAAGATTATTTCTTGGCGTTTGATCTTGCACTTCTCCGAGTATAAGTAAGGCCTTCTTCGGTAGTGACCTCCAATAACGTCTTAGGTTTTCATCATGTTCCTGCTCTGTCGACCCATATATGGTGATATCATCAGCTATGCCACAAGCACCAGTGCATTTCTCGAGTATTCTGTCCATCTCGAGTTGGTAGATGTCCTGACTGACACACAAACCGAATGGCAGTCGTTCAAAACAATATCTTCCAAATGGCGTTTGGAAAGTTGTTAGTGGTTGGCTTTCAGGGTCGAGCTTTATAGACTAGTACCCAGACTTAGCATCCAACTTTAAGAAGAATTTTGCTCCTGCAAATCGGTGTGTTTGAGCTCTTCAACAGTCGGAATTTGGTGGTATGGCCGTATGAGAGCTTTGTTTAGTGCTCATGGGTCTAAGCAAACCCTAATTGTGTTGTCACGTTTGGTGACATAAGTGAGAGATCTTACTCAGTTTGTGGGTTCGTTGATGCGGCAAATGACTCCTTGCAATTCCATCTTGTCAAGTTCCGATTTGATTTTTCCGTGCATGACTATAGGTATCCTTCTCGGTGGGTCTATGTAGCATGGTACATTGGAGTTGACAACAAGCTTGTGAGTGTTCCAAAATTCACCAATACGGTCGAATCTGTCAGGGTAGAGATGCATTAGGTCAGCTACACTATTGATGGGTTGGTGCTGGGCTGAGATAGCACAGTTCATTGTCACTCCCTAAGAGCTACTGATGTTGGCATGCCCAATATGGCTGCTCCTGGTACATCAACCACATAGAATTAGGTATCCAGCCATGGGGAGTTTTTATACTTGCACCTAATAGTTGTGGTGCCATAACAGTTTATTCTGGTATTGTTGTAGACTGTTAGTAGACATTGTGTTGAGGTGAGTGATCCGGGCATTGGGTTTCCAGCTTTGTCTATACTGCTGGGGTACATGTTGCAGAATATGTGGATAGGCAATGTATTTGCTTGTGCCCCTGTATCTACCTTCAGGTTGAAGGTATGAGTGTCTGGGTGGTCCTTCAGCTTGATGCTTAGATCGACAAATGCCTCATTTCGAGGATATTTCATGTTTGCTGATTTTCTGCTGTTAGTTGTGATGGAGCTAAAGGTGAGGTTCTATGTCAGTCATGGCTTGGTCATCATGTTTGGTGAGGCTGTTTATTTTCCTGCCAAACTCCCATTGTTGGTTATGACTGTTATGCCAGGGCCTTCCTTGTTGTCTCTTGGTTTTGTGCTTTCCTAAGATGCAAACTGTAGCCCAGTGGCCTGTTTTGCCGCATGTGTGGCATATGTCATTTTTGGCAGGACAGTATTCTTTGCCAAAACAGTGACTGCATCCGCAATTTTTGCAAGTTTGTCCGTGTTTTTGGTCAATCCCTTGCTATTGGTGTGTACCACAGTTTATTGCAGCTATCTGTGGTAATCCCTGTAACTGGTAGAGCTGGTTGACATAAACTGCTGATGCCTCGTGTGAACCGGCTAATCTAACAGCTTCCTCAATTCTGTAACCCTTCGGTTTGTTTAACAGTTCCTTTTGCAGTTCGGGTATGGGTGTGCTTGCAATTAGTAACTCTACGAGACATTCGTTTAATTCGTCGGCACTGAAATCACATTTCTTTGCCAACAGTCGACATCTGTTGATGAAGATGTCTGCTGTTTCATTTGGTTTCTGCTAGTATTTTCTGAGTTCCAGTCTACAAACGCTGTGATTTGTTGCCGGTTCTAGCTGCTCCAAAAATGCAGCGAATATCATTTGTGGATCCTTGCAATCATCATCTGACATCGACCAACTGTTATAGCGGCGTAAACCTTCTCTGCCAGTTGTGAGAAGAATTAGAGGGACTTTATCCTCGTGTTTCGTAGCTTTGATGGTGAAATAAAGTTCCATTCGTTGTTGAAATAGTTTGAACGATTCGCCAATACATGTTGAGCCCCAATCAAAACTAGGGACTTGCAACAAAACTGTGGACACTATGATATGAAAGTGTGAAAAAAGTACAGACAATCTGTGTGGCGTGGGAGGTTAGGAAAAAAAAGAAATTAAAAAAAAAAAACGAATGTGCGGTAATTCGTTCAGCATGCAGCAAGGGAAGAGAAAAAAATCGCTTTTTTTTTTTTTTTTTTTTTTACTCACTGCTTTACACTTTTTTTCCCCCCTTTTTTTGTCCATGACGTTATAAGATTATGTGTTGTTGATAATACCGCTTGGCACCATGTCATGCTGTGTTGTGCATGGATGTGTAATGATGAAACTTGGAACACGTGTATCTGGTTGGTAAGAAAGGAACTGAATAATGGTGTCCCGCTTTATTAATAGATTGCTATGCGCATGCGTGAGTGCATACAAAAGTTAGATCAAGAAACCGGAACGAAAGAGTCTATATAAAAGTTACTGAAACGAAAGAGCAATACTTTTATAGAGATGCTAGAACCTTTTATAGAGATGCTTACAATCAAATCAACTCCCTCCAACAAGTCATTCTCACAAGACCACTCAGTGGTTGACTCATACCTTTTATCATCAACCAGGAGAATCAGTCTATGAAACAATTGTCCCCACTTCCCAACAATCTTGAAAAAAACAATGTGGTGGATGATGAAGAACTGGTTGATGACAATTAAAACTGACATGGAAACCAACCTGGCCTGTTTCTACAGAGTTCATTGTTGAAACAGTGAGCAGCTAGAGATCATCCAATTATTGAGTCATCAGCCTTCGTTAGAGACACCGTCATGAGAATGGATGGAGTCGGTTCAACCCTTGGTAGGTAGATACTATTTCAAACACAAATAAACTAATTCGTATTATTTGGATTCGTTGGATTACTATTCTCAATTTGAGTGTTATTTTCACAATGTTTCAGCCGATGTAACCTCCAACTTTCTTTAGGTGTATCTTGTCGAACTCCGTCCACAAAGGCTTGTGACATACTTGGTAAAATTTAATTGTAAGTGACAGTCTTCTGGAGGTTGAAGGTTCAATCCTTAGTGATATTCAGAATACAATTATGAATTATACTTCAGGTGATATTCAGAATACAATTGTGAATTCTACTCAATCATGAATGACAGAACGAGAGCATGTTACCCCCCCCCTGCGTGGGTTAAGTAATGGGTTCTGTTTGAAATTCCAAGTTTGACAGAAAGATTCTCAGAGTTTAACAAGATACACCTGATAAGAGAGAAAAAGAGAAAAGATAGAGTTGACGTCATCGTGTTTTGAGGAATTGTTAATACAATTTGACTTTTGATTTTTTTCAACTTTCGCTTCATGTTTATTTTTATGAATAAGGACTTTTATGATGATTAGTGTTTTTAAAAAATAAGGCCTCTTATGATAAGTTTTTTTAGAAATAAGGCTTTTATGATAAGTTTTTTAAAAATAAGGCCTTTTATGGTGGTAAGTTTTTTTAGAAATAAGGCCTTTTAGACTAAGATTTTTAAAAAGAGAAAAAGTTTGAAATAAATACTTTATTTAAAAAGAATGCTTCGTTTGTTTGGCTTTTATGTTCTTAAAATTGTAGTTGTTTTTTTTTACTGATGAGTCACCACTTATCAAAGTTCAAAGCCGCTTAAGGATAAGAGTTGATGAAGTGGAATTATTGTCAGTTACAATTCCATGTAGATTCTTGAGTTTGACAGAAAGATTCCTGAGTTCAACAAGATACACCTGAAGAAGGTCAAAGATTACATTGATCAAAACATTGTGAAAAAAAACACTCAAGATAAGAATAGTAGTCCAAAGAATCCAAATACAAATCACCAATCTTCACCAAAAAAAGTCAAAAATGCAAATAAACTAAGTTGAACATCCCTAAAATAAGATATGTCTATTAAAACAAAAGGAGGGTGGAACTGTAAATTCACCCTTGTCCGTTTGTTTGTTTGTCTGTCCGCACTTTTCTCAATAACTACGTCTTGAAATTTTTTGAAATTTTGCACAAACATTAAACATGATATGAGTAAAAAAGCGACAGAACGAATTTTCCGGGAAAATTCTTGTTGTTCCCCTAGGGAGGCCTTTCAGGTTAAAATGGCTAAAATTGACACTTTTGTGCTTATCAAAAAAATTAATGCCTTGGGTTTTTAAAAAACTATCTGAAAAGTTTTTTATGTGTCGTTCACTGTGCACTCATGGGGGATCATGAATGCTTCACTTGTTTCTTTTGTTTTTTTTCAATTTTTTTTTATTTTATTTTCGATGGGGATGGAGTATCCTACCAGATGTCAGACATTCACTTGCTATCTCATATATTCCAACCCAGAGATCATTTTAAGTTTCTAATCATCTCTTTAAGTTTAAATCTCTCTTGCACTTGGTTCACCGGGTATATTTCTGCTTGATTTTTTTTTCTGGCATGGATTACTTTATTCATCTATAAGTGAACTGGAGGGGGGGGAGCCATCACATTGTTCTCACTTCTTTTTTGTGTTTCTTTCTTCAACGATGCATTTTTGCATCTGACCTAACATGTCTATTTCGCACAAAATCGGAAGCCAAACTGCACTTGCATGCGAGCAAAAAAATATCTTTCTTTCTTTTATGCTCTCCTTCTTTCTTTCCACGTTTTCTTTCACACAAACCGAATGACATTTCAGGTGACATCGTCGACTCTAGCTACAATCATAATCTTTTGAACTCTTTTTGCACTAACCAACCTGCACAGCAAAAATTACAATTTTCAACATTCTGGCCTAATCCGGGATAGATTATATATCACAACTCGTGCTATCTACCAATCTTAGTTATTACAACAGGACCATTGTCAGCACCTTCAAAATGCATCGTTGGATTGCCACGAATAACAGCAACATGGCCAGGGTGATGAAAACAATGTTTCCAGCCATAGTTATGGTCTTTGGTGTGGTTTTAAGTGAGAGCCACATCATGCCACCTCACATTTTTGAAGTCGACTTTAAAATCAACACCAAAGTGTACTTGGATGTGCTGAAGAGTGGTGGTCCTCTGGTGCAATCAGGTGCTGATGGCCAACCCTAGTGTGGCAGCAGGACGGTGCAGGCTGACAAGTCCAAAGAGACCCAGGCTTGGCTTCAGAAGGAATGCTAGGACTTTGTACCCTTCTCTCACTGGCCTGCCTCCTCCCCTGACCTGAACTCACTGGACTACTTCGTTTGGTCATATGTGGAGAACATCACCAACATGACCTCCGACAACACCAAAACCAGCCTGATCACTGCCATCCACCGAGTATTCACTGAGCTCCCATAAGTGATGTTTCTGACAAAGGAGGAAGAGTTTCTGTTTTCTAGGTTGGAATCTCAAACATTTATTGTTGGCCTGAAATAATATTTCTTTTATCTCCTTTCACTTTTCATCAGGTGACTTCATGCTTTTTCTAAAGTGACATTTTTTGTGTTTTAGATATTATCATATTAGATATTATAGTGTCCATTTTAAATGTGGCATGTGTTGGACGACTTTAAAAAAATTGATTTTTTAACTTATCTCCAATCTTTATTTATCTCTTTTTCTCTCAAGCCCATTCTTATCACTTCTTTCCATGTTTTCCTTAACCTTCCCCTGTGGACTGGACCTTCTACCTCAATTATTCTACATCTATTGACTTATTCTTTCAATGTGACCATTCCATTGAAGTCTCCTGTTCTGTACACATCCCTCTATACTATCAAGATTCAATTTCCTGTAAGGTCACCAGATATAAACTTGTCTTTAAAACGCACATTGCACATCTATTATTCTCATATCATTTCTCCCCATGCAATGCATGTCCTCAACCCTCACTGGCCAGGGTTAATGGTATGGCTATGTTGAAAGAATGGATAAGAATTTTTTGAGTTAATAGATGTAGAACAGTTGAGGTAGCAGGGTCGGTTCATAATGGATGGTCAAGGAAAACATGGGAGAAAGTGATAAGGATGACTTGAGAGAAAGAGGAATAAATACCTGGCCAGAGATAGGTTAATTGGATATGCGATCAAAATTGTTGACAGGTGACAAGTATTTTTAACTAAAGTCACAACGTGCATCAACTCAGGGTGAAAATAAGGAGGGGGTTCACAGGATATGGCACATACCTTTTTTTTCTTAGTACAAAGTCTTTTCTTTCTCTTTCCTCACAGACTGTCTGGTCAAAAATAAAAAAATAAATAAAACAGGCAAAATACTTTCAAATTACAACTGATAAAAATATGTGATTTGTTAAATTCTAGCTCAATTATTCATTAAAACATCAAACACATTCCATTATGTAAAACACAAGTTTAACCCAGTATAATTATGATGTACCATAATATTAACACACATATCAAATCCGTTGCCAAGGTCGCTGGAAAAATGGTAGGATCCTTCTACCACTCCAGTAGATATCTCACTCCTGATGCAATTCTCTACCTAAATAAAAGTCAGGTACAGCCAATGATGGAGTACTGTTGCCACATCTGGGCAGGAGCTGCTAGAAGCAGCTTATCCTGCCTTGATAGAGTTCAAAATAGACTTCATAGCTTAGTGAGGGATGCCCTTTTCTCTTTTCTGCAATCTCTTTCACACAGAAGAGACATTGCGAGCCTGTCTCTGCTTTGTTTTATTCATGGCAAGTGCTTGTCTGAGCTTCAGTATGTGCCCCCCACCACCAAACTTTCATGAAAACACTCATCTAGCCAAAACCACTATCCCACATTCTTTATCTGTGCCTTAACCTAAATGTAGATTCCATGAACAAAGCTTCTTTCTTAGAACTGCATGCCTCTGGAACTCTCTTCAGCTGACTGCAGTATGATTGTCTTTAAGTCTAACCTAAACAAGTTCATGATGAACCGTCCCCCTAAGTAATCCAACTTACAAAAATTCCACTACCTATGTTTACTGTGCTATAATCACATTGACAAATGTATACCCATTAACTCTTATCCTCGAGTGGCCTCCGGGCCTTGATAAGTGGTGACTCCTATGTGAAAAAAAAAAAAGAAAAAAAATTTATTTAAAAAATCACTATGGCACTTCTGGTGCTACCATATCAGGCTGTTTGAAGATACTGGCTTCCTGGCTTAAAATGCACCAGATATTAATATTGTCTTTTTCCTGTTCCCTTTACAAAATTCAATCATGTTCCCCAAAATCAAAAACAAAAACAATAATTTTCTACTACAAAACAACCAAACCAAACACCATGAATAAATATTTGAAGATATAAAGAATTTTCTGCATAAAACTTTTTTGCCAAAATTACTGGATTTGGCATTAAATAATCTGAAAAGTGTTGATATGCTATAAAACAAAACCACCAAACTCTGGCCCAGAGGACTGCTAGTATGAAACATTTTTAAATAATCACCTAAAATTAAAAATCAACAAAAGAAATAACTCATTTTAAATGGAAGAATATACTCAGAGTTGTCTACCTTAACTTTAAAAATGTGCAAACAAATAAAACTAAAAATTAAAATGAATTCATTGCTTCCCCAGTGACATCATTAGTTGAGTATAAAGATGATTTTGATGTTAATTTAATTCTAACAAAATTTTGATTTTTCAGATTCAAATATGGAAGATCTGAACAAGGAAGTGATGAAGTTCAGCAAATGCAAGCTAAAGAAAACGGAAACCCGCATCACCACACCTGGAGGTCAGACGTTGCTTGAGAAAAAGGATGAGTCTGGACGATTGGTTACAACTAATATGAATGAGTCTCGTTGGGGTTTTGTTGGTGATCTCAGACGAGATTTACAGGTGGGAGAAATACGATCGGGTCTCGTATTGGGTATGTCACACGTGTTTTTATTATTACTAGCACTATTACATTGTTACATATAACACTGGCTATCTCGAGAGGGACAAAGAATATGAAGTTTCTTGATGTACAAGATTTGTATTTGTTTGGGTTCACTTTCTCAAAAGACAGCTTCGACTTATCAAAGACAGCAGTAACATAATAAATATTAGTAGAGAGCTAAGCACCAGTGTTGATAGCTGGACTTTGGTAGCTAGGAAACATGCTCAAATCATGTTAATCTTTATTTTGTTTTGTTTTTTTTCGAATAAAGTTAATGGATCTGTTAATATTAAGCCTTTTTTTGGGTATCTGCATTTCTTCATCTGGCTTGCTAAATAACTTCAAGTGTAGTTCTTAAACATTTAATTTTCACCTTTTAATGATGCTGTCATAAACAAAACACCTGCTTCCAATTTGCCATCAGCCAGCACAGAAGGAGTAAGGCTCATAAAACTGTCATATGAATGCTTATGCCAGTGCACAAGCTGATCTAACTGGACGGAGCAAAACATAAAACTTGACTTGAATTGTGTGCGTACTTCAAAGAGTTTCGCCACATGCTTGAAAACAAAAGCCTGCCACTTATCACAGTCGTTCGGCTGTTAAGAGCAGCATGCCAGTTTCAACTCTTGTTTGATTGGCTCATTCCTTTGATAATCATCCTCTTCATCTTTCTTGAATTAAATTTTCTTTATATGATTGCCTTACATAGTTGGAGTCTGGTAGCCAGGAAATATGTCCAAATCACGTTAAATTCTTTTCTGAATAATGTTGTTGATGGATTTGTTAATATTAAGCCTCTTTCTGATCTCTGCATTTCTTGGTCACTCTCGCAAAGTTATTCCAAGAATAGTTCTTAAAGATTTCATTTCAAAGATTTTAAGTTTCTTCTAATGCTTGAGATTGAACAGAGGCATCAGCATGACAGGAATCTTGATATTGGATTTGAAGATGACCACGTTGCAATCTGCAGGGAAGCAGTCCTCTGGTAATGTGTTCCACAGACGGGAAGTTAAAACGATTTTCCAATATTAATTCTTCATTGCAGCCAAATCTTTCTCTTGAGAATTTTTTGGGGGTCTGCGAACAGCCAGTAGATTCTAGAATCAAAACTGGTGTCCATGTTTCGCTTGCATATACAACAATAGAAATTATCAATGCATTGCAAAGTTTTAACTTCACTTGACTTTGATTTAAAGTGACATTCACCAAGGATGAGTTGAGACGGTTTCTCCTATAGAACACTCAGCATCCTGGATGAATGCAGATCATGCATGACGGTCCACAGCGGCTA
Organism: Euprymna scolopes; assembly: GCF_053919585.1. NCBI lineage: Eukaryota > Metazoa > Mollusca > Cephalopoda > Sepiida > Sepiolidae > Euprymna > Euprymna scolopes. The sequence continues at coordinate 32,141,726 of NC_136520.1, forward strand.
AGATAGTGATAGACAGCCAGTCCTGGAACCAGTGGTGAACACTGTATACCTGTGGACCAAAGCTAGGTTCAACATTGGCTTTGATGGTGTGTAAGCATGTCTTCAGTTGGCCTCCCAGACATCTTCACCAATCTTGGAGTAGTTCTAGAGCTATTGCTTCATGGATGAACTCTCCTGGGTTGTAGTGCGCAACGTGGCCGAAGCAGCAAAGTGTCCTCTTTAAAATGTCTCCGCTTAACTTCAGAGGCATTGATATGCTCCTTTCTGTGTCTTTTCATTGAGATGTCCAACTGTAGAAGTTGCTATTTTTATTCATCTGCTAATGTCAGATGAGGATTCTAGAACGATTGAGCCACCAAGAAACACAAAATCTTCAGGGTTTTTTGTATTTTTTTAACCATTTTGTTTATTATCTCGAGAAAACTCTCTTCCTGATCTACATCAATGACCTTCCTAAACACATACTTAAATCATTCGTTGACATCTATGCTGATGACACGACCATCTACGGCAACACATCAAAGGCTGTAAATGACAAAGTTCTCTCTGATTCTCTCTCCTCTGATCTCGAGCGCGTGGTTCAGTGGGGGAAGATGTGGCTGGTTACCTTTAATGCATACAAAGCCAAACTCCTATCCTTACATCATCAACGCTCTGATCCCCATCTGGCATCAATTGTGATGGATGTCTCTCGTCTGGGTGAGGCCCCGTGTTTTGACAAGCTTGTGGGTTTGACCATTACTCCTGATCTGAAATGGAATACATACATCAAGTCTGTTGCCAAGGTCGCTGGAAAGATGGTGGGATCCTTCTACCGCTCCAGAAGATATCTCACTACTGATGCAATTCTCTATCTATATAAAAGCCAAGTACGTCTAAGGATGGAATACTGTTGCCATATCTGAGCAGGAGCTGCTAAAAACAGCCTATCCTGCCTTGACAGAGTACAAAATAGACTTCGTGGCTTAGTGAGGGATGCCCTTTTCTCTATCCTGCAACCTCTCTCCCACAGAAGAGACGTTGCAAGCCTATCCTTGTTTTATCGTTATTTCCATGGCAGGTGCTCATCTGAACTCCAATCTCTGGTCCCCCCTCGCCAATCTTTCGCAAAAAACACCCATCTAGCTGAATCCACTGTGAAAAATTTCCCCCATTCTATATCTGTGCCTAAATCAAAACGCGGATTCCATGAACAAAGCTTCTTTCTTAGAACTGCATGCCTGTGGAACTCTGTTCCGTCTGCATGCTTCCCTCCGGACTACAATTTGGATGTCTTCAAGTCCAATGTTAACAAATTCCTAATGAACCGCCCCTTTAATTAAACACTTCATCAAATCTCCACACTAACGTAATGTACTTGCAATAACCCTTATCCCTGAGTGGCTTCCGGGCCTTGATAAGTGGTGATCACTGTGTAAAAAAAAAAAAAAAGAGAGGGTAAAATTTGTCTTTGCATGGGTTCACTTACATCTCCTATTTCTCACAAAAACTTTGAGCTCAAATAGAATATTTCAACTTATCAAAGATAGCAACAACAAGTATGATATTATTAGTGTAATGAATATAAAGTTGATTTTTGTAATGTTGTATGTTCCTGGATCTTTTCTGTTTTGAGGGCCTGAAGCAACGGTCTTCTGCAATTGCTTTTCTCTCTTTTTTTCTTCCTTTTCTTTTTGTCTTTTCTGGGGATGGGCATCCTACCAGAAAAATAAGAGAGAGAGAAAGAAAGAGAACCATCTTTTTAAGTGCTGTTGTTCTAATCTCTCTTGCAGTTAGTTAATCCAAAATCTGCAACTCTAACTCTGCCATTCTGATAGTGTTATATTGCATATCCCTCCATATTTACATGAATAAACCAGAAACCAGCAGGAACAGTGACGGTGATAATGATGGTGATGCTAAGACAAACTCTGTTTGTCGATACAACGCAAATGAACACACTAAACACACACAACAACATCAAAGGCCATTTTTTTATGTACACACATCAACATAATAACTCACAACTCACCTCAACAAAGAAAACCGCCAGAGGAAGCCATACATCAAAGAAAAATCAAAATACAAAATACAACTATGTCCGCAACATGAGTATAAATATGACAGCTTGTTCGACAAGCAGGCAGATTTGCTCAGCGTGTCAAGCTGTGAACCTCGTTCCCTCACCAGCCAGCAGCCATTAACCTTTCGCCAGCAACAACAGCTACTAAAATTACTATGCTCCCACCGTTGTCGCACCACCGTCATCCCACTTGTGATACTGGACAACAACCTTGAAGACTACCCCTCTTCTGCCACCGCCGCCGCTGCCACCAGATCACTACAGCTCGTCAGACAGCAAGGTTTGTCCCGCCAATAGTAGCAGCCACCATCACCAACACTCCATCAGCGACAGCAGCTATTAAGATTACTTCTCTTCCGATATTGCCGCCAACCTCCTTGTGCTACCGGACAGCAGCTTTTAAGATTGCTCCTTCTTTGCTGCCGCCACTGCACCCGTATTCCAGATACCAAACCACCTAAGTCACATTCCTGTTGCTGCCACCACGGCGCCCGTATTCCAGACACCAGAACACTTAAGCCACATTCCTGTCATCGCCACCCCTGCCTCAGCCTGACAATAACACCAGATCATCACTGAGTTCATATCAATTCCCGACCAGCATTTCTACCGACGTCTCACTGCCACTGAAATATCCTGATACATTCAGCAGTTCAGTTCACGAATATTTTAACTTTAAATAAAGGTTTAAACTCAACTTAGTTTAGAGCTTGAACTCAGACTGGAAATGTGGGACAAGTTAACACAAAAGATAGGGTTGGAAGAAACGATGCGGTGGTAAGCTGATAATCTGCCTCAGCATGGTGAAGTGAAGTAAGATGCAGATCTGATCCTGTGTTCTCGTCTCTACAGAGTGTGCAAATGGCTTGACTTGATATCGACTGCAGCTTCAAACCGACATGCCTCAGAGGTGTTTATACGAGAGACAGAGAATTCAGTTGAAGGAGCCAGCTCAACTGACCCATGGTGGACACTAACCCAACAACAACAACATAAGATATCGTCTCCATGTTTTGGAAGCTGGGAGAAATGCAACTTTAGCATAATGTAGAAAATTACAATGTCTTGCAGCATCGATAGGAAGTAAAGAATAAAGTTATATCAAATGTATAACCTATTGTTGTTTGGTTTCCTTTGGAGGGAGATGAACTTGAATAATGAGAAGAGACAAAGACACAACAAAGTGAAGGCATGTTCTTTGCCTGTGTGTTATCACAAACTGATGTTAATAAGCTGTTTTATTATATGTGAAACACCCACACGTATACACACCAATAGAAGAACATTTTAACCATTAGACATAACATTGTATATATGACTATATATTACAATATTAAAGAGACATCTGTTAAATAGAAGAACGTTTTAACCATTAGACATAACACTGTATATATGACTATATATTACAATATTAAAGAGACATCTGTTAAATAGAAGCACATTTTAACCATTAGACATAACACTGTATATATGACTATATATTACAATATTAAAGAGACATCTGTTAAATAGAAGAACATTTTAACCATTAGACATAACACTGTATATATGACTATATATTACAATATTAAAGAGACATCTGTTAAATAGAAGAACGTTTTAACCATTAGACATAACACTGTATATATGACTATATATTACAATATTAAAGAGACATCTGTTAAATAGAAGAACTTTTTAACCATTAGACATAACACTGTATATATGACTATATATTACAATATTAAAGAGACATCTGTTAAATAGAAGAACATTTTAACCATTAGACATAACACTGTATATATGACTATATATTACAATATTAAAAAGACATCTGTTAAATAGAAGCACATTTTAACCATTAGACATAACATTGTATATATGACTATATATTACAATATTAAAGAGACATCTGTTAAATAGAAGCACATTTTAACCATTAGACATAACATTGTATATATGACTATATATTACAATATTAAAGAGACATCTGTTAAATAGAAGAACGTTTTAACCATTAGACATAACACTGTATATATGACTATATATTACAATATTAAAGAGACATCTGTTAAATAGAAGAACATTTTAACCATTAGACATAACACTGTATATATGACTATATATTACAATATTAAAGAGACATCTGTTAAATAGAAGAACATTTTAACCATTAGACATAACACTGTATATATGACTATATATTACAATATTAAAGAGACATCTGTTAAATAGAAGAACATTTTAACCATTAGACATAACACTGTATATATGACTATATATTACAATATTAAAAAGACATCTGTTAAATAGAAGCACATTTTAACCATTAGACATAACATTGTATATATGACTATATATTACAATATTAAAGAGACATCTGTTAAATAGAAGCACATTTTAACCATTAGACATAACATTGTATATATGACTATATATTACAATATTAAAGAGACATCTGTTAAATAGAAGAACGTTTTAACCATTAGACATAACACTGTATATATGACTATATATTACAATATTAAAGAGACATCTGTTAAATAGAAGAACGTTTTAACCATTAGACATAACACTGTATATATGACTATATATTACAATATTAAAGAGACATCTGTTAAATAGAAGAACGTTTTAACCATTAGACATAACACTGTATATATGACTATATATTACAATATTAAAGAGACATCTGTTAAATAGAAGCACATTTTAACCATTAGACATAACACTGTATATATGACTATATATTACAATATTAAAGAGAAATCTGTTAAATAGAAGCACATTTTAACCATTAGCCATAACACTGTATATATGACTATATATTACAATATTAAAGAGACATCTGTTAAATAGAAGAACATTTTAACCATTAGACATAACACTGTATATATGACTATATATTACAATATTAAAGAGACATCTGTTAAATAGAAGCACATTTTAACCATTAGACATAACACTGTATATATGACTATATATTACAATATTAAAGAGACATCTGTTAAATAGAAGAACATTTTAACCATTAGCCATCACACTGTATATATGACTATATATTACAATATTAAAGAGACATCTGTTAAATAGAAGAACATTTTAACCATTAGACATAACATTGTATATATGACTATATATTACAATATTAAAGAGACATCTGTTAAATAGAAGAACGTTTTAACCATTAGACATAACACTGTATATATGACTATATATTACAATATTAAAGAGACATCTGTTAAATAGAAGAACATTTTAACCATTAGACATAACACTGTATATATGACTATATATTACAATATTAAAGAGACATCTGTTAAATAGAAGAACGTTTTAACCATTAGACATAACACTGTATATATGACTATATATTACAATATTAAAGAGACATCTGTTAAATAGAAGAACGTTTTAACCATTAGACATAACACTGTATATATGACTATATATTACAATATTAAAGAGACATCTGTTAAATAGAAGAACATTTTAACCATTAGCCATCACACTGTATATATGACTATATATTACAATATTAAAGAGACATCTGTTAAATAGAAGAACATTTTAACCATTAGACATAACACTGTATATATGACTATATATTACAATATTAAAGAGACATCTGTTAAATAGAAGCACATTTTAACCATTAAACATAACACTGTATATATGACTATATATTACAATATTAAAGAGACATCTGTTTAATAGAAGAACGTTTTAACCATTAGACATAACACTGTATATATGACTATATATTACAATATTAAAGAGACATCTGTTAAATAGAAGCACATTTTAACCATTAGACATAACACTGTATATATGACTATATATTACAATATTAAAGAGACATCTGTTAAATAGAAGAACATTTTAACCATTAGACATAACACTGTATATATGACTATATATTACAATATTAAAGAGACATCTGTTAAATAGAAGAACATTTTAACCATTAGCCATCACACTGTATATATGACTATATATTATAATATTAAAGAGACATCTATTAAATAGAAGAACATTTTAACCATTAGCCATAACATTGTATATATGACTATATATTACAATATTAAAGAGACATCTGTTAAATAGAAGAACGTTTTAACCATTAGCCATCACACTGTATGTATGACTATATATTATAATATTAAAGAGACATCTATTAAATAGAAGAACATTTTAACCATTAGCCATAACACTGTATATATGACTATATATTATAATATTAAAGAGACATCTGTTAAATAGAAGAACATTTTAACCATTAGCCATAACACTGTATATATGACTATATATTACAATATTAAAGAGACATCTGTTAAATAAGAACATTTTTACCATTAGACATCACATTGTATATATCACAACGTTAAAGAGATATCTGTTAAATAGACGCTGTTTATACACCGGCCGAAGATACAACAGCAAGACAAAGATTGGTTCTTAGTTGTACTAATGAGTGATTTTTATATTTCTGGGATCATTAAGAGTTTCTGATTTTTCAACCAGATCCTCCCACCAAGTTAACCCAATTCAGGTTAATTGGAACCCAATTTTCCTTTTAAATAGCTAACATCTACAAACTTCGCCCCTTTTTTGAAGTTTGGTAAAAACATTCAACTAAAATGATAAACTATGCACATTTTTGTATTATATGAGTCACTTATTTTGTGTCCTCAATTGCAAAGATACATTATTGGATACATGCACATCTCACTTGTGATGATTGTTAAATCAATACACTGAATTATTGAAATTTATTTTTGGAATAGAAATACAAATATTCTATAACGATATAGAGAAATGAATTGATAATCAATGGAAACACATGGTTAAAGGTTTTTTTTTGTTTTTTTTTTTTTTTTCGTTTTTTTTTTCTTTTGCTAATGAATCATCACTTACCAAGGCCAAAAGCCACCCAAGGACAAGGGTTCCTCGTTAACTTGCATTCCCATGGGGGACAGTTAGATACAAGATCGGTTTTTAATGCGGAGGAAAATCCAGCTCTCCAAAAAGAAGAGAGCATTCTGGATTGGAACAAAAATAAAAATTGCCTCAGTCTTGAAGCATTTCCTCACTGACCAAGGACAGAAAGATGAAGGGCAACATCAGAACAGATACAGCACCTTGTTCCTAGCTACTCAAGGATGAGAGCTAATGAGATGAAATGATTGTCAATTGAGAGATGAAGAAAACTTATGAGAGGATTAATAGAATGATCCAAGTTTGAATATTTCTGGGGATTTTTCGTGGCAGGAATATATTATATAAAGGTTATATACAGCATAATCACGTTGACACATCAGTTCCCATTAGATCAACAAAGTTAAGCATCATTGAGCCTGATCAATTCTAAAATGGGTGACCATTTAGGAATTCCAGGTGCTGTATGTGCACTCCGCTTATCTCGGCATTGTTTCCAGTCATCTAGGACTTCTCCTTGCCACCGGACTTAAGCACTGTTAATTCAGGAGCGGTGTGGTTGGGGATTACACAACTCTTACCTCACAATTACTTATGCAGCTACCTTTACAGGGGGTATCCATTATCGCTTGAGATTGAACAGAGGCATCAGCATGACAGGAATCTTGATATTGGATTTGAAGATGACCACGTTGCAATCTGCAAGGAAGCAGTCCTCTGGTAATGTGTTCCACAGACGGGAAGTTAAAACGATTTTCCAATATTAATTCTTTATTGCAGCCAAATCTTTCTCCTGAGAATCTTTTGGGGTCTGCGAACAGCCAGTAGATTCTAGAATCAAAACTGGAGAATAGGGTTGGTGTAGAAGCAATTCTAAGTGCAGTTCATGTGGTATTGCAATTGTTGCAATTGACTTGTGACATGGGAATCTTTCTGTTGAACTTGGGAATTTGTATGGAATGTTATTTAATCCACAGCGGTAGCATGCTCTTGTTCTGTCAGCCATGATCAGGTAGAATTCCTAAATATTTCATAATTGTAGACTTATAATTTAACCATAAACTTCTAGAAGAGTGTCACTTACAATTGAATTTTACCAAGTACTTTATCTATTATCCCACGAGTCCTTGCAGACAGAAAGATTCTAGAGTTCGACAAGATAAACTTGAAGAAGCTCGAATGTTACATCGATCGAAACGTGAAAATAACACTCAAGATGAAAACAGTAGTTCAAATAATTCGTATTATCAATCCTCATCTCAAAAATTCAGAAATACAAAAAAATGTTTATTCTGTTTTTTGTTATAAGTGGTTGACTCTTCTTCTGTTCTAGCTAAACTGTTTTATCAATGCCTCGTTTCCAGGCTGTTTAGTGGTATATTCTATTTACAGATGCAGTGTGGGTTGGCAGATTGTACCAGTGTGCAGCCTCCGTTATCGAGCACTGCCTCCTTGCAGCTAGTCATTTGGTTGCCAGAAGACACGTATATGTAACAAAAAAGAATGTGTACTTCCCACTCATCAAGAAACACTGGATAATTTACTGCAAGGATTTCAACAAGAGCCCCATTCGAAAAGTAGGGACCTTAAATGGTCAGTTGCACTGTTAGACTCTTGTTGATATATCTGTCACTATCTACTGAATCAAGTGGAACCGTGGTCAATTAATGTACAGTAATGACTGTTATATGTCCATTCCCATTTAAGTCTGTGTCATTGACATTCAATTTTCAATTGTCAGTGGTAGATAAACCTATAAACATTCCTTAACTATTCTTCTCAATAAATTTAGATTTTGACTATTTACGATATATTCGCATACTCATAATCCTAATTTATGATACAATACAAAATCTTCTTTCTTGTTTTTTTTTGTTTGTTTTTTTGCGAAGGAGTCACCACTTATCAAGACCTGAAGGCCACTTGAGGATAAGGGTTAATGAGTGTTAGGTGGTAGTGTAGTAATCATTAATGATGTAAGTTTGGTGGAATTTGATTATTTAAGGGGGACGGTTCAACAAGAACTTGCTTACATTGGACTTGAAGGCTACAATATTGTAGTCAACCAGGAAGCAGACCAGCAGAACAGTGTCCCACAGGCAGGCAGTTCTAGGAAAGAAGCATTGTTCATAGAACCTGCGTTTAGATTTAGGCACAGATAGAGAGTGGGGGAAATTGTTGATAGTGGTTGTAGCTAGTCGAGTATTTTTTGTGAAAGTCCGGCAAGGAAGGACCATAGATTGGAGCTCAAATGAGCATTTACTATGAAAATAACGATAACGATAGAGCAAATTTCTTCTGTGGGAAAGGGGTGAGAGGGAAGAGAAAAAGGCATCACCTACTAGGTTTCGAAGCCGGATTTGATCTCTATCAAGGCAGGATAGGGTATGCCAAGTAGCTCCTGCCCAGATGTGGCAACAGTACTCCATTTTAGGATATACTTGGTGCTTATACAGATACAGGAATCTCAGCTTAAATAAATTTTATTGGTCAGAATCCCCTTACAGAATAAAATTGCAGGATTTATCTACACCATAAAGTACAGCCTCCTTTTGGTATACATATTGATGCTCTACATTCTTATGTGATGGGAGGTGCAATTGTTTCGTATACTAGTACATTTGTAAATAGGCTTTCAACATCAAGTAAAGTGCTGATTTTATTTTTTTATTTTTTATTTATTTATTTATTTATTTTTTTTTTTTTGTGAGAGTTGCGTATCTGTATGAGTTCTTAAGTGGGCTTCACACCATATTTTTTTTCTGGAAATCACTTGTTGGGGACAGGACGGTCTGCCCTGGTGTTAGACGATCCCGTCCCTATGTAGGTAATGGTGAATGGGTGTATTTAATGGTAGAGGAATTAAAAAGACTAAAGGTCGCATAATGAAGACGAAAATATACTGTTAAATATCAACGAAACAAATGCAATTTATTTGCATAAATGTACAGGAAAGAGGATAGAAAGAATGAGAGTTCGTTGAGAGATAAGTAACGTTACTTGCGGTTGACTGGCTAGTCAGGAACGCGGTGGTGGCTCATAGCTCCACCGGAGCGGTGTTCGTCACATCTTGATTGGTCAAGCGTTCAGCAGAAAAGAGGGTGAAATATGAGAACAGGAAGTGACGTAGCTAGGTCGCTCTTCTGAGTTAAAGGGCGATAATCGATCTAGGCTGAGAGTGTTCAACTCCCACACACTCCAGACAAGATCTAGAGCCACTTTATACAAGAAACTTTAAAAAAACGGAAGTACTTCAAGGTCAAAAACTTGCCAACGGTAAGTATTAGATGAAATAGATGCTGACCCAGAAAACAACAATTCTTCCCTCTTTGTCAGAAACATCGCTCCTAGAATGTGAGGACTAAAGGACAAAAAAAAGGGAAGCAAGAGTTATGCAGCTGACAAAAGTAAATCGAAGATCCACTTTCTACTCTTATATGGTAAATAAGGAGCAGGTCCTGGTCATGGGAAGATGACATACTGTTCTTAGCATTCTTAAATGGTCACCCATTTAGTATTAGCCAGGTTCCACATTGCTTAACTTTGGTGATCTAACATGATTATGTCATACATAAATAATGCCATGCTGATTATTAAAAGTATTTTTCTTTTTTGTAGGTTCCCAGGATGTGGCGCAGTCTTTGGAAACTCTGGAAAAATATGGTGTCACTCATGTCTTGAACGTCGCTACTGGTGTTGAGAACCTCTACCCAGACAAAATAATTTATAAAAACATTAAACTTTACGATGTTCCAGACACAAACATCACGGCAGCATTTGACAACGCGTTCCAGTTTATTGATGAAGGTCGGAAGTCAGGCTGTGTTCTTGTCCACTGCAATGCCGGCATCTCTAGGGCAGCGTCGATTGTAATCGGCTATCTCATGAAGACTGAGAAAATGAGTTTTTCGGATAGTTTTTGGTTCGTAAAGGGCAAACGGCCAGTGGTTCATCCAAACGCTGGTTTCGTTGACCAGTTGAGAGATTACGAAACATACTTATTCCAAAATCCGGCACTACAAACCTCTTAAACTTGCTAAAGGGGAGGGGGGACAGAAAAGTTTGTTTCAGCAGCACTCTGGAGATATCTTCCTTAGATTTTATCCCCTCCTCACTTCAAATGTTGTTAGAATAAACAACACTGTCCACATGAAAAGAAAATATTAAAATATTTTATGACGTGAAACTTTTACAAAATATATAAAACCAAACCACCGAATTTAACTTCAGAAATTAAAACAGTATGAACTACTGTTTTAATTTTTTTAATTAATGGCGAAAAAATATTTATATTATTTGGATTCCTCAGACTATTGTTCTCATTTTGAGTGTCATTTTTACAACGTTTCGGTTAATGTAACTTCTGACCTTCTTCAGGTATAGCTTGTGTGAACTCAAGAATGTTTCTGTCGAACTCAAGAATTTTGATGGAATTTCGACCAGAATCCTTTATTTACTTCACAGGGAAAGCATGCTCTCGTTCTGTCAACCATGACTGGATAGAGGTCCTAAGTAATTTGTGATTGTATTTTTCGGTCACCCACACTGATAATTGAACCTTCAATCTTCAGGAGAATATCACTTTTTGCAATTGATTTTTCTGAATCTTCTAACCACTGCACCACAGGTCCTTGCGTCATGGCTGACAGAACGAGAACATGCTACTCCAGTGAAGTAAATAAATGGTTCCGTTTGAAATGCTGTCCAAATTCCCGAGTTTGATAGAAACATCCCTGAGTTCAATACTATACAATCGAGGAAAGTTGGAGGTTACATTGACCGAAACATTGTGAAAATGACACTCAAGATGGGAATGGTTGTCTGATTAATTCAAGTAATATAAATACTCAATCCTCGTATCAAAAGCAAACAAAAGTTCTCAATAAAATTCAGTTTTGATTTTTTTACAATATACTCACAAACTTATAATCAAAAAGCCAGACTTGAAAACAAACCGACTGAATCTATATAATAAAAAACTGTAAAGGACATATTCACTCATATAGATCAACTACCCTTCTCAAGTATCTGGAGATAACAGGGTTATTCAACAAAATTTAAAAGAAAAAGAAAAACAATACCCTATCTAACTATATAAACATAGACACTGAACAGCAGATACATACATAAAACTTATAACTATTAATGTATATAAAAAAAAAAGACTCGGGCATTAAATGACCACATAGGTTGGTATGTCGTAAAATCAATCATATAATCAAAATGTAATTTACGATATAATATAGAATCTCAGCTAAACTAAATTTAATGAGTTAGAATTTCCTTTCAGAATACAATTTTCTCAGTGCAATATGAATAAACAGCTAAAAAGATATATACTGACTGATTGGAAATCTTTCTCCCAGTAAAAGAACCCAAATGTTGGCTCTCTCAGCTTGTTATAGGAATGGTCTCCACTGTAACCCAAAATGGAAACATTTTTTTTTTACGGTTCTAAATGCTTTTAAAGATTTTTCTTTATCAGAATGTCATTATTTAAGAATGTTATTCTATAGTGATCAATGCAAAAGAAAAAATAACACTTTAAGATGGAAACCCGAGATTCTACGACAAAATATATATTTTATTTATTTATTTATTTTTTTATTACATTTTCACCCTAAACAAGGCATAGTGCCACTTTGATATAGGGGGCTACTATCAGGGACATAAGTGACAGGGATACTATGTAGGGAGTTGAGCAGCAAGATGTCTGTTCACATTAAACTTGAACTTCTGCATGTCAGTACAGTTGGGGAAGCAGGAACTTGGAAGGCAATTCCAAAGTCTAGCAGTTCTGGGGAATAAACTATTAGAGTAGAAGGCTTTGTTATATCTAGGGATCTCTACTGTGTAGAGGTGGGACTTTGCTGCTTGTTTGGTTTGTTGGGGAATATTTACATCAAGGGGGTACAAGAACTTGTATCCTGAAGCATAATTAACAAAAGGATAGGTTATTACTACAAACGCTGTGCAGTGAGAAAATTTTCACAGCATTCTATTAATTAAAAACAACCCCTATAGAAAATTTGGAGTGTTGCCCCACAGGTAGGTCATTTCCTACTATTTCTGGCAGATACTGCAATTGAGCTGGTCCCAGATCTACTGGTCCCACCCTTCCCCTGGAGTGCACGAGTGAGATCAGTGAGAAGGATATTGATATTTGGGCAACTCAACTTCTCCATACCAATGCTCAGGCAGGAGAGACTCCAGCTGCAAATGGTTGAATCAACCTTACCAACTAACCCTGTTCTATATCTACTAATCCAAGCATTCTCATACATTTCTTTCATCATTGTATTTATTTTAATGCCTGTTATACATGCTGGCATGTGTTGGACAGCTTTCAAAAATTGACCGCTAAACTAAGTCATGTCTTTATTCCTCTTTTTCTCAAATCCATCTGTATCACTCCTTCCCATGTCTTCCTTAACTTTCTCCTGTCAAATGATTTTGCAGTGCTTGTTAAGATACAGTCGACAGATCGATTTTTTTAAAAATGTTGTTTTAAGCACAAACAATATTACGTACTTAATTGTCAAACTAGTAATATATCCAAAAATTAGGAAAATCACAGAATAGAAATTTAGGCGGACCTGTACGAGAGTGCCTACCCCCTAAAAAATGCATGTTTTTCACCTTTTTTTTTTTAAAGTTTTTTTTCCCGACGATTATCATAGATTACAGACTTAATACATTAGCGGGAAAAAATTTGAAAAAACAAAAAAATTTAATGACTTTTAAGAAGGGGGTTCACTTTCTCGTTATAACGTTCTAATCATGTGACATGTCGGTAAAGAAATGGACAGTAAGTCAGGTAGCAATGAAGTAGAACGTTATAACAAGAAAGTAAAACCCCTTCTTAAAAGTAATTAATTTTATTTTTTTCAAAATTTTTTCTGCTAATATGATACTTAAGTCTGTAATCTATGATAACCGTTGGAAAAAAAACTTTTAAAAAAGGTGTAAAACACATTTTTAGGGGGTGGGCACTCTCGTACAGGTCTGTCGAAATTTATTTCTTGTCAAAAGTAAATTTTACGGAAAATTGGATAAAACCACATTTTTCTTAGCCGTTCTAAAGTAGGCTGTAGGGGACTAAATGCAGGGGACATAACTCCGAAAAGAATATTTTAGATTACTTGTGTCATGGCTGCAATAGTTTTTGCCTATAGTGATTGACTTCTTTTTACTAAAAATGCAATAGCAGTTGTTTTACTTGATGAATTTTCGTAATTGTTGGATATATCACTATTTTCGACATGACAGTTAATATTGTTTGTGCTTAAAACGACATATTTAATAAATCAATTTGTCGACTATTGTTTAATAAATAAGCACAGATTTTGCTACTGCAACTGTTCTAGATCTACTAATCCAGGCACTCTTAGCTATTCTTTCATAATGTTCAGTTTGTCTGTTTTACATGTTGGCATGTGCTAGACAGCTTTTAAAAATTATCTTATAAACCTTTCTCTGGTTAAATCTTTCATTTATTCATTTTGCTTTCGAGTGCATACTTATCTTTTCCTTGACCTTTCCCTGTAAATTGATTCTGCTACACTGCTGATCAAAAATTTAAGACCACTTAAAAATCTTTTTACAGAAAAGTTTTTTTAAGGGTAGATTTTAAACTCTTCCGACTAAAGGTTACCAATACTACAATTTAAAATGTTATGGAAAACAAAAAGCTACATTCCAAAGATTTATTTTTAAAATTGACATTTATATTAAACTAGCGGGGGTACCCGGCGTTGCCCGAGTGTTTGTTTCCGGGACGGGGGGGGGGTTTAAAAAATGTTATGGTAGGTAGGATCAAACCCGGAGTCATGAGTAAAAGTAGGAAAATAAAGTGTGAAAAAAAAAAAAAAAAAACATCTGCAACATTAACAGTTCGGCCACCAAAAAAAGTCCATTCCACTATTCCAGTTGTTTAGGAAAAAAAAAAAAAAAAAAAAAAAAACGAATACGGTAGGTCGGCGCGAACGTGAAAATATAATGAGAATTGTCCAGCACGCTAACCACTACGTCACAGAGCACTGCAGCTTAGTTTAGTGATTTTAAATAACTTCACATGAAAGAACTACGAAGCCAAACCGGTGTTCTCTTCTCAACTGTTCCTTGTGAACGATCCCCAAACGGTGTTAAGTGGTGGCAGGGGGAGGAGGAATTTATAAGAGAGAAAATATTTTACCACTTCCATTGATCTTAACCGATTTTGGCCGTGACTTCTCAGCAGAAAAAGTATAGAAATCTAAGATTATCGAGGAATTTGAGAAATAATAAGCCTATAACAAACCTCAGATATTGTTCTGCCGTTTGTGCATATTATATTTGCATGAAATATCTTGGTTTTTAATCCTATTAAGGTCAAAATCAGACGTGAAAAAATGAGTTCATTTTATTTATATAGAGATTAGGCTTTTTACACATGATCAAAATTATAAGACCAGCGACAAAAATTCTATTAAACTGTACAAAAAGTGTATGAAAAGTGTATGAAAACATTCAACAATCAAACTTAATCATGAGTTCTACCTTCACTGCTTTTGATGACTTCAAAATTTTGGGGGTATGCTAGAAATAAGGGTTTCACCATTAAGGTGCTGGGGATCCTGCTCCAGTTTCTGAAGATGGCTTCACGAAGTTAATTTCGATAAACCTCTCTTGTCATCCATCCCCAAACATTTTCAATTGGGTTCAAGTCCGGTGACCATGCAGGATGTCCCAAGAGATGGCTCCATTTTCTTGTAGAAAGCTCAAGGTCCATCTTGCAGTGTGGATTGCAGCATTATTCTATTGGAATAACCATCCATCCCACACAAACGATGACCCTCCATCATCAAAGATGCTTTTTGTAGCTGCTGTCTGATGACCCTGCACCACCTGGAGCTCTATCGCCCCTCTGTAAGACACCCCATATCATTACAGACCCTCCACAACTATGACGTGGAAAAAATTTCAAGGGGCATGTTTTTGTCATGCCAATATCGCTGGAAGCCATCAGGACTATCTAAATTGATTTTTTTCTCATCAGAAAACAGGACTTTCTTCCACTTTTCAACGTCCCAGGTTTGATATTCACGACCAAATTTTAAGTGGTCCACTTTGTGACATGGAAGCAATCGAGGAATTTTGTTTGCTTTTTATTTACCATGCCTTTTTGTTGTAAGTGTCGTCTGATTGTTATTGGACTGCAATCAGCATCTGTAACTGCCTTAATTGGACTAGAAGAAAGTCCTCTGTCATTCATAACAACCCATCTGATTCAATGCAGGAGAAATTTTGCGGGGCCTACCAAAGGATTTTGCTTTTCTCAGTTTTCTTTAGAAAGTTGCAAATAACAGTTTTACTGCAATTTACCTTAGCTGCTATCGCTCGCTGTGACAAACCTTGCTTATGGAATCCTAGAATTCGAGAGTGGTCAACTTCGGTTAGTTTTCTTGCTTTAGGTATGATAACAGCTTCACACAGTGATTGCTAATGTCTAACTGAACTAAAAACATTAGAATTACCATAAATCTAACAATTTATACCCTTGGTCTTATAATTTTGATCATGTGTAAAAAACATAATTTAATAAAAATGCAAATTTTTAAATAAAATTTTTGGAATGTACCTTTTTGTTGCCATAAACTTTTAGATTGTCGTAGTAGTAACCTTAAGTCGGAAGAGTTAAAATCTATCCTTAAAAAAAAAAAGGTTTCTTTTTAAAGATTTTTAAGTAGTCTTAAATTTTGGATCAGCAGTGTATGTCAATTATTCTACGTCTACTAATCCAAAAACTCTCATACATTCTTTTAACCTAGCAATAACACCAACGTTTCCTGTTTTGTACATATCCCCCAAAACTGTTCAGATTTAATCTATATAATTCTAAAACTCTGTGGATTGTCCGGCCATCCTTGCTTGCTTGAATCTTGTTTTCAACAATTGGGCGATTCCATCTTTAAAAAAAGATGGCAGGTGAATTTTATATATATACCATGTTAAAGGTATTCAAGAATGAATTTAACAAGGTTATTAAGAGTGCTAACAAAAGTAGAGCAAAATATATTTTTTATTAATATAAACAAATTTACATGGTCGCAACACTGGACATGCTAACGTTTAAGACAAATGGTCAATTAAAACCAGAAGTCCTTGCCAAACAACTTATTAAATGGTTACTTTCCACAGAAGAAACCAGTCCTCAAATGAAGAAAAAAAAAAAACAGTTTAATTTATTTAAAATATTATAAAATTAAAGACAGAGGGAGAGGGGTCATGTGACATATATATTAGAGACATTAAAAGAAGGGCATATGCGTATGGACGTGCTCAGAGGCTTATGAATGAGGGTGGAGAGTTGTATGTTTTGATTTTGATTCTCCTAAGTCATATATATAAATAATTTTAGTTTTGATCTCACTACTATATATTAGGTTCAATATAATAATCAATAGAGAATTGCCTCTATAATAATAAATACATAATCTGCATGAATTAAAATATCATATTTAAACATATCTTACGACCGGGCAACGCCAGGCGGCCTACTAGTGTTTCACTAAAATTATCAGGTCTAAGCCTGCCTTTTAGACTTGCATTACATATCTATCATATCATTCTCATATCATTTATCTCTCCATGCAACACATGTCCTCTACCCTCACTAACCAGGTTTCATTTTCATGCATCATCACACTGTGTACGCATGTTTGATAGACTCTTCTTTTCATGGGAAAACATGCTAATCTTTTTGATTTTGTTTCTTTCCCTTTTTCTAATATGACTTTCTCCAGATAAATTGGACAGTGACTGGGTGTAATACTTTTTCAAACATATCTTACAAATTGCTTTCTTAAAATAATAAACCTCTAGAATAATCAGAAGTTTTTTTAGTGAAAATTTGTCTCCCTTGAATTGTAGCTGCGCCTATATTTTTTATCAGAAAATTGTTTTATTTTCATTTCCATACATCTTTTTGTTGCGTTTCCATGTATTTTAGTTGCATCTTTTTTTAAGACGTTTCCATAAATTTTAGTTGCATCCTTTTGGGATGTTCCTAAGCATCTTAATTAAATGTCTTGCAACATTTTTATATATGGAAATATTGTCTTAAATATGCAAAAAGAAAAATGAGGGGAAAAAAAAAACACTAAAATAGTTGGAAATGTCTACAAAATATGCAACTAACATGCATGAAAACATCTTTAAATTAATCGAAAACTCTAAGAAAAGATTCTTAGAGTTTTCCATGTAATTTAAATGCATCTTTTGAAGATATTTCTAACTTTTTTTTGCCACTTCTACACTATTAGAACAAAATTTTGTAGTCGATAAATTTTCAAATAAAAAACAATGGTTTCTACTGTTTTTTTTTGTCAATTCTAATATATTACAATGTTATCTTCCAAATTATGACATTGAAATTATCTGAATATTACTGAAGTATTAAGAAAAACAACTTTAATCATATTAGCAGATGAAAAATTGCGGCCATCTTGTTTCAATAAAATAAATCGAAACAGAAAATTGCCTCCATTTTGAACTCTTATGTGTCTTACATAAACAAATATGATCGTTTTTCTTTTTTAATTCTATTTTCTATCTTCTTTAATAAATAATTTTCTACCTTATCGATTTTCGTAATTTTTTAATATAATCATCTTAAAAATATAAGGAATACCTAGATTCCATTGTTTTCATGTGAAATCCAGTATTACAATTTCCAAAATTTCGTTCTGATATGTAGAAGCACCTTTTTCTCTTTTTTCTTTTTTTTTTTTTCATTTCCACACAATTTTTTCCGCTTTGCATATTTTTTGGAATATTTCCATTCTTATTTTTCTGACATTTTCCATGTGTTTTAATTACTTCATTGTTGAACATTACCATATATTTTAGTTGCATTTTTATAGGCTGTTTTCACATTTTTTTGTTTGTTTTGCATCTTATTGGGATGTTTCTATGCCTATAATGTTGAGCATCATTCATAGATCCTGGGTTTGGCCATTACTCCTGATCTGAAATGGAACACGTACATCAAATCTGTTACCAAGAACGCTGGGAAAATGGTGGGATCCTTCTATCGATCCAGTAGATATCTCACTGCTGATGCAATTCTCTACCTATATAAGAGCCAGGTATGTCCAAGGATGGAGTACTGTTGCCACATTTGGGCAGGAGCTGTTAGAAAGATCTTATCCTGCTTTGACAGAGTTCAAAACAGACTTCATAGCCTAGTGGGGGAATCTCTTTACTTTTTCCTTCAACCTCTTTCTCACAGAAGAGATATTGTGAGCCTATTTCTGTTTTATCGTTATTTTCATAGCAAGTGCTCGTCTGAGCTCCAATCTATGGTCTCCCCTCGCCAAACTTTCACGAGAAACACTCCTCTAGCTGAAAACACGATTAATAATTTCCCCCACTCTTTATCTGTGCCTAAACTTAATTGTAGATTCCATGAACAAAGTTTCTTTCTGTGGAACTCTCTTCCTTTTGCCTGCTTTTCAGCTGATTATAATATGGTCGTCTTCAAGTCCAATGTAAAGAAGTTCTTGATGAGCCATTCCCCTTAAGTAATCCAATTTACCAAATTTTCACTACTAACAATTATGTCATTGTCCCATTGACCATTGTACACTTATTAACCCTTATCCTCGAGTAGCCTCCAGGCCTTGACAAGTGGTGACTTCTTTGTAAAAAAAAAAAAAAAAATGATGGAATACCTGCTGTATGTTTGCTTCCTGAAACATTATTTACAACAATATACGCGTCTGGCTTTTGTTTATAGTTTAAAAAATTTACTATATATTTAGTTTAGTCATATAAAATGTCAATATGATCCAATAATAGTTATTATATAATTTACCTTTTAAGTTGTGAAGGGCAAGTATGTAAGATCTCTGATTTTTAATGCAATTCCATTTTTTTTTTTTTTTTTTATATGTGGAAAAAATGAATTTCTGCTTAAATCGTTAAATGGGAGTTCTCCACTTTGGTCAAAATCTACTTTTTATATATATATAAAAAAAAAAAAGTTGATGTCTGCCAAATCGTTGTTAAAGCCATAATGCCTTCTTTTTTTTTTTTTTTTTTTGTCACTATTCAGTTGGATTTTTTCTTTTTCTTCTTCACTTTTTCTTTCTTTTTTTTTTTTACTCTTTCTCTTTCTTGTTTTCTCTTACCTTCTTTTCCACCTTTTATGACAGGTTTCTCTTAAAACCGAAAATGTTATTTTTACCAGGAAGGCTATAAAGTCAAATAAGTTGGGAAATTCATGTTGATTTCAGAGGGTATTAGTTAGAAGGATTTTGAGAAAACTCCTTGTCACTTGCGATATATTACATGAGATTATAACAGATTTATCAAAAAAAAAAAAATAAATAAATGAAAAACTATAGCGCTTTATAGAAACAAACATTTATTGTATATACAAGGATATTTTGTATATTGTGTTTCAGTGGCTAACACTTCACTGAAAATATTAATTTTGCTGGGAAGGCTAAGAATTCAAATGATTGATAATGGGAGTTAGATAGCTGTTGATTTATCAAAGAATGACTTCCTGTCTCTTTTCCTTCTACATTGCACACTTGGTGTCTTTCTGTTGAAGTAATTTGGGGAAAATGTTTTTTTTTTTGCTGCTCTCTCTTTGCACACACACACTAACTAACTAACTAACTATAGAGAGGCTGTGGCCAACCTAGTTTGAGAAATTAATCTTGATTGCAGAAGAGGTGGTGGCATTAGCTAAAAGGATTGCTTTTTTTTTTTTTTTTTTAATTTTGAAAAAATTCCTTTGTGCATGCCATATATTGCATGCAATTATAACCGATTCTGAGATTTAACAACAAAAAACTCTGGTGCTTCATTGTATATAAAAAGATATTCTGTATATTTTGTCTGAGTGTTCAACACTTCACCCCATCTTACTTTGTATCATCTTATACATGATTACTGCAGCTTGTTGCTACCAGCCACTTCAAAGTCTAAGCTGTTACCCAAATCTGATCTTTAATTTTTTTTGCATCAATAAAGAAAAAAAAAAAAAACTCTCTGACAAGATCTTCTGTGTCACTGTATCTGCATGTTTCTCTGTGATATTATAGAATGATCCTTCCCCCCCCCTCCAAAACAGAGACCATTGAGAGAAATTAGCTAGAAAATGAATGATAATAAAAAATATTTAAATAAAAATAATATGATGACAATCAGTCATTAATATATAGAATAAGAAACAATGAAATGGAATTTCATTCTATATTCAAAAGCAACTTTATTTGTCATCTTCGTTAGTAGATGTGTACATAAGAGAAATGGGTTAATAGATGGAAGTGTTCTTGTGTGTAAAGATAGATTTAATACTTTGCCAGCTCCTTAAGAAGAGAATAGTTCCGTTTACACATGTTTATAGCTAGTAGTTGTTGGGATGAAGAGGCTGGTTAAAGAAGAAAGAAAGGGCGAAGTCTTAAGTGTATTTATGTGTTGTCATGGGTGTGGGTGTATCGATGCATCGACAAGAGCAATTCTGTAGCATGATAAATGGGAGTTAGAAAGTCGTCATGTTAGCTTGTTGTACTCCTGTTCTGCCTGGGACCAAAGCAGACAATGATTGATAATGGGAGTTAGATAGCTGTTGATTTATCAAAGAATGACTTCCTGTCTCTTTTCCTTCTACATTGCACACTTGATGTCTTTCTGTTGGAGTCATTTGTGGAAAATATTTTTTTTTTTTTTTGCTGCTCTCTCTTTGCACACACACACACGCACACACACATACACACACTAACTAACTTCTTACTTTCTTTCTCAGCTTGCTTTTATAGGAAATTACAAATGTCCATTTCTTTCTCAGCTTATTTTCATAGAAAGTTAGAGATGTCTATTTCTTTCTCAGCTTGCTTTCGCAGGAAACTACCGACATTCATTTCTTTTTTGTCTTTCTTAATTCTTTATCTTCATCCTTATGTTATTTGTAGTGGCCAAAACTCGCTACAATCACAGGCTAATGTCTGCTGCCAGCTGAAGCCAGGAGAAAAGAGGAGTAAGAGTTTCAGATTTCGCCTTTTATGTACTCGGTCACGTTATTGAGAGCTGGTTTGTGATTGGACAAGCCAGGGAGAAAATGGATTTCAAATCTCGAGCCACGAGAATTAGCTCCTGCCTGTGATTGTAGCGAGTTTTGGCCACTACAAATAACATAAGGATGAAGATAAAGAATTAAGAAAGACAAAAAAGAAATGGATGTCAGTAGTTTCCTACGAAAGCAAGCTGAGAAAGAAATAGACATCTCTAACTTTCTGTGAAAATAAGCTGAGAAAGAAATGGACATTTGTAATTTCCTATAAAAGCAAGCTGAGAAAGAAATAGATGTCTCTAGCTCCCTGCAAAAGTAAGTCGAGAAAGAAATAAATGTCTCTAGCCTCCTGCGAAAACAAGCTAAAGAGTTAAACTAACATCTATAGTTTCCTGCAAAAGTAAGTCGAGAAAGAAGTGAACGTCTCTAGCTTCTGACAAAAGTAAGCCAAGAAATAAACAGACATTTCTAGCCTCCTGCGCAAACAAACCAAAGAAAGAAATGGACATCTCTAGCTTCCTGCGAAAATAAGTCAGAAAAGAAAAGAATTTCTGTAGCTTCCTGCGAAAGTAAGCCAAGAAAAAAAATGGACGCCTCTAACTTCCTGCAGAAACAAGCTGATGAAGGAAATGGATGTCAGGAAAGGGAAAGCGGATATATTTGGGAGATAGTGGCTTTTAGAGGGAGAACGATGGCTGTGAGGGATAGAGAATGGTTGCAGAGTTAGTCTTAGCTGAGATTTGGAAGGTGAGAAATGAGAGTTTAGCTTGGACATGGATACACTAATGGCAAAATCCAATGACACTCACACACACGCCCATGTCTGACTCCTAACTTGTATACAATATCTGTATGTATGTGCTGTTTTTTTTTGTTTTGTTTTTTATCTATGTAAACTGTTAACTATGTCTTCGTATTCTAGCGACTGATGCAATAAGCATTTGAACAGATTCTATTAGAAGATGAAGACCAACAACGATGGATCATGCATATGCGGTAAGGAGGTCCATCAGAGGCACAGGCATAGTTGCACGTCTCACCTGTATGTAATCCGGAAAAATATACATTGAATTATTTTTTGTTATTTACTATTAATTGAATATTTATTGAAATGAAAAATAAAATCAAAAACTAAATGAACTTTTTAAATCTTATTAAAAAAAATGAAAGTATTAAAAAAAATATATGTAACAGTTCAGAGACCAATCAAAATGCAGATTTAAAAAAAAATAAACATATTTATTTAAATTCTAATTTTTGACGCATAATAAGAGTCTTCATTTGAAAAATACAGACAATATTTTTTCTTTGTTTTCTCTTTAGCATGACATGTTATATAGCTATACACAATCTTCTGTTCTTATTGAAGATCCAGATTTTTTATGTTCAAGTCCAGTAGCTTTGTACCTTCGTGTTTACATGTGAGTAAGTAGTAAAAGTATTTCCACTGTTTGAATACGTTGAAATTCGAAAAAATATAATGGTTAAAGACCAATCAAAATGCTAATTTTTTTTTCTAAGAAATAAATATTTACTTATTCCTATTTACAATGCCTCCCCACGGGACAGAGTTAGACACCAGGGTCGTTTTTTTACGTGGAGAATAGGAACAAAAATAAAAATTGTCTCAGTCGTGAAGGATTTCTCCTCCACTGACAGAGAACAAGAAATTGAAGTGCAGCATCTGAAGAACAGATACTACACTGTGATATTGTCCGGAAGGCTTTGGAAATTCCACAGCGGCATCTTTCATATGTAATATATTGTTGCTAGGCATCCTGTGAACGTTCACCGTGAATGGACACCCTGCGATATTGTTGTAGCCTTTTTGTTAAAACAGTAAACGTATTTATCTAAGTAATCAGGTTAATGTAGTGTCAGAATATATCTGGTTATTACGGTTTATCCTTACTATTCTTAAAGGAGTCTGTGATATATTTCCATTGTGTGGACGCCCGGCATGAACAGAAACCCCACGATATCATCTTTAGACAGAACAGATACTACTCTTAGAAGGTATATTTTAGTTTCATGTATGGCCCAAAAGCGACATCATTTATTTTTATTTAATTTTTTTTTATTTTTACATTGCATCTTCGGTGATCAGAAGATTTCATTTATTAAAAAGGAGGATAAAAAGTGATAACATACTACAAACATTAAATTAGCATGACTATATACTAATTTAATGTTCGTAATATGTTATCTTCTATCCTTCTTTTTAATAAATAGGATCTCCTGATCGAATAATTTTTAGGAAACCATGACATACGTACATAATCTGTTAAAGGTAATACGGTATTAATATATAGATTTTAATTTCTGACCAATATAAGAGTCTTTATCAGGAAAATACAGACAATATTTTTTCTTTTTTTTGTTTTACACAACATGTTATATAGCCATGCTAGCGGAGGGGGGGGGGGCTTTACCCGGTCGTAAAATACACTTAAATATGATATTTTAATTTGTCTAAATTTCGTATATATAATTATAGTCATGATTACAAATGTAAAAAAAAAAAAAGTATTTAGATGCCATCAGTTAGAATCGAAACCAAAACTGTAGCATTCAAAGCTGGTGATGTTACCACTGTACAACATACCCCAAATATAAAGTGATTAAAAATGAAAAATGAACTAAGATGAATGTACAAAATGTTTAACGATTTTTTTCCAATTTTTACCCATTTTTTACTCCTTAAAAACAATTTTAACTGGTTAAAGACTCATAAAAGAACAGTCCGTAAAGAATTCACATATTTGAGGCCACTAGTGCCACTCTGCGAGTTGTAGTTTCAGAGGAGATAGAGTTTGAAAATATGGAGACAGACAGACAGACATATAGCCGCTTATATATTAGATGTAGTCTTTTGCTCTTATCGAAGATCAAGATTTTTATTTTTGTATCTGAGTTCAGTGGCTTTATGCTTTGGTGTGCACACATGAATAAATGTAACAGAGCCAGTGGCACAGGGTTAGCAGCAGCAGCAGTCATAGGCAAATGACCAAGCCGGCTGCATAATGTGACGTCACAGTAGAGATAAAAAGGACACACGTGTGTTCAGAGAAGCAAGTATTCGAGACGTGTTCAAGACAGGATTTGAAACGTGTTCAAGACACAA
The DNA here is from genome assembly GCF_053919585.1 of Euprymna scolopes. NCBI lineage: Eukaryota > Metazoa > Mollusca > Cephalopoda > Sepiida > Sepiolidae > Euprymna > Euprymna scolopes. Next base: position 32,166,893 of record NC_136520.1, read on the forward strand.
GAGATCGGAAAAAAATGTATAGAGATGAAGAGACAACGAAATGGAGTTTCATTCTGTATTAATGAACAACTTTATTTGTTATATTCGTTCGTAGCGTTAGTAGATGAGAGAGAAACAGGTTAGTAGGTTGATGTGTTCTTGTGTAAAGATAGAATTAATATATTTCCGGCTTGTTGAGGAGAGAACAACTCAGTCCACACGTGTTTATAGCTAGTAGTTGCCGGGACAAAGGAAGCTGATTAAAGGAGAAAGAAAGGGAAAAGGTATTCAGTGTGTTGACATGTTGTTGTGGGAGCATGCGTCCAATAGTAGAAACAGGACAAAGTGTGTGTGTGTGTTTTGGTGTATAAATGGGAACAGTTCTTTAGCATGATGAAGAATGTTCATTTGGGTACAGCACGTGGAAATAAATGTGAGTTTGAAGAGAGCCATTGTTAGCTTGTAGTACTCACGTTCCACCTGCGGCTTTCGCCTCAGGCTAATGTCCGCTGCTCATTAGGGTCAGGATCAAAGAGGATTGAGAGTTTCAAATTTTGCCTTTTATATACTCTGTCACGTGATTGAGAGCTGGTTCGTGATTGGACAAGCCAGGAGGGAATGGATTTCAAATCTCGAATCGTGAGAATTAGCTTCTGCTTATTTGTAGCGAGTGTCGGCTGCTACAGATGTGTTCAAGACGTGTTTGAGATATAAGAGCGAGAAAGGGACGTGTTCAAGGCACAAGTGTTCCAAGAAGTGGGTTTTTAAGACGTGGAAAGGAGAAATGAACTGCTTAAATATTTAGAAAAATATGCGTTATTAGAAATACCTAATATAAAGTCTTTGTTAAAGAAAGAAAAAGGATGTCAAATTTTGTTCTTTCTTCTGTTTCCTTGCGACGGAGTCTACAACATATTGGGTCCCTACATATTAATGATTATGTTACATAAGTAGTAGAAGTATTATTATATTTTTAATTAGTTTTCTCTAAACCATCTACTTGGGAATATGTCTCCATTCAGGTCACACCAGGTAAATACAGCTACTTATTTAAGAAGGTTTTAGTTAATTTTAAATTTGCACTTTAGGTTTGAAATATGTGAAAAGATGTTTTCTATTTTGCATGCAACATATTTTCCACTATATAATAAAGGTCAATGTGTATTTTTATATTTATCAAAATGAATAAATGTGAAAGTTGGGCCCGCTAACAACAAAATCGAATTGCTCTATTTCAAGTTAATTCAACTTTACACAATAGACACACCATCTTTTTTTATATACTGCTAATATATATGTGATATCAACCTTAAGGTTAACTAATTTGCATATTGGTTTGGAAAAAAAGACATTGTTGATTAATTTTTTTTTTAATCAAAATTGCTCCAGACAAAGTATGAAGCTAGTTTATGTAAAGAAACTAACAAGAATGAAAAATGATTGCCACAAAACAAGTATAAGTTTTATTAGTGTTTATCATAACATAAGTAAACCATCAAATAGAACTCCATTTAACACAAAACAAACTATGAACATTTATGGTTTGAATAACTTTTATCATCAACAAAAGACTAGATTGAATGTGCATATTCAAAAAGGTTCATTTTTAAGTGTCATCAGCTTTTAAAATAGTACAAAATTATCCGTTAGAATAAATGAAGAAAAAGAATGTTCATAAAGTGTACTTATTCCTTGTTCCTTTTTGTTGGTTTTGTAGCTCTCTAAAAGCAGAGTGTTTACTGGCTTAAACATCGAAAACGGGCTGACTTCTCTCCTGACTGTGCCTGTATGTTGTTCTCTTAGTGCTTGTTTCCCTTCTCTCTCGTTTTACAAAAATGCTGGGCTTTTTTTTTTATCTCTTTTTAACCGGCTCCAACAGACACGTTGGTTGTTAAATTTATTTTTACCGTATTCCACTCCCATTGGCTAATTAATTTTTATTATTTTTTTCTTTTTGACCAGATGAGTGTGTTGAGCCTATGCGTAGTGATGCATTTAAACACTTTGTCTGTGAGAGTCAACGGGTAAACATCCGGTTGGGAGTTTATGAATCCCCACACAAGAGATGCATAGTGATCTCCATTTTGAAAAGACCAAGGCTGTAAGTAGGAGGAAAACAGTCAGCTGGAAGAGAGTTTCACCAGCTTGCAGTTATTACAATGAGGTATTAAAACAGCAAATTGATGGAGACCACTAGACCAAACGAGCTGAAACAAAAGAAGCAGGGAATAGATCAGACAATTTTGAAGAAGGCATAACATAATAGTATTTGTAGAAAGGACTGCGATTAGTAACATCACGTTTGAGAGAGAGAGAGGTTGCAGAGAAGAAAGAGTTGGGGTCAATCATACTGCAGATACATTTTTGCTCTTTTTTTTTTATTTGTTACTGTTTTTTTTATTCAATTATTTCGATTTTAATCTTACAAATAATTTTATTTTACACTATGTTTTTATTTCCTCAACAAATATTTAGCATTTGTGTTCAAATTTGTTTAGATCTTAACAAGTTGTGATCTGTTTTTTGCAATTTTTGATTTCTTCTTTTATTTCTCCTTTTTTTTTTTCTTTTCTTTGTGGTCACATTCAAAATTTTTTAAAATTGCATCAAAATTACCAAGCCGTTAATGAATAAATAAGAAGGATTTAGTTTTGTGTTTACAAAGAAGTTATGGATGAAATGTTTATTATTTTAAACTAGCAGGGGGCACCCAGCCTTGCCCAGTCATAAAATATGCTTAAGTATATTTTAATCCGTGCAAATTTCATATTTATTATTAGAGTCAATTCTCTACTGGACATTATATTGTACCTAATATATAGTACTGACTAGCAAAAGTATCCATTGTTGACTGGATTAAAAAAAGAGTCTTCAAAAAATGGACTCTGATTTATGAAAGTTTAAAAGGTTATAAAAAGGGAGTGTGGGTATAGCGATAGCTTCAAACTTTTGGGGTATTAAAGCCAATCAACCCCTTCAAATGAACATGAGGGGGCATTAGTTGGAATCTTTATTGACACAAATGTATGCACATTAATTCGGGTTTCCAATTATAAATAACCTCCATGGAGTCCCATCTCCATTGGTTGGAGTGAGTGATGTAACCTATAAAAACCTCCCATTTCTCATGGTGGGGTTATCATGGCAAGTTCGGTAGCTCTACATCAAACGGTGCGAGTGTGCATAGGGTCCCATTTGTAAGTGACACCCCTGGTAGGGATGAGCACTGTAACTCATCAAAGCCTTCCCCTCTCCATGTTGAGTTAAACTGCCATATTTGATAGCTCTATGTGAAACGCTATGAGCGTGAATAAGGTTTCCTCCCTGGGGCCCCACCCTCGTTGGTGAGGGGTGGGGGTGACTTTATCATGCCCATTTTTATTCCTTGATACTACTTCTATCAGTATGGTCCATTTAGTATAATAGTAAACCATATAGAAGCCTATTCATGTACAGACAGACAGACACACACACAGATGCTAAGCCGTATTATATAGATTTAAAAAAATTTTTTAAATGACTTGGCTATCATCAGCTAGAATTAAAAAAATAAACATTTAACGCACCAGCCACATTCCCTACCATTTGAGCTATCAATAAATAAGAAAGATTAAACCACTTTGAGCTATGAATAAATTTGCACATGCGTAAAACTAATAAAAATATGTTGGCAAGCTGAAATGAACATTTTTAATTTTAACTTGCCGACATTTCTGTATACATTAATCATCCATCCAAACAAAGATTTTACTCGTTATAAATCATCCTTGGTGTATGATTACTATTTCCTGTTAATTTCAGTGTTTTCTGACCAGTAGTTTAAGAGTTTATCGGTTAAATATTTTCACACAGACACACATGCATCTACTATTTTATTTATATAGATTAATGCTTCAAGCATTTCAAGTGGGAAACTTTGCAAGTTGACAATGCTAACTAATATATATATATAAAAAATATGTGTACTTTCTGGCTGTCACACTAAAGTTAACAAATAGAAAAGAATATGACTCTTTCTGACCGGACAGAATCAATTTCAAGTCAAGAAAAAAAGCAAGAACGCAAATAGAAAGTTAGATTTACCTCCCCCTGAAATGAATTCATATAGAAATCCTCTATTCACAACCAAAAAAGTCAACTGATACTGTTTTTGTTTTTTTCTTTGAGCCTTTGGAAATGATAATAAGTCATATATGCAAAATTCAATTGCTGACATAATTCTATGATTTTATATATGATTAACGGTGGGGGGGGGGGTCTTTGCCCGGCCTGGGCATAAAATACGCTTAAATATGATATCTTAATTTGCTCAGATTTCGTATATATTATTATAGAGTTGTGATTTCAAAAGTTAAAAAAAAAGTATTTAAGTGCTATCACTTAGAATCAAAACCGAAACTGTAGCATCCAAAGGTGGTGTTGTTATTACAGTACCAATGTGACACGCATATGAACTGCTTTAAATTAAAAATAAACTAAGATGAATGTACAAAATGTATAACGATGTTTTCAATTTTGACCCCTTAGAAATTATTTTAACTTGCTAAAGACTCATAAAAGAACGGTCTGTAAAAATTCCAATTTAGTTTCAGAGGAGATGGAGTTTGAAAATATGGAGACAGACAGACAGACATATAGCCATTTATATATTAGATTTATTTATCTATCTAGATCAGTGGTTCTCAACCTTTTTTTACTCATGGACCCCTTTTGCCTTCTTTTTATCTTGGTGGACCCCTTCATAACTATTGGTCATAAGACAATCTTCTATTTTTCACTAATATAGATTTTGAGGTTTTAATAATCTAAGAAATATTATATAATTAAGCTTTATTTTTAAATGAAAACTAATTTAATGCAAATAAAGTATTCTACAACAACTATAATAATTATGATAATTTTATGTTTTGCCTGTGGACCCCCAGAAATATTCCATGGACCCCTAGGGTCCATGTGGACCCCGGTTAAGAACCACTGATTTAGATTAATAACAAATGTGAACACTGGGGAAGCATAATTGTTTGTTTTTTTTTGGGGTGGGGGGTCATTTTTACTGGAGGATGTCCATTAAGAGGCAATAAAGGTTGTAAAGAGCGTAGGAAAATGTAAATATATTTTCTTAATTGACATTAATAGCTAATTTTTTTTTTAAAATTTAATGGAAAATATTTTTTATCTATTTTTTGTTTGTTTGTTTTTGTAATTGAAGACCTTTGTAATTTGTAGAAGAAAAAAAGGTTTCCTTTTAAATTTTAGCAACAATTGTAGAATCTGAAAAGTAGGAAAAGTAAGCTTCTTTTTTTTTTTTTTTTTTAAATTTTAGAAGCAATACAACAATTGCGGATCTTGTCTGTATGTAGTTTTCCCTATTTCAATTATCTCAGAAAATTCACGTTGCCTCCAGTAAAAAAAAAAACAAATTGAATGCTTCTTTTTTATAAGAGCAAAATTCAGAAAATGAAATATAGAATTTCATATGAAACCAATAATATTTAAAAAACAAAAAAAACAAACAAAAAAAACGAAAAAAAACAATGGTACTTCATTGTTATGTCACAGTAATGAGCATATCCAAGAATTACGAAAAACGATGAGGGAGAAAATTAATTAATGGAAATAGTTTTTGAAGACAGTTAGCAAAAATTTAATTTTTCAAAAGAAAATAAAATGAACGGGAGAGTTTGAATCGTAACAAGAGAAGTAATTATTATCTGAAATCTTAGGTCGATTTAGGAAAACTCAATTTTTGCTAATTGTCTTCGAAAACTCTTTTCATTAATAATTAATTTTCTACCTTATCGTTTTTCATAATTTTTGGGTATGTTCACTACTGCTATCTGACAATTAAGAAGATACCATTGGTTTTACTTGAAATTCAATATTTCGATATTTTAATTTTGCTTTAATAACGAAGAAGCACCGAGTTTCCAGTTGCATGATTACCTGAATTTTTCATCTATTGATATAATAAATAGCAAGGGAATAAAAGTGGCAACCATAGAATAACCTTTTTTTTTTTTTGTTAAAAATATCTTTAATTTATTTTTTTGTAACAGAGTGTTCAATTTGTAGGAGAAAAAAGTTTCACTTTGTTTTTTTGTTGTTTTTTTTTTTTTTATTTTAGCAATAACACGACCATTGAAATATCTGAAATGTAGGAAAAAAGTAAGATTTTCTTTTAACACCACCATTACATATCTCGCCTATATCTATTTTTTCTTTATCAATTATCTAAGAAAGTTTATATCTCGTCTAGTAAAAAAATCGCAGTTGCATGATCGCCTGACCCTTCCCACCTAGGAAGTAAAGAGACAAACACAAAATGAAGTTTAAACCTGTATTGCTCAAAATTAGAAGTAGAAATTTTTGTAACAATTATAAACACAAGTATTTATATTTACAAAATCCTTAAAAACTAAGGCAATTTTTTTTCTAATCCAGTGTGCCCCTTCTGGCGAACTGGATTTTCCTCACATTTAAAACCAACGTTGTGTCTAACTCTTCCCTTGTGTGGAGGCAAGTAAATAACTATTCTTTATAGTTAATTGATATTTGGCAAAATCTCAAAAATAAACCCTCAATTTTTTTTAATTAATTCTTTCTGGGATTCTTAAGAAGTAATGAATTTTAATTTAGTCACGCTGGCATAATGTTGTTGTTGTTGTCGTTTGTTTAAAATCATGCCTTGACACGACTTATGTCCAACTAAGTCGTGTCAAGGCACGATTTTTTAATGTCCAACTAAATTTAGAATGTACGATAAACTCTAGATGATTGAAGCAACTTGATCACCAGGAACTGATCATACTTCTTGCTTTTTTTTTTTTTTTTTTTTTTGGTGGAGGGAAGGGTGCTATAAAAAAAAAAACTGGTGTTAAAGTAAACAATTATTTTCTTCAAACTTTTTGTAGGTCAGAATTTTTTTCATTTGACTAAAATTTAAAAAAAAACTTGTTTATTTTTTATAAAGATTTTTAACAAAAGAACTTGTGTCAGTGCATATAAATTAAAATTGATTGCTACTTGTTTTTGACATATGAATCCAAGAAGGAATTCTTTCTTTTTTTTTTTCAGACTTAAAATATCAATAATGGACTATTGTTCTCATCTTGAGTGTGATTTTCACACTGAAGATAAGAACAGTAGTCCGATGAATCCAAATAATACGAATAACCAATCCTCATCTCAAAAATTCAGAAACGTTTAAAAAATCAAATTTATTTTCTGAAATTTTGCGAAACCTCAATTGAGCAATGGGCAGCCTTATTCTGGACTCCTGATATGACAACTTATCTAGGAGAACAAAAACTTTAAAATAACATCAATTGTAATAGTTCTAACACACCCAACACCCATGTAAAACGATGTAAAAAAAAAAAATACAACACAAAATGCTTGGAGAAGTACAAGCAATAATGCATATTGGTTGGAAAAATATCTGGCTCAGGATCTGAATATCCAAAATTTAACTTTTCCACTTGGAAACTTTAAAAATTACTGCCTTTTTAAGGTGAGATTCCATGTTGTCATTGCAACCAACTTGAGATCTGACAAAAGTTATGTTCACTCCAGATGTTTTTATGTCAACTTATTTATATAACAATTTGTAGTATCCTTTAGTGTCCAAAATCAAAATCCATAAACTTGTTTGTGCACACATTGTCAGCGCATACACTATCCTTAATAAAAAAAAAAAATTATATTTTGGACCAATCAGAGAATTTTCTGAATTTATTTGAAATGACCTTTTCTACGAACCGCTTCACTCACATTCACTGTCTGCCAATTTTAATAAGACACAAATCTTCATATGCACCATTTCCTCTGTGCTTCACTATACCATTTTGAAAATTATGGAATACCTGAGCTACAGCTAAATAACTCCAGTAATACATCCATTAATAGATCCATTAAGCAATCTGCTCAACAAAAATTGGAATGCCTGCAATCTGAGCCAGAGCAACCAACAAGACCCAAACAAAAGAGTCAACCACCTGCTCTTCATGGATGACTTCAAGCTGTATGCCAGCTCAGACGCTGACTTAAACCAGCTCTTGCAGTTCTACATACCTTCTCCAGAGATATTGGAATGAAGTTTGGTTTGGACAAATGTGCCAAGTGCTCCATCAGAACTGGGAAGAAGGCCCAAATTTCCTTGCGACGGAGTGTACAACGTGTTGGGTACATTAAAATGTAGCAACCCCATTAAAAAAAGTTATGTAATGTTATACTCGTTATTTCGTTTGTGTTTATCATATAAAAATTCTCTTATCCTCTTACATTTGATGTTTTCCTTAAAAGTGTTTCTTTGAAACTAGCTCTCCTAAAAAAATCTTTTCTTTCCCAAAGGAGAAACCCTAAAATAGGTAACCCTCAAAAGTTTTCGATTTCACATCTACGATAGCAATAATGCATGACATGGTCCTTGAACTTGGTAGAAGCCATTCTGGATGTCGATAGCATCTTTGTGTATAGCCAAAATGCCACACTGATGTGATGTTTTAGTAAAAGAAGAAGATGGAGGGTATATACATGAGAATACATACATATAAAATGAAAATAAATGAAATGTTAAAAGAATAGAAGGGTCACCAGATAGTAAGTGTTACCTAAAACAGAGTTTGGTAAATGGAAAAGCTGAGAAAAACAAAATTTTCTAACAAAACATTTTTATACAAGAGATAAGAATATAAAAGTTACTTTCAATCATGAAAATGTTCATAGTGCAAGTATGTGTTTGGTACTGAATTATTAGTGGTCACAAGTCTAAGAATTGTGTAGGTTAATATGTTTATAGTGTGCATATACATTTGTAAGTAATATACATTTGTGAGATTGTTGATTTATTTTTTTTTTATTAGAGATTCTGTGGTATTTTTTCTTCTTTATTTTCACTCCCTGAGTGCTTTAAAGAGAGGAGTTATCTGCCCTTTGTTTATATTCTAGTCGCCCCACATTTTGGGATGTATTATCTGTAATTAATTTATTATTTAAATACTTTTACGTGCATAAAATTAAGTTATCTATAGACACGCATGTTTCAAAGTATCACTTCTCGTCAGTATAGCTAAACTTGTTGAGACTCAAGCTCGTCACCGCTCGATACATAGTTTGATGTTTTACCACAAGACCATGGGATCTCAACAAATCTATGCACGGTTTTTATCGCCTTTTAAATGTAAGATTGTTGATTTATTTATACATATGTGAGTATTTAGTAGCGTGGAATTGTGTGTGTGTGCGTGTGTTGTTTATTTCGTTTTTTGTTTTACAAGGAAATCATCACTTATCAAGGCCTAAAGGGCACTCGAGAATAAGAGTTAATAAATGTAAGGTGATAGTGTAGTAATTGTTAGATTGAATAGAATTTGGATTATTTAAGAAGATGGCTCAACAAAAACTTGTTTACATTGGACTTGAAGGCTACCATATTGTAGTTGATTGGGAAGCAAATCAGTGGGACACTGTTTCAAAGATGGGCAGTTCTAGGAAAGAAGCTTAGTTCATAGAAGTTGCATTTAGATTTAGGCACAGATAGAGAGTGAGGGAAATTATTGATAGTTGTTGTAGTTAGTCGGGTGTTTTTGTGAAAGTTTGGTAAGAAGAAACCATTGATTACCTTGTTCTTGCTACTGCAAGTTGTGAGTAGCAATTCGTTTCTGTTTGCCTAACACTTGTTAGTGTGTAGGAATGTGTGCGCAAGATGAATAAGGCTGGTATGTGAGTCATTGAGTCCTTTTCACCTTTTCCAGTTCAAAGGCACAGAAGGATAGGGTTCAGCAGACGATCTTGGGTTCCTTTCATTCACAGCTTAAGAATTCTCAGTCTCTAAATTTATAGGTTTTTGTAACTTCGTATCAGCTTACTATTTTTACATGGATGTGTTACTTTTTAGGGTTTGGAACGATTTTCATCAGTTGAAAATACTTTCACTTCACACGTTAATCTTTAGGAAAGGAGGGAGAAAGCAAATCCAAATGAAGCTAAGAAAGAAAGAGGGTAAGCAATTAGACCCATTTGTTTTTTAGTAGCTGCAAACGTTTGCGTATCTTGATTCCTAAATCTTTCTTTTTTTTTTTTTTACAAAGGAGTCACTACTTATCAAGGCCCGGAAGCCACCCGAGGATAAAGGTTAATGAATGTACAGTGGTCAAAGGGAACATGTAGGTGTCATCGTTAGTAGTGGAAATTTGATCAATCGGATTACTTAAGGGGATGGCTCATCAAGAATTTGTTCACGTTGGACTTGAAGACAACCATATTGTAGTCAGCCGGAAAGCAGGAAAACGGAAGACAATTCCACAGGCGTGCAGTTCTAAGAAAGAAGCTTTGTTCATGGAATCTACGTTTAGGATTAGGCACAGATAAAGAGTGGGGGAAATTATTGATAGTGGTTTCAGCTAGACGAGTGTTTTTCATGAAAGTCAGGACAGGGGGACCATAGATTGGAGGTCAGACTTACTAAGGATCTCTATCATTTAGTTCCACATCTCATTTTTCCCCTTCTCATTCTTTCACTAATTATAAACAATTTCATAGGAGATTTCCTTTTCTCTTCCTTGCAACCTCTATCTCACAGAAGAGATGTTGCGAGTTTGTCTCTGATGTATCGTTATTTTCATGAAAAGTGTTCGACTGAGCTTCAATCTATGGTCCCCCCTCGCCAAACTTTCACAAGAAACACTTGTCTAGCTATAAACACTATCAATAATTCCCCCCCACTCTATCTGTGCCTAAACCTAAACGTAGATTCCATGAACAAAGCTTCTTTCTTAGAACTGCACGCCTGTGGAATTGTCTTCCGTTTTCCTGCTTTCCGGCTGACTACAATATGGTTGTCTTCAAGTCTAACGTAAATAAGTTCTTGATGAGCCGTTCCATATAAGTTATCAAATTTACCAAATTTTCATTACTAATGATTACTATATTGTTCAATTTCTACTGTACACTCTTTAACCCTTATCCTTGAGTGGCCTCTTGGCCTTGATAATGTGGTGATGCCTATGTAAAAAAAAAAAAAAGAAAAAAAGTTCTTCTTATAATAAAATATGTGATCCGAGAGGTTGTGAACTCAGGTAGAGTCACTTGGTTTATCCATGTCATAAGAACGTCTCTAGAATGGCCACCAGCTCCCCAGGTGTTAGGCACAATCACATGATAAGCACATCCCCTTACATTAAAGGGTCGATATGGCATTGATTATAATTGGCTGACAGGTCTGGTTGTTGTCGAGTCTTCTTTGCATCGTTACCGGCAGCATCCATCGTTGACATTAAATGGCAGGGACTGTTTCTCTGTATAATAAAATTGTATAGAATAAACAAACAAGACATCTTTTATATCTAATATATAAAAAGCTATATGTCTGTCTGTCTGTCTCCATATTTTCAAACTCTATCTCCTCCGAAACTAAAAGTGGCACTAGGGGCCTCAAACAATTGGATTTTTTACGGCCTTTTCTTTTATGGGTCTTTAGTCGGTTAAAATAGTTTTTAAGGGGTCAAAAATGGGTCAAAATTGAAAAAAATCATTATACATTCTGTACATTCATCTTAGTTTAATTTTTAATCAGTATATATGCGTGTCATGTTGGTACAGTGGTAACGTCACCAGCTTTGAATGCTTTAGTTTCAGTTTTGATTCTAGCTGATGGCGCCCAAATACATTATTTTTTACTTTTAAAATCACGACTCTACAATAATATATACAAAATCTGGACAAATTAAAATATCACATTTAAGCGTATTTTATGTCTGGACCCCCCCCCTTCCGCTATTATAGATTTATTTTAACAACACAGGAGCATTTTAATGAAGACCTGTAGAGACCCAACACATGCAGGTTTCAACTGCTAACATTCATTGTGTTTTTCAATACAGTTAAATTCTTCTCTCTTAAAGAAAGAGAAAGAGAGTGAAAGAAGAGAGAGAGAGAGAAAGAGAGAGAGAGAGAGAGAGAGAAAGACATGCATACATAACATTTGACATTGTTTAGTTTTTGTAGGCCCTGATGACAACTTCTTTTGGGTTTGACATCTCAAATTCTGGGGTCTCAGATTTTTGAACCAAAATCGAGTTTTGTAAATAACTGTCAGTCAAAGCTGGTTGATATAAAAGTTTTTCAGCCATTGTGCCACAATTGTAGCTAAACTCAAAAATTGAAATATTGAATTTCAAGTGAAACCAATGGTATCTACTGAATTATCGTGCCACAGTAATGAACATATCCAAAAATTAGGAAAAATGATAAGACAGAAAATAAATTTTTAAAGAAAATAGTTTTCGAAGAAATTAGCAATTTAAGTTTTAAAGAGCACAGGAGGAGGTAATAAATTTTTAAAGAAAATAGTTTTCGAAGAAGTTAGCAATTTAAGTTTTAAAAAGCACAGAGGGAGGTAATTCATTTTTGAAAACTGTAAAAAACTTAACAATGGCCGAAATCATTTTTTTCGTTAAATAACGAAATACATGTTTTATATAATATTCCAGAAATATTTTGTGATTTCACTAAGAACATCGTTTAAATTGTTTTCCAAAATAAATTTCACGAGATCAATTACTTTGCAATACTCATGGATATCTGACCTACTATAAAATATTTCTAGCTCAGTTTCAAACTTTTCTTTGTCAATCATGGGATATACTTCAGTTGTCAAGGATATCTCTTCTGTAGGTAGTTTTTTCTTAAAACTAGCAAAGCTTATCTTGTAAAACAATTTAGCAAGTATTAAATGTTTAGTTGAAGAATATCTGTCCGTTATATCAACAGATATATAGCCATACAGTTCTTTAGCTTCGCCCTTGAGTGTTTGTGAAGGATTTTCACAGTATTTGGTGTTTCTTATCTCTAAAATAGCAGTTTTTAAATTTGTTATGTATTCATTGACTTTATATATGCTATTTTCCCGAGAAATAATTTCAATATGAGACATAATTTTATGAAATAGCTCAAATCAAAATATGAAATTTTCATCGTTCAAATATTTCAGAATTCCTGTCGCTTCTGCAATGGTGTCATCTACATATGATGTTGACTGAATTTCAGTGACAGTTTTTTAATGCTTGAACATTTTCATGAACTCTATTTATGTATGTTAAAGTTCCACCTTGTGGAAGATAGACATAGAATGCTTTCATCCAGATGCTTCTTGAAAAATGGACAGACGCTATGGTAATCTAGAAAAGAAAGTTGGAAGAGCCAAAATGTTAGAGATAAATATTCTAGCATTTCGTGTAATGCTTGCTGCATTCCTCATTATTAAATTAAATTGATGCACATAACAGTGAGTGAAATGTGCATTACTATAAACTGCTTTTATTTTCGCCTGAACACCAGCTTTTTTGCCTTTCATGACATTTGCATTATCAAATGTCTGAGCTATCAGTTTTTGGCGATTCCCTTTTTATGAATATTCATAGAAGTCAGTAAAAGTTTAGCTTCAGAATTAATGGAATCTGAAGTCTTAGGAGGGACTATTTGATAAGATTTATTAAGTTCTTTATACAAAAGTTTTTTATATGTAGGATAGTCAAGTTTATAATAATTTTTTGTCTTAGCAGCAGGGACGAATATTTTCGGCAAAATTATTTATTTTTTGAGTAAAGGGATTATAATGGTGTTTTTGTTTCTTAAATTTAATTTTTTTGACTAAATTTAACATGGAATTCTCAAACTCCTCGAGGTAAGGGTTGTATTTGGGGTGGACAGTGGTTTTTAATCCATAAAATTTGGCAGCAATTCTTTCGAATTTCTTTTGTTCTTTATGAGAGTTGATAGGGAGTTCATTTGTTAAGATTTCTGGGTGAAGTTGGTCTTCAGAGGAAATAGGCGCTTTAAGTTTATTTTTAATGCTTAAGTCATGGTGATAAGCCTTCCACCTTATATTTTTTAGGAAAGTGTTCAAAGCGAGAACAAAATTGTGAATATATTGTTGTTGGATAGGAATAGGGATATTTTTGGCAGACAGAGGAATGTGTTCCTTTTCAAACATATCTGGAGAGAATAAAAAGCTCAATCAAGCGGGAGTTTATAATAAAATAAAAATTACAATTAAATTTACCAAAATGATCCAAGATGGTAAAACTAAAGTATATCATAAATATTAAAGAATTAATATTTATAAAGTTATCTGAGCCAGATTTAAAAGCTCGATGAAACCAAATAGGAGATAGAGCTTATAATACGAGCAAACAGTTAATAAAACATGTTAAAAAAACACTTTGAAAAAGACTTAAAAACATATTTAATCTTAAAAGGAAACACTTGATAAGTGGATAGTCCGTAATCTGCAGAGTTTCGAAGAAATACTTTCCTTCTCATCAGAGGGTAGGAATTAGCAAAATGCGGGATCGGATTTTGCATACAAAAGTATTTGATGAAACAACAAGTAGGCCAAAGATCTTACTTGATAACAAAAATGAAGCAGAGGGAATATGGTGAAGAAAAAGGTGATTACACGTGAATGGATAGTCTGGTGAAAAATAAATAATCCAATGACAGTAAAATCCAAAAATATAACTTCAACTTTTATTTTATTTTATTTTATATAGAAAATTTATATATAGAATTTCAACGCACAAACATTCTTTTAAAAATAATTCTCTGTCAAACCAAACTACTCTATCCAACTATATTTGGCAACTAAAAAATAGCAATATTTCTTTCAACTTAAAATGCCGAATAATTGAGACTTGCAAATCATATAAACCAGGAGATAAATTTTATGCACTATGTACAAAAGAGACCCTAAAAATTTTAAAATATGAAGATATAAAAAATATAACCACACTATTAAATTCAAGACAGGAGCTTATATTTACATGCAGTCATAAATGTTGGTTAAAATTTAATAAATATAAACCACCTTAAATCATTAAAAATTACTTATTAGTAAAAATAGATTACAATTTTTTTTTTTTTTAATAAATTAAGTTAGACTAATTATCTCCCTTACACCCTTCAAATAAATAAAGTAAAGAAAACATGACAATTATCTCCCCTTACAACATGTAATTGTACAAACAACATTCGAAATATAAACCGTAGCGTCTTTAAATAAAAAATACACTAACGGAAATAATTTATTGCACGGGCGCCCCCCCCCCTTTTAAAATCCATCATTCAATAAGATAAAAAGCTATAGCAAACATCTAAATGAGTATTTTAACCATAGTTCCTGATTTCAAAAAGCGAAAAATTAAAAGGTAAATATCTCTATATATAGTAATGTGATTGATAATTTAAAAATCAAATTATAATTAAATTAAAAATCCGTTTCATAAGAAGGAACAACAACAAAATCAATTATTTGTACGATCGTTTCGGAAAACTGTTTTTATTGTGGTAGACATCAAGTTACGGACAATAATTATTACATATAATTTTTTAACAAACAAGGTTTCCTCATCAGCAGATATTGTAAAGGGTTTTTATTAAATGTAAAAGACACCATAAATAAACCTAGCATTAAAAGTAAGGCAGATGTATCTGGAAAAAATTGAAATAAAGGTATGGATTTAAACTTGATAAGAAAATTAATATGGGTTAGAGATAGAAATAAAATAGAGTAAAATATAAATTTGGTTTAAGTACAATATTATACATACATATATACAAAAATGCATACATGCATATATATGAAAAAATAGACACATATATACATATACATAGATATACAGATATATACATAAAAATATAGGTACAAATATTTACCTTTTAATTTTTCGCCTTTTGAAATCAGGAACTATGGTTAAAGTACTCATATAGATGCTTGCTATAGCTTTTCAGCTTATGAAATGATAACTTTTCAAAAAGAACGCCCGTGTAATAATTTATTTCCGTTAGCATACTTTTGATTTAAAGACACCACGGTTAATAAATCGAAAGAAATTGGAGGTTAATGTTATTTGTATAATTAAATAATACAAGGGGGATAATTAGTCATATTTTCTTTAATTAAAGAATGTAAGGGGGATACTAATTATCCCCCTTACATTCTTTAATTAAAGAAAATATGACTAATTATCCCCCTTGCATTATTTAATTATACAAATAACATTAACCTCCAATTTCTTTCGAATTATAAACCGTGGTGTCTTTAAATCAAAAGTATGCTAACGGAAATAAATTATTACACGGGCGTTCTTTTTGAAAAGTTATCATTTCATAAGCTGAAAAGCTATAGCAAGCATCTATATGAGTACTTTAACCATAGTTCCTGATTTCAAAAGGCGAAAAATTAAAAGGTAAATATTTGTACCTATATTTTTATGTATATATCTGTATATCTATGTATATGTATATATGTGTCTATTTTTTCATATATATGCATGTATGCATTTTTGTATATATGTATGTATAATATTGTACTTAAACCAAATTTATATTTTACTCTATTTTATTTCTATCTCTAACCCATATTAATTTTCTTATCAAGTTTAAATCCATACCTTTATTTCAATTTTTTCCAGATACATCTGCCTTACTTTTAATGCTAGGTTTATTTATGGTGTCTTTTACATTTAATAAAAACCCTTTACAATATCTGCTGATGAGGAAACCTTGTTTGTTAAAAAACTATATGTAATAATTATTGTCCGTAACTTGATGTCTACCACAATAAAAACACTGTTTTCTGAAACAATCGTACAAATAATTGATTTTGTTGTTGTTCCTTCTTATGAAACGGATTTTTAATTTAATTATAATTTGATTTTTAAATTATCAATCACATTACTAAATATTAAATTAGCTCTAGGATATTTACCTATCGAGCTTATTATATATCTAAATTACAACGAGCACTTTTTCTTTCCTGTATTTTAATTAAACTAGTAATTGTACTATTACATTAAAATACACTCTGCTCTTTAGACTATTGTTCTAATCTCCTTTAAATTATATATATATATATATATATATATATATATATATATATATATATATATATTCTTTTTAACGTGTATTGATAATATTGAGTAGAAATGACTTGGGAGTGCTGCAGTTCCACAGCTCCAGGCACGACCAGCCACTGGTAGACAAACAATCCATTATGGCTGTGGACCATAACTTCAACAGACACACATGAACTCTTCTTTCTCAACAAGCCTATCTAATTATTCATTTATGTCTCAACAAGGAACTCTTCCCAATACTAACCCTTTCTCTGTAAAAATCAATACAGATGTTTTTAAATGTTAGAATGAGATTTCTTGTCTTTCATTTCGATATACCTAATGACGACTGCCAAAACAATGTCCTAACAACAACAACACCCAGGAGATAACGTTAGTTAAGTGGTTAACCTTTTATGACCTAAATTATGATGTAAATGATTAAAAAAAATATTTATTGTTAATTTTAGATAGCGGTATACTGAATGTAAGCAATGGACAGTTGCAATCTGGAGGTATCTGGCATCTAACCAGATACTGAAGTAATATGTACAAGGTGTGTTTGAATCAATTCCCACTTTATTTATGCTGTTATATTGATTTATTTACAACTGAATAGATTAGTTTACCTAGGTCATAAATAGTTAATAGCATAAACTGATAACCTGGGTATGCCGAGTTAAAATAAGTTCGTTCCACAGAAACATTTTCACTAAGGAATGTTGGCAACCTTCACGTGGCCCCTCCTGTAAGTACCCACTGTCTTTAGGAAAAATTCTAACTAGATAGATATTGGGGAAACGAATGCCAACAATAATCATTTGATTCATATGAAATGAATGAATGCTGCATATCAGCATCATCAACAACATCATCAACATCATCATCAACTATAACATCATCAACATCAACATTATCATTATCAACAACTATATCATCATCATCATCATCATCATCAATCATCATCATCATCATCATCATCATCATCAATAACAGCAACATCATCATCATCAACAACAACAACATCTACAATATCATCATCATCATCATCATCATCATCATCATCATGATCATCAATAACAGCAACATCATCATCAACAACAACAACAACAACATCTACAATATCATCATCATCATCATCATCATCATCATCATCATCATCAAATTTAGGCCCTGAACCTGCATCTTTCACTAATCTGTCATTGATGACATTCCAAACAAGGTGAAATTTTTGCTTAAACTATTATTTGCAAATAAACTCCCATATAAATACTAACCAGGCTCAACATTGCTTAACTTTCGTGATTTAGCAATAAACAATTTTCACAGGTGCATCTATTAAATTTTAAAAAAAAATCATAGATTTAAAGTGCAGTAAAATGCATCTGTGCCAGTGTTGAATACTGTCATCCCTTAAAGACGAGTCAGATAGGAAGGCAATTTTGTAATCGAAATTGAAATTTGATATTTTGATATTTAAAATCTTTCTATTGTGACTGATTAATAGAAATGTCATTTTCTATTGAAGCAAGTCTATCTTTGACAAATCTCAGTGAGACATTTAAACATTTAACAAAATTTGATTGATTACAGGGTTTCATTTAAATGCAAATACAACTATAAGAAGAATTGAAATAAAGATATATAAAAACTAAAAGGCTAGTTTATGAAGAAATTTTTTTATCAAAATAAATATTTGCGAAAATATCTTATCATCTTTTTATTATTTTTTTTACTATTTTTCATCACATATAGAGGCCAAGAGCCACTTGAGGATAAAGTTAATAGGATGGCATGGTTATCAGCGTAGATATTAGGGGAATATTACTATTTCATTTGTAATTTTATTGTCTTATTTTTCTATATAAATGCAATAGTTTTATCGATAGTAACAGTAAATAATTAAGTTGATTTAATAAAAAACAATAAATTAATAAAATCTTTCTTAAAATATTATGTTTATTACTTTTCAAGGGAGGTAATTTAAATGAAAGCTATCAGTTTTTAAAATTGCGATGGATTTACATTAAAGACTAGCATGGGTACCTGGCGTTGCCTTCTTTTTTTTTTTTTTTTACACAGTGATCACCACTATCAAGGCCCGGAAGCCACTCAAGGATAAGGGTTATTGCAAGTACATTACGTTAGTGTGGAGATTTGATGAAGTGTTTACTTAAGGGGGCGGTTCATTAGGAATTTGTTAATGTTGGACTTGAAGACATCCAAGTTGTAGTCCGGTGGGAAGCAGGCAGACGGAACAGAGTTCCACAGGAGTGCAGTTCTAAGAAAACTGGGTTGACATGAAGTTCCGTTTGGAACACACCTGCTATACTAATTATTTTCATCATGGGCAACATATATACCCCCACAACAATTCCAAAAATAAAAGAATGGATAAGAATATGTGAATGTAATCGCCCCCAAAAAGAAGTATGTGATACCCTCTCCACCAGATATTTCGGCAGAAGGGATACAAAGAGAAGAAACTATTCTCCAGGTATTGAGCACTGGAAAGAACCCCCCCCCCCCGCTCCAAATAAATAATTAAAAAATAAATCATTACACCTTTTGTTTCAATAAAAATAGCAGCGAATGCCTGTGCGCTCACAAAAAAAAAAAAAAAAAATTAACCAAGTAGGCAGAACGCCTAAAAAAATGAAGATCTACCAAAAATTAATTCCAAAAAAAATTAAATGGAATTTTTCGTCATTGTTATGCCCCCACCTAATGCAATTTGTCATATTTTGGGGTTCGTTTTGTTTACGAAATTGTTAGGTGAAAGTACAGAGTGGTCTCATAAAAATTAATTTAATTTATCGTTATTTTATGTTTTAAATGTAAATCCCCCCCACCACCAAAAAAACAAATTGTATTTGTCATGTTTTGTCCCCCCCCTCTCGATCGCCAAGCTTGAAAAATGCTAGAGGTGACATGTCGTGTTAAATGCTTGGTGGCCAAAAAGTGGGTGCTCATTGATATTAATATAATATTGAAAAGTGATCCCCAACTCTAAAATGTTCATTTTCTTTCTTTTCAAAATTTATCTCATATTGTTTATAAAGGCTGTTTAAACATATTAGGCCCCAAAAAGTAGATCTTTATTTTTTCAGGTGGGTCACATCGTAAAAAATTTACCGATTTCTGTATAGCCATTTATAGAATAATAAAAACAAAGACATGAAATCTTTTCTTCAGTTTTTCGTAAGTGTTTTTTTTTTGCATATTTAAAAAAACGATAAAAGCCAAACATTTTCCTATCTACTCGGAATTATTTTTTCAATCTAGAAATTTATTGAAATTACCAAATTATTTTATTTAGTGATAGTTTTTTTTTTGTTGTTGTTGTTTACGTTCCGAAGGGGAAATAGCTCTAAAACAAAGATTTTTAAAAAATCGATCTTGGAATAATAATTCCAAATAAATTTAATTAAATATGTTATCAATGTAATTATTGTTTAAAATTTATTAAATAACGATTTTAAATAGAACACTTATAACAATTCTCTCACTAGAAACATTAACTAAGGTACTGCTATTTAATAAAATCGATTTTTCTTAATGCAATATGCAAATGAGATGATCTCTTTATTGTATCAAGTTTGCAAGAATAATACTATATATAGAATTAATATTAATAGCCAATGGATGACAGGCAGTCTTTTTCTGCTAATGACTTTAATAGATCCATTTCTTTAGAGTTATTATATATCAATACAATAGCATGTGTGTTATTTATTATCTTTTCTGTGTCACGCTTACATTCGAGTCATTTAATTGTTATGGACTTCCATTTCTTGTAATAAATTTTTCCAAGAATACTTCATAAGTTTTGGTTTCAATTATAGCTGATGGCACTTAAGTCATCTATTTTTTTTTATAAATAATTTTATCAAGTATTCTTCATAAGTTTTGGTTTCGGTTTCGATTATGGCTGAAGGAACTCAAGATATATATATATATATATATATATATATATATATATATATATATATATATATTCAAATAAGGGGGTAGTCATCTATATATATAAAAGCGAAAATGTATGTGTGTATGTATGTACACTTTTCCTCGATGTCCACAAAAGGTCTCTTTCAAATAAGCGCTTGCTCGGTTCACAACTTCTTAAAACTTTTTATATCATCTATAAATTGTAATATCTCAGAGTTATCCACGGAGCTCGCCTGTCTATTTAATTTTATTGACTTTCAAACGTTAATTATTCCACATTTCCCGCATCGGCACGCGTTACATTCGGTTTTCGGTATAAAAAAAGGCGAAACTTGACTATAATCACAAACCGAAAGCCAGTTGTCTCAAGAGAGCTAAGTAACGTTTGTTCAATGTCTACTTCGTCATATCAGACTATAGCTTTCATTTCGCTCCTCCTAATAAACAGGGAGCGGGTTTTTAAAACAAACAAACCGATTTATTCACCTCATTCAAAACTGTCCCGCACAAAATCGTAACTGCTGAATACCTATCGCCGTCACGTCAATCAAAAACGCGCACCTGCTTTTTTTTAACACTTTACTATTTTCCAACTGCACGTCGTGAAGGCTTCGTTTTTTTTTCATGGACACCTGTTTTTTTTTTCACATACTCCGAAAAACACCTGGGCAACGCCGGGTACCCCTCACTAGTATATATATAAAGCTGAATGTCTGTGTGTGTATGTGTGTCTGTCTGGTCACGAATAGGCTCCTATATGGTTAACTATTTTAAAAAACTGATTACATATAATGATAGAAGATGTATCAAGACACAGGAATGGGTATGTTTGATCTGGCAGAACAGTGGTTCATTAAAATTGTGAGGTCTGCATATGCGCCTGCTCCACAAAGTATGGAAATAAAAAATTTTAAAATTAAAAAAAAATGTTTACAAGTGTTTTTGATATAGATGTGCATAGTAATACTTTGATAAGTATGTTTTAACTTAAATAGGGATGGTATAATAAAATTGTGAGGTCTGCGTTCATGCCTGGCCTCTATAGAATGAAAATAGGCACAAACTTTAATAAAGACTTTTCATATCTATCTGCGTAAGTATACTTTGATAATTATGTTTCAGTTTGAAGAAATATGGTATAATAAAATTATGGGGTGTTCGTTCGCGCCTGACCTCCATAGAATGGAAATATGTCACAAAGTTTAACAAGTTTTTTTAATATAGATCCACAGAATATTGCGATAAGTGTTTCAGTGTGAACAAGTATGGTATAATAAATTATGGGGTTTATCTATTTTATTTTTACTTTCATCATATTTTGCTCATTACAACCCTTCCTTTTCATAACCTTCATACTTTCATAAATCAGAGTCCATTTTCTGTAGGCTGTTTTTGAACCCAGTCAATGACGGGTACTTTTGCTAGTATATATATATATATATATATATATATATATATATAGAGAGAGAGAGAGAGAGAGAGAGAGACAGAAAGAGAGAGAGAGAGAATGCCCTTAAAGAAAGTGGCCACCAAACACCATCTTTAATAACATTCTCTAATACCCAAAACAAGAAAAATAGGCACAGAAAAATAATTTGGTTTAACCCCCCCCCTTTCAACACGAAAAATGAAACCAGGCAAAACGAAACTAAGCAAAAAATTCTTTCAACTAATAAACAACCATTTTCCATCCAATCACACACTACACAAATATTTATTAAAAACACAATTAGGCTTAGCTATAGGTGTATTGATAACCTAGAACAAATAATCAAGAAACACAATAGAAAAATACTTAACAAGGATAAAAACACAAATAACACTAGCAGAAATAATTGTAACTGCACCAACAAATCCCAATGCCCACTTAATCAACAATGCCTACAAACAGAAGTAGTGTATAAAGCCACAATTGCACCTGAAGAAAACCCAAACGACAAAAAATACTATATTGGCTTGGCAGGCATCTCCTTTAAAAATAGATTTAGAGTACATAAATGCTTCTTCACAAACCCAACCACCCTAACAAAACCTCACTAACCACCCAATATCTACATCTAATCCAAAATAATCTTACACCAACCATTACGTGGGAAATCCTTAAAAAATCTAACGTATGTATGTAAATCTTTAGACTCCCCATGTCTCCTCTGCCAGAACAAAAAACTTTTTATATTCAGTTTTAAAGATAGAGACAAATTACTAAATAGAAAACATGAAACCATCATAAACTGTCGGCATTACAAATCCCACCTCCTTAGCAATTATACACCTTTCTGAAACATCCCTCAGACAACATCCTTTTGGACCCACACAATACATCCATCCACCACATACACCCAATTACTGTAACATCTAAAGAACCAAATCCCCTTACTCCACCCTCCCCATACCCTATATTACCTTACCCATCTACACATTCGTCTATCCATGAATCCAACCACCTCCCACTCACTAATTACTACTAAAACTCTCCACATTTATATGGGTGTACATATGTTGCAATCTGTATTGATATCTGTATGTATATATATGTACTATTATCTTTAATACACCTACTTACTTGTCTGTATATACGTACATGTACCTTCATATGTATATGTATATATATGTGCGGGCATCATTGGGTCTATATATATATATCCCTATATGTCTTTATGTATATGTTTCTATGTGCGCGTATATGGGTGTATGTGCTCATGGGTCGTGTGTATATGCATGAATATATATTTGTATATCTATGTCTTTGTGCACATATGTGTATGCATGCATCTGGGCGTTAGTGTCTATATGTATATCTATGTGTATGCATAGGTGAACATATGTATACAGGTATAGTTATATCTGGATTTATATGCATGTATGTGTTTGTGTGTATATGTATGCCTATATCCACAATACACTTGACACTGAAAATAAAGTTAAGCATAACCACTGCCCCAAACACCATGGTAGGAGCCCAACCCCTATATATATGAACTTAACTGAACTACAAGAACCCCTGATTCATAACTTAACCACAACCCTCATAATCTCATAACCTTTAAACCTTTTCACCCCCTTTTTTAAATTTTAAATTTTTTTTCTCTCAATCTATTAATTTATTCTGTCTCTATTTCTATCTTCATCCTTACTTTTATCTAGATCCCTATAATTTGTTTTTCTAGACACTCTTAATCCTACCCAATAAGCAAAGCAAATCAATACAAACCCCTAAATATTAAACCAACAACATGTATTTTGAACATATCTTACAATGCGTCTACCTAACGTCGCATTATTAACTACACCCGTTTATTTATTTATTTATTTATCCTAACTTTACTTTATTTACTTAGTATAAATATACACATGTCTATGTATATATAGATATATATATGTCTATATATGTGTGTATATTTATATTTTTATGAATATATATATTTATATAATTGTATATGTGTGTATATGAGTACATGTGTGTGTATGTATGTATGTATGTATGTAGGTATATATGTATATATATGTATATATATGTGTATATATATATGTATATATATATATGTATATATATAGCCAGTAGAGTTTAGTTTCCTAGAAGTACATCCAATGAAACAACATGTGTCTACCAAAATAGTGCTCAATGAGTGAACAGAGCAGGTATATTAATTTTATTTATACAAACATTAATGGCTACATATGTGCATACATGTTTCTGTAATCACCCACGTTGGGGGATTACGTCTTCAGGCCAAGAATTACCTTCAAAAGTGACATTTCCACCAAATACATTTTTCTATTTCGTTTATCAAGTTAAAATACAACCTGGGTGGGAGTCAAAAAAAAAAAAAAAAACGGTAAAAGGATGAGTGAGGTCTTTGAAGATAATAAACATCATTTTTCTTTTCCCCTTCCCCTATCCAACCTAACTTTTGGCTTTTTATGGCATAGGGTACTTGAGAGTTTAGTTTTCTTGTCTTAGAGTCTGTAAGTTAATAACCTTAGCTATGGTCAACCAAGTACTGACCGGTGCCTTTTAATCTACCTCCACCCACACATACATGCAACACACATATAACACACACATACACAGACACCGCCAACACACACCTACACACATTAATACATATATTCAAAAGCGAATCCATGCTGAACGCTCTTTGTTTTATTTACTGAAACTAGACAATAATTCTGAAACTGCGTAGAAATAAAGTAAAAATTACATTAAGGTAAATAAAACAAAACAAAAACAAAAATAAAAAAATAAATAAATAAGAATAAAAATAAAAATAAAAATAAAATTAAATTAAAACAAATAAACCAACAAAATATGAATAAATATAAAACCCGAAAGTTATCTAAACCCCACATGTACCTATATGCGTGTATCAATACACTTATAAATGTCTACATTTATCTACATCCGCGCATATATACACACACATTACAGACATACAGAGACAAATAATAGTATTTTTCTTTACTTATGTAGCGTGGTAACCTCTTCGTATATGCAATATTATGCTACCCGACTACAGACGGGTGTATACATATATATATATATATATATATATATATATATATATATATATACATACACATATATATATACACACACACACATATGCATACATACATAAATACACACACACATATATATATATATATATATATATATACATACACATACACATATAAACACACACACAACAGACATACACAGATACATACATATATATACATATATATACATACCCACACATACATACATATATAACATATATATAAACAACATTCGGACATCCATACATTTTTGTAATCTATATTGTTACAACAATTCTATACGAGGCAGCCAATTCTAATAACAGAGAATGGAGCTCAGACGAGCACTTGTCATGGAAATAACGATAAAACAAAGATAGGCTCGCAACGTCTCTTCTGTGGGAGAGAGGTTGCAGGGAAGAGAAAAGGGCATCCTCAAGCAAGTCACAAAGTCTATTTTGTACTCTGTCAAGCCAGGATAGGCTGTTTTTAGCAGCTCCTGCCCAGATATGGCAGCAGTACTCCATCCTTGGACGTATTTGGCTTTTATATAGATAGAGAATTGCATCATTAGTGAGATATCTTCTGGAGCGGTAGAAGGATCCCACCATTTTCCCAGCGACCTTGGCGACAGACTTGATGTATGTGTTCCATTTCAGATCAGGAGTAAAGGTCAAACCCAGAAGCTTATCAAAACATGGGGCCACCCCTAGACGAAAGCCATCCATTTCAATTGATGCCAGATGGGATCAGCGGGTTTATGATGTAATGATAGGAGCTTGGTCTTAGATGCATTAAAAGTAACCAGCCACCTCTTCCCCCACTGTACCACGCGCTCAAGATCAGAGGAGAGAGAATCGGAGAGAACATTGTCATTTACAGCCTTTGATGTGTTGCCATAGATAGTCGTGTCATCAGCATAGATGTCAACGAATGATTTAAGTATGTGTTTAGGGAGATCATTAATGTAGATCAAGAAGAGATTTGGGTCCAGAATGGACCCCTGCCTACCTACTACCACTTTTTTTCATTTTTATTTTTGCTCAACACACACCTCCAAACACCCAGGCAACGCAGGGCACCCAAGCTAGTCGATAATATAAAGGGCAAAAATCTGTGTAAATGTATGCATATTTGTATGTCTGCCTAAAACTTTTGACAGAGGTGGTGTATTTTCACAAAATCAGTATCGTTTTGAAGCTAGACTCTTCGGACGACAAATATTGAAAAAATTGGCTAAAAACATTAATTCCTTCACCCTCAACTGGGCAGTTTTCTACAGGGAGGGGTAGCAAAAACTCGTTCCTTTATGACAATTAAGTCAAACATGCTTGCGCAAAAAACGTTCTTTCTTGAATTAGTTTAAATTAAAAAATACAACCTAACTTCGCTCACATGAGTCATTATCTTAAGATTGCATGTTCGAGCCTAGATATCAGATATATATTCTTTTTCGATTTTTAAAGTTTTAATATTGAAAAAGTGTTATTTATGCCATTTTTACGTTCGTTTTTAAAAATTTTTCCAGCACATTCATTCTTTTTCTTTGTTTTTGTTTTTCCGATTTTTTTAAGAAGTTTAAACATTTAAACGGTTATTTATGCCATTTCTTTTTCGTTTGCTTCTTTATTTTGCATCATGTTCGCTGCTTTTTTTTGTTTTTGTTATTCTAATTTAAAAAAAGTTATAATAGTTAAACAGGGCTATTACGTTCGCTTATTCTTTATTTTCTTTTTTTTTTTATTTACCCCTTACCACCCACACATACACACCTCATCACACCCGGGCAATGCCGGGTACCCCCGCTAGTATTTTATATAAAAAATCCCAGCCAAATAAAAATTGCTCAATATACAAGCTGGTATCACAATTTTATTTTTTTTATCGACAGCGCCTTCAACAGTGCAAAGGGAAGTGGGGAGAGGTCAGCCTTTTTGGTTAGCCTGTAGCATTCATGTTACTCCCTCCCCTTCTCATCTTGGCCCCATTGTCCAGAAATCTTATGTACAGAGAGGCCTTTTCATCTGGTGAATGTGTGTGTGTGTGTATCTCTCTCTCTCTCTTTCTCTCTCTCTCTCTCTCGCTCTCTCTCTCTCTCTCTCTCTCTCTCTCTCTCTCTCTCTCTCTCCCTTTTTTGTCATATAAGTCCTTGCGGACATTTCTTTCTCTGTCTCTCTTTGTTTGGTGTCTTTTCTTTTTCTTAGTAGTATCATCATCATTGCTTGATGATTATTGGTTGCCATGAAAATAATCCCAGAATTACCTTTTTCTGCACCTTTTCAAATCAGTTCCGGATGAGCATTCGTGAGAGCAAGTCTCTTTTCTGGGATTCTGTCGAGTGGAGACCGACGTAAAAATATTCAACCATTTCACTACAGGTAGAGAGCCTTTATTGAGTGGTTGAAATTGGTGTTCTAAAATACACCATTTATTGAAAAGATAAAGTGTGGCAGAGACTGTCACCATTTTTATTTATTCTTTTCCAAAGAGTTGAATGAGAGACTCTGCAACAGTGATTCATTTTCTTTGTCCCCTTTCGAACGGATGAAGAAATAGCCAGGCATTCCTTTTCAGAGAAAAGGAATATTATTTCCGGAGAAAGAAGAAGACAGACCTTTTCAGAGAAAAGGGATATTATTTCTGGAAGAAGAAGAAGAAGAAGAAGAAGAAGAAGAAGAATCTTTTCTGAGAAAAGGAATTTTATTTCGGACACTCCATATTATGAAGAGAGAGAGTCAAACTTTTAAAAAACAACCTTTTGAAGGTTTTGTTTGTTTAAAAAAGGGAGAAACAAGGGAGAAGAAAAAAAAAACTTTAAAGGAATTTTGCAAGTCAGCCTTGCATATTTTCTTTCCTGAAAAAAAAAAAAGAAGACCTTTCTGTTGAAAGACTGAATTTAAAGACTTAAAAGAACTATTTTCTATTTTTTGTATTTTCTTTTCCTTTCAGCCTTTCTTCCAAGTAAGAATTGTTGTTTTCTTGCATTTGTTTTTGTTTTTTTATTTCATGTTTCCTTAAAGGTTTTTTTTTTTTAAACCTGAGCTTTGGAAAATAAAAGCAATCATAACATTTTATTTTCTTTTAAATAAATTTGGATCATTTTAATCTCATTTCGGGTCTGTATTTCATTTGCTCATTTCTCTAATTTCCCATTCCCGGCAAATTTGCTTTGCTTGTTTATTTTTTCCTTTGTTTTCTCTTTTAATCTGTTACTCTAAAAAAAAAATGGATTTTGGTGACAACCCCAAAATTCCGTCACTGCCTCAATATCACATTCCCTTATATTCTATGTATCTAAAATGTTTTAATAACTTTAATTTTCTATGTTTATTGCTTTTAGCAAATAAGGTGCAAACCAATAAAAACATTTACTAATATTTTCTTTCTGAGGAGATGAATAAGCATCAAAAACTCATGGGTTAAGGAAATAGATTTATTCAATTGTATTCTTTGTTTTCAAACAATAAAAAATTCTGTATTTGAAGATTAACTTTTTATATAAGTTCATAAGTTTTGGTTTCAATTTTGATTCAAGCTGATGCACCCAATCATATGGATATATTTTTTAATTTTTGAAATCGCAACTTTATAATATATAAAAATCAATAGAACATTAACTCTATAATAATATATATGAAATCTGCAAGAATTAAAATATCATATTTAAGCGTACTTTACAACCAGGCTATGTCGGGCGTCTCTGCTAGCTTAGATAAATATTTTCGCAGTTTTAACAAAAGAGCTACAATAATATCAGAGTGTCTCCATGTACACTGAACATCTACAGAATGCCAATATCAATATATTACACATGAATGAGTCCCCTATGGAATTTCTATAGATCCCGCTAGTTTATAATTATAACTAATTCTGATATTGTCTGACTTTCATTTATCAAACCTATTTTTAAAAACTATTTAATCACCACTTATCAAGGCCAAAAGCCATTTGACGATAAGGGTTAATGAGACAGCATAATTGTCAATCAAAAAACAAGGATATAAGGAACCGATTCTTATAGTTCTGAACAGCACTGATTCTTTCCCCTTGATCGTCCTTGAAAAGGACCAGAAATTATCAATGTCGGATCTTTCCCATGGGGCTTTTTTCTTTACAAAGGAATCACCTCTTATCAAGGCATGGAGGCTACTCGAGGAAAAGGGTTAATGAGTATACAATAATTAATGGGACGATATTGTAGTAATTGTTAGTAGTGGAAATTTGCTAAATTGAATTACTTAAGGGGACGGCTCATCAAGAACTTGTTTACATTGGACTTGAAGATGACCATTGTATAAAGCAGGCAAGCAGAAGAGAGTTTCACAGGCGTCCAGTTCTAAGAAAGAAGCTTTGTTCATTGAATTCACATTTAGGTTTAGGCATAGGTAAAGAGTCGGGAAAATCATTGATAGTAGTTTCAGCTGGACGAGTGTTTTTTATGAAAGTTTGGCAAGGGGTACCATAGAGGGAGCTCAGACAAACACTTTGCTATGAAAATAATAATAGAGCAGAGATAGGATCGCAACGTTTCTTCTGTGGGAAAGAGGTTGCAGGAAAGAGAAAAGGGCATTCCTACTAGGTTTCTTACTAAATGAAAAATATAGATCCTCTTGATATAAGAATTAAATGTCTTATTGTTTTGTATAATTTACATTGCTTGTCTTTTATAATTTTCAACTGTAAATAAATAGAGGTGGCAAAGTCACTCAATACCACAGTCAATGTTCCTTATCTTAAAGTTGCATAAAGTAAGAACTAAATATCTTTCATTGTTTTGTGCAATTTACGTTGCTTGCCTTTCATAAAATTGTCAACTACAAATAAATGTGTTAACCATGCGTTGGTTTTAGATGTAAACCAATGCTGCAGCTGATGATGAATAGTTTCACCGATATAGACAGTAATTTATTATAACAAAAAAAAAAAAAAAAGAAAGGATAAATTACAAAAACCTTTCTTAAAATTTAATTTTCATTAATTTTCAAGGGAGGTAATTTAAATGAAAACTATTAGTTTTTAAACTTACAACGGATTTATCTCTATTGCTACTATTATATAAAAAGAAACTTTGTGTCTGCGTGTAAGTTTGTTCTCTATAGACTCGATAATGGCAGGACCGATTTTTTGCAAATTTCACACAAAGGTACTTTATGTGTCTGGGAGTGTTTTTACATAGGTTTTGTATCAGAATGCGTCTAATAAGTATTGAAAATTGAAAATCGGCAAAATTTAATTAAAAAAGGAAGTCAGATTTTGACCAAAGTTAACACTTTTACACAACCTAACATCACAAATACATTTGAGAAATTTTAGTAACGCATGAGCAGAAAAGCCCAGGGTATAAAATTAACTGTGGATTCTTTTATAAGACAGGGATGTGTTCGAAATGAATGTTTCCTTTTAGAGCACAATGGAACCATGATACTTGACTTTTATACATTTCATTTTAATTCAAGCAATTATGTATAAATAATTTCATAATATCAACAGTTGATTCTTTGATAAGACAGGGGCACGTACGAAATGAATGTTTCTGTTTAGTGCACAATTAAACCATGATATTTGACTTTTGTATTTTAAACTATAAGTGAAGCCATTATTTACAGATAATTTTATAAAATCTCTATGTGCAATGTAGACTATAATGTATTGTGGACTAAGTCAGTGCTGGGAGGCAGGTGAAGCTTCCTCCTGGTACACTATGGCGCAGTGGGGTCCCTAACTAGAGCAAGCAATTAATTGATTTGATTAAAGAATGGGTGATCTCACCGATTTCGATGACAATAAAAGTATTGTAGGGTGGAACATATATTGATCCTACTTCAATCTCAGACAACGTTCGGTCTTTCTGCCAGTAGTAAATATGTTCTAAAAAAATTTTTTTACTTCATTTTTAGCCCAAACAAAGCACAGTGCCACTTAGATGTAGGGAGCTACTATTGGGGTCATAAGTTGCAGGGATACTAAGTAGGGAGTTAAGCAGCAAAATGTCTGCTCACATTACACTTAAACTTCTGCATGTCAGTACAGTTGGGAAAGCAGGAACCCGGAAGGGAGTTCCAAAGTCTAGCAGCTCTGGGGAAGAAACTATTAGAATAGAAGGCTTTCTTACACCTAGGGATCTTTACTGTGTATGGGTGGGATTTTGCTGCTTGTTGGGTTTGTCGGGAGCATTTACGTCAAAGGGGTACAAGGATTTGTAGTTCGTCGGAGCATTCACTATTAAAATACTTGTAGAACAATCGATGAGAACAGAGGTTGAAACTTTGATGACAGTTTAGAACCTATCAGGTTAGTAACTGTCTTTTGACTCCTGTCGAGGAGCGAGAGACTGGTAGCAGATGCACCAGCCAAATGTGACAACGGTACTCCATACATGGGCGAATGGTGGCCTTGTAGAGATACAGGATACTTTCAGGCGTAAGTAGCTTTCTAGCATGGTAGAGAGAGCCCACCTTCTTCACAGTGGCCTTGACAATGTAATGTAAGTTATAGATTTAAAAAGAATTTATTTATTTATTCTTTTTTTTATCACATTTTCACACCAAACAAGCCACATTGCCACTTTGGTGTAGGGGGCTACTATCAGGGGCAGCAACTACTGGGGCACTATGTAGGGATTTGGACAGCAAGATGTCGGTTCACGTTATGCTTGAACTTCTGCATGTCAGTACAGTTGGGGAAGCAGGGACCTGGAATGGAATTCCAGAGTCTAGCTGTTCTGGGGAAGAAACTACTGGAGTAAAAGTCTCTCTTGCGTCTAGGGATCTCTATTGTGAAGGGATGGGATTTAGCTGCTTGTCGGGGTGTTTACGTCGTGGGGGCACAAGTGTCTGTAGTTCGTCAGAGCATTCACTATTAAAATACTTGTAGAACAGGTAGAGGGAATACATAGAACTAGATTAATAGCCATACAAATGTGATAGTAAATTTCTTTAGAGTGATTTATTTTTACAACACTAAAACCTCATCGAGGTAGGTAGAGGAGTAACTTATCTTGCCTTTGGTAACATATTATTCATTTCTTTTCTACTTTTTTGGTTTGTTGTCTGTAGTAATAAGTAGGGCTAGGACAACAGCATATTCTTTTCCTTGTTTTGACTCTCAGGTATATCTGATATTGATATCTTATATGTTTTTGTGGAGAGTGATGTGGTTGATTAATTGTGCTTAACTGTATCGGATATATACTCAAGGGTAAAAACAACGAAAAGAATATTCTGTTGTCCTAGCCCTAGTAATAAGTACCCTGTAACTGTTATTAGTCTAATTCATATTAAATGTTTCGCCATACCAAAAGACACTATATTGACAAAGATGGCCTCTACCAAAGCCAGGGATATGCCACAGCTGTAAAAGCCCTGATGGACTTTTAAAATAGATACTTTTGACAGTGTAGTATAATGAAAGGATGCTTATTTAGAATAAAATATATTTTAAAAACTGAATTGCAGAAAAATCTCTATGGTGTACGTACCCGTCACAGAACGAAGATCTTATATTCCAAAAATCACATAAATTGATCAAGCAGTTTTATTTCTATACAAAATCACTTTTAACGGTTTTTAGCGATTTTAATAGGAAATTGTATACATTACAAGGTTGATTTTGATCTCGGTAGTTCGAATTGAGTTGTCTTACTTTACTCAAAATAACATGGCGGAGCAAAACACAAACTTGCTTACTCATAAAACCTGATATTCTAGTTTTAAAAAACTATTTGATCAATTTATATGATTTTTAGAATATGACATTTTCGTTTTGTTACTGGTACGTACATTATAAAGATTTTTAGGTTGATTTCTGGATAAGTAGCGCAAAGTAAATTAGCAAACGTGATTATTTCTAAAGTCGTCAACAACCACGTGACGGCGGCATTGGAGACGAACGGAGTCTCGCGAGAATCTACGAGAATTCGACGAGAGCAGTCGTGATATTCGTTATTCAAGGGTTTTATTACTTCAGTAACACTAAAAAAGGATAAAAAAAATGTCTAATCACCGCTATAATAGCAATACAAATGATGACCCACCAAACAGCCGTTTGTTCATTATCGCCGGGAAAGGAATTCCCGAGGAAGACTATCACAAATGCTTCGAAAAATACGGGGCTATCCAGGACGTCTGGGTTGTGAAAGATAGGCAAACAAGCGAAGAAAAAGGTATGTTTTTTTTTTTTTTTTTTGGAGGGGCTTTTTTTTTTTTTTTTTTTTCGCTTAAATATTTATTCAAGATAATGAAATTACTCAAAACAAGTTATTTTAAGAGTTCATAATTTGTAATGTTTATTTTCCGAAAAGAATTAATATCGAATTATTAAAAACCTGTTTTTTAATAGAATTATCTTAGATTTCCGAGTCGTTCTTGCAAAACGTTATATAGGCTACAAAGTCGGTGTTCATTTTAATGTGAAGTTATAATAGTAAAGTGAACCTCCTTATCTTTAAAAACGGATTTGGTGTTTTGTACGATTTCAGAATTTAATAATGTTTAATTTGAAACTTCATCGTTTTTGTCGGTACTTGTATAGATTACCCTTTATGGCTGCTCGTACTGTCTTTTCAGAAATGTGTTACAATAGCCGAAAGGCGGGTTATCGACAAGAATCGTATTTCATTTTGAGTTCCGCTTTTTCTGCTGAATGGACCTCGCCGGTGTATACTATAAGAGTCTCTTTTCTAGTTTTCTTATAATTGAAATTTAGTACTCGTGCAGAATACGGACCGTGTTAAGGCACGGCCACCGAAATATAGCGGTGGTTTAGGACATACACGAGTGAGGCCCCCTTAGCGAAATACGCATTGGCTCCGATGTTGTACGCAGCACGTTCGAGGGAGCGTTCATTAATCCGGAAAGGGAAAAATTTTGGCGAGTGTGTGGCCTTTTTTTTTTTTTTAAATTTATTTTGGCTTTAACTTTGCGCTTTTCGGTTTATTTTTATTTTTATTTTTTTAATTTTTTTTTGACCGGAGATTATATAGGTAATTATTAACTGGAAAATTGGCCGATATCGATTTTTATAAAATTGTTAAGTGAAAGTACAGAATTCCCGTCCCCATGTTAAGAATGGCTTTCTAAATGTTATTTCAGCACGGATCGTTAAGTGCATGAGTACCTTTTATTTCCTTGAATAATCATTAAAAAAAAAAAAAAACCTACTCGACGAGAACACGGCTGTTTTTGTTTTGATAATTATTTTTATTCAAAAATATAAAAATCTCCGGCTCCAGAAAAATATCCAGCTCCCCCCCCCAAAAAAAACATAACAAAATAATCCGAAAAGCGCAAAGTTCAAGCAAAAAAGAAAAAAAAAAAATAAGGCCACACACGCCAAAATTCTTTCCTTTCCAGATGAATGAAAGCTCCCTAGAACTTGCTGTGTGCAACATCGGAGGAGGTGATGATGCGCCGATGCGTATTTTGCTATGGGGGCCTCGCCTCACGCCTCACTCATGTATGTCAGCCCACCTAACAATTTAATAAACAAGAAATACTGTAACAATTGAATTTAACTGAAAATCTCGATAATGACTTCAAAAATGTAAGCGTCACGTATCAATTATTTTTATTTTTATTTTTTTTTTGCATTTTCACCCCATACAAGGTACAATGCCACTTTGATGTTGGAGGCTACTATTTGAGACATAATTGCAGAGATACTATGTAGGGAGTTTCGCAGCAAGATGTCTGTTCACATTACACTTGAACTTCTGCATAGTCGAGGAAGCAGGTACCTGGAAGGGAATTCCAAAGTCTAGCAGTTCTGGGGAAGAAACTATTAGAGTAGAAGGCTTTCTGATATCTGAGGATCTCTACTGTATAGGGGTGGGACTTTGCTGTTTGTCGGGTATTTCCGTCGAAGTAGAGGTACAAGGGCTTGTAGTTCATCGGAGAATATACCATTAAAATATTTGTAAAACAAGCAGAGATGCAACATTGGGTCGATGGGAAAGAGGCTGAAGCCTGGCTGACAGTTCGGGACCTATTAAGTTGGCAATTCTCTCTTTATCCCTGTCCAGGAGTGAGACTGGTAGCAGATGTATCAGCCCAAATGTGATAATAATACTCCATACATGGGCGAATTGTGACCTTGTAAAGGTACAGGATACTTTCCGGTGTAAGTAACTTTTTATCACAGAGCCCACCTTCCTCGCAGCAGCTGCGCAATGACCTCGATGTATCTGTTCCAACTCCTATTCCCTGTGAACATTAAGCCGAGGAGTTTAAAAGAAGTATTTTCAGGTAATTTATTGTTAGCCATAGCTATTGGTGGTTTGGAACGTTTCTTGTAATTATTAAAGGAAACAAGCTTAGTCTTGGCAGCATTTTTGTCCCCATTCAACTACTGACTGGAGTTCTTCCTCTAGGGTTTCTGCCATTGCCTTAGATATGTGCTCATTCATTTTCCCTACATGCCTGTTATAGTGTGATGTCCTCAGCAAATATACCCATTTCAGAAACAATTTTATCAGGGAGGTCGTTTATGAATAATATAATAAAGGTCCAAGGATCGACCTTTGAGGTACACCCGCATTTATATCCTATTGCTTTGACGAACGACCATCGAGGAAAATCTGAATTCTTTTATTTAAGAAGGATTTTATTATGTTAAGTATTTGTCCAGTAATGCCATATGATCTGATTTTCCTGAGACCATCAGGCCATATCCTGTCAAAAGCCTTAGATATATCTAGGGCTATTGCCCTACTTCCCTGCTTTATCCAGTGCATTGTATATACGTTCAGAAATTACAGTTAGAATATCTGCAGTAGAACAGGCTTGCTGAAATTCATATTGTTGGTCAGACAGAAGTTTAACAGCTGTAAGGTAGTGGACTTGAGTTTGATTAATTATGGACTCAAATATCTTGGTGAAGAGAGGGAACAGGGTAATGGGGGGGGCGATAATTTAATGGGTCAGTTCTTCTGCCAGAATTCTTGTAAACTGGTACTGCGGAAGCAGTTTTCTAGGAAAGCAAGATTTACTAAGGCATTTGTTGAAAAGTTTGGAGAGAACTGGAGTAACTTCAGCAGAGCATTTTTTTAATAGTACAGCCGGGATTAGATCAGATCTACATGCTTTTTAGGTGTCTAGGTTTTTTATGATATCATGTACTTAAGAAGGGGTGATTTTCAGATCATCTAGTGTGGCTTCTATCTGCAAAGGAAAATCAAAGAGAGAGTGGTTTGCTGGGTCCAATGTAGAGTTTGAGACAAACCGACTGGCAAGCATGTTAGCCTTCTCGGTTGCTGTGCAAGCAACCTTAAGATTGTTGGATAGTGAGGGAATAGTTGATTGCCCATTATTTACTACGCTGTTGTAGATTTTTCAGAAATCACAAGTTCCTAATTTCTGTGCTTCAATGCCTTTTCTGATGGTTTCGGTATATTCTCTCTTGGCTGTCACTATTTCTTTCTTGCAATTACTTCTAGCTTCTATATAATTTTGTTTATTTGTACTGGCTAAATCTGGTGTGCATACTGCCTTTTAGCAATGGCAGTTGTGCAAGCAGAAGTAAACCATTGGGGAGAGTGGGATTCTTGTTCTTGCATAACGCGCAACACTACTTGTGCTTTGATCCAAATAAACGTTATAAAGTAAGTGGGGGGGGGGGACTCATTCCGCTAGGTACAGCTGTTGGATTTTTTTTTTTTTTTTTTTAGATGTTATTTTATTTATTGTTTTTTTGTGCTCATGCACTTTTGTTACCATGCTATTTTTAAATAGTTTTTTTTTTTTTTTCAAGTTTCACAATATCTTTTTTTTAATAAATTTAGGTGGCAGCACAGAATAGTTAGAAATTCTCAAACTATCGATATTATCAGTGAATTTAGCATTTTGTTCAATATTTTTACCAAAAAAAGAATTCAATTAAAAAAATATGGTCAGTGTGTGTGCAGGTTGTCCAACCTCCAAAGTGTGGTTGTTTGAAAGCCGTTCTTATTATGGGGAGGTTGGGGGGGTATTCCGAAAAGCATTTTCTTATTTTCAACTTCCCCCGTAATCAACTTCTTAAAGGTAAGTCTTTGGGTGGTCCACCAGTGCACTTTCACCAAAAATATTTAATGTGATTTTAATGATAACAATTCTCACAAGAATTTCAAATGTAATATAATATTTTTCTTGTACGCATGATGGCGTAAACATTAGTATTAGAACTTTTTTATAATCTTGAAAATAAAAAATAATTTAAAAAAATTGAGATCTAGGATCATTAAGAAAAAAACTTATTTAAAAAATGGTATTGGTCTCCCGATTTATTGGAGAGGGACTTATGTTTTCAGTTGCTTATGTGCGTCCGTTAGTCCAGACGATTGCCAGATAACTGTCCATTAGTTTTCCTCAAATTTTGCCACAAATTGTATTCCATTAAAAAGATGTGCACAGTAAAATAAATTTTTTTGTGAAAATTCCCATTGCGTCCCCAGGTGCTCAATAGGTCAAAAATGACCCAAAATGGCCAAAAATAACATGTTTTGCCCCATAACTTTTGATCCATCCATTAGATTTTTCTGAAACTTGGCCAAAATGTGGAACCCATTGTTCTTAATATAAATCCAGTATTGGTGATGCTGGCAAAATTCTGGTTCACATCCCCATGGACTTTTAGTGCTAAAAGTGGCCCTTTTTGTGGCTGTTTTTTTTTTTTTTTTTTTCATATTTCTCAACAAAAACTTGATATATCTGACTATATAGTGGTTTTTCATGTTGGTCAACTCAAATATACATGTTAAGGCCTGAAACTGCACCATTATCCATTTACACTGGGATTCGCCATCCCCAAGGGCTCAAGAGGTAAAAAACAAATGGCCAAAAATGACACTTTTTGTCCCATAGCATTTGATCCATTCATTAGATTTTCCTGAAACTTTGTCAAAATGTGGAGGCCATTGTTCTTAATATAAATTCAGTATAGGTGACCCTGGTAAAATTCTGCTTTGCATCCCTATGGGAATTTTAAGGCTAAAAACGTGCCTTTTTGGAGCTCTTTTTTTCAAACTTGATATGTATGTCTATATATAGTTTTCCATGGTGCTGAATCCAAATATACATAAGGTGTGAAACTGCACCATTTGTCCATTTTCACTGGGGTTCAGCATTTCAAGAAGCAAAAAGGTCACAAATACCCCAAATTGCAGAAAATTATACTTTTTATCCCATAACTTTTGTCCCATCCATTAGATTTTTCTGAAACTTGGTGAAAATGTGAAGGCAACATTGGCCCTTCACACTTCTCACATTCATCATTTCTTCACTATTTTTTGTAGTGTCATCTCACATGCAGCACCAGAGGGGAACCATGCATGCGTGGCTTGTTATTTTTAATAATGATTAATTTAGATAAATGAGCAAAATTGTAACAAAAAAAAACAGACGGGATTTGCATCCTGCTCGCCGTATTGTCTTTAATTATTAATAAATTGTTTTTGCTTATTTTTTTCAATGAATAAATTGTCAGTGTAATCATTTTTTGACTTTTTTCACACTTAAAGTACACTTTTACTTTATTTTAAAAAAGATTAAATTAATTTATTGTTACAACACATTTGCAAATAAATCATGTAAAAAAATAAATATTCTAATTAAATTAGCATTTCTTTTTATTATAACAAAAGATTACTTAAATTAATTAATATTCTTTTATAATCTTCAAAAGTAAAGAAATTAAGGTAATAATGTTTCAATTCCTCATTAAGTTTTACAATAAAGTTAACTTTCTGACATTTTGAGCTTCTGTAGAACTTTTGCGTGATACTTTTGTTTGTTTTTATTGTGCAAAGCCAGACCTTGTTAAATGAACTCTGGCTTTTTAAGGCTAATTAAGCTATTTTTTTGTACAAATATGGTGTCTTTTTTTATTTGATTCAATATCTTAAGACTTTACTAATTATCTTTGAAATAGTCCCCCCCCCCAAAAAAAACAAAAAAAAACATATTTATCTTTTAAAGGAATTTTCTAATGAATTTATTTAATTTTAAAATTTACAGTTCTGATGTTGCTGAAAACATTTTTCCTTATGTTTTTTTTTTCATGTGTAAAAATATATTTTTTTTCTTTTAGAGATTAACTTTAGGCTTTAATCTTTCAAACACAATCAAAAAGTAAGTGGATACCTAAAAAAAAAAAAATAAAAAAAAAAAAATATAAGGCGGCTTTTAAAACAATATCCCCCATCAGTTTCCACTGTTAAATTGCTCATATTTACATTCTACTCTCTACTGCTGTCTGCCTCCTGGAACTCCCCTTACAGCTTGCCACACCAGTTTCTGCAGCTTGCAGTGCCTCAAGCTCACTCCTGCACAGACTCTAGCAGCTCTCCAGCTTAGTCCTGCAACTTCTAGTTTACTCCTGCAGCTCGCTACCAGTTCTTACCTCAAGGACCCAAGAATTTTTCCTACCAATAAACATTAAAAACTTACCAAATCAATTTTTTACCTTAAAATTCTCTTGAAAAGAAAATAAGTTTCTATTTATTTAAAACAAAAAGTAAAAAAAAAAAAAAAAAACTATTGGCAAAACAGAAGCATAGGTGACTCAGATTGATGTCGGGTTAAAACCTCACTTTGATGTAAAAATGTCCTGCTTACCAAACTGGACTTCCTGCTTTTATTTGAAATAAATAAGCAAATTGGTGTGAAAGAAAATGTGAAATTTTTGTACACATTTTTACTTGTTTTAATATATTTTACAGAAATATGATACTTGTTTATATTTTGCATCAAATAAATAAAATGCTAGTGTGGTACTGTTTTTTTTTTTTTAATGAAAACTAAAATGCAATGCTTTTTTTTTTTTTTTTTTTTTTTTTTTAATCTGGTTTTAGTATTATAAAAATATATTACTTTATTGAATATTTGTTGATTTAATTTTTAGAAAAATAAAGTACAATATTTT
Organism: Euprymna scolopes; assembly: GCF_053919585.1. Classification (NCBI taxonomy): domain Eukaryota; kingdom Metazoa; phylum Mollusca; class Cephalopoda; order Sepiida; family Sepiolidae; genus Euprymna; species Euprymna scolopes. Next base: position 32,207,128 of record NC_136520.1, read on the forward strand.
TTCTTTTAATGTTTTTTTAAAAAAAAAAAAGAGCTTTAACAAACATAATACACATGGATTTCATGTAAAATATTACTGACAGAACTGTACACACCAATCATGTGAAAGGCTCATGGAGCAATTGCAAAAGCAGATTCCAAATGATGTGAGACATTTCAAAAATTCATGCAGGAGTTCCTCTGGCAGCGGCGAGTTAAAAAAAAAAAAAAAAAAAAATGTACTTAAATATTTTGCATGAAATTCATGTGTATTATGTTGAAGTTTTTTTTTTTATTCAAAAATATATTTTCATAATAGAAAAAACATTTTATTTGATTTTTCTAAAAGATAAAAAAAATCAATAATAATCAACAAAAACCGTCCTCTCATGACAAGATCGGTTCTACGCATGCGTCATATGACGTCATGACCTGATTTAGTTGAAGAACTGAGTAAATTTCATGTACGTCGTGTTAGCTCGGTTTGTTAGAGCGTTGAGTCATTATCTAAACGTTTTGGGTCCGAATCGTGGTGCGAGATGGAGATTTTTTTTTTTTGATTTTTTTTAGTTTTAACGTTCGTTTTTCTGTTTCCTTTTTTGTTTTTTCGATTTTTACATTTAACATCGTTCGTTTGCCTTACGTTAGCTTTTTTTTTTTTTTTCTGTGTTTTGATTACCTGCTTAAGTTTTAACGTTTGTTTTTGTTTTCTGTTTTTACTTCACTTATTCTTAGGTTTTCATTAACACCCCCCACTCCCTCCAAACACTCGGGCAACGCCGGGTACTGCCCTGCTAGTCTATATATATATATATATATATATATATATAAAAGACAAATGCGGCACGCGCATTTTTGTATGTCGAAAAGGGTTTTTTTCACCGCCATTCTCAAAACGATTACTATCGCTTAGAAGTGTTTATATACCCCCTAGATAATAATATTGAAGATTTGCGAATGTGCATCGCGTCTAGATTTATTTATGTCGACTTTTATAAGATTCGCGCTATTTCGCTCTGTCCCCTGTTTGTCCTGCTTTTTAGTATAAATACAGTGAAACTAAATTCAAACGGTTCGTGTTCTCGGCTTTCGTGCCGAAACGTCCAGAAAGCAATCAGCTTTTGATCAATGTGGAGTTTCTCCTTATGTCAGACAATTGCTATTCGATTTGGAGAATTCCCTTTAAATGGGGAGCTGCTTCCCCCCCCCCCATCATCTGGGGAAAGCGAAAACTAAAAATACTGCCACGTCATCGTAACGATCCCCCGATGACCTCATTTAGTGTCTTCCTGTCAATCAAACCGCTTTCACTCGCTTTATAAGCCTTAAATTAACATGCTAATCAATTACTCTCGTTATCTTAAGATTGCACGTTCAAGCCGAGATATCACATACATTTTTTTCATTTTTATTTTTTTATTTTTAAAGTTTTAATATTGAAATGGGGGTTATTTATGCCATTTTTTTTTTTTTTTTTTTCATTCTTCCATCATAAGCTGTTTTTTTGTTTTTTTTTTCTTTTTGTTTTTCCGATTTTTTTTAAAAGAAGTTTAAACATTTAAACGGGGCTGTTTATGCCATTTCTTTTTCGTTCGCTTCTTTTATTTTGCATCACGTTCGCTGTTTTTTTTTTTTTTTTTTTTTTTTTTTTTTTATATCTTTCCAGCATTTCCCAGGTATTTGTAGGTGTGTGTGTGTGTGTGTGTGTGTGTGTGTTTTTTTTGGGGGGGGGCGTAAATCGGAACAAAAATGAAACTTAGCGATGTTAAAAAAAAAAAAAAAAAAAAAAGATAGGGGTTGGTGGCATGTGGGCTCGAACCCAGAGCCTTGAGGTCTATAGACTGAGCCTGAAAACCTGCGCTATGGCGACAATGTTAATTTAAGAGCGATTAAAGTGAGTAAAGTCAAGGAGGTTTGATTGGCAGGTCGCTGCTTAATGAGGTCATCACGGGAGCGTTACGATGACGGGGCAGTGTTTTGGCGTTTGTTTACTTTGTTTCACTGCGGGATCGTTTTTTCATTTAGTGCAGGGCAGTTTGGGCTTCCCCAAGATGATGGGAGGGGGGGAAACCAGCTCCCCATTGAAAGGGGATTGTCCAAATTAAATAGCAATTGTCTGATATAAGGAAAAACCCGCATTGATCAAAGCTGATTGCTTTTGAACGTTCCCGGCGAATCGCGCTGGGAACGATGTAACAACCTTTATATTTCGCTTTTATTATACGAAAAAGGCGAATTTATACGCGCCGATCAAAAAATGTTGAATATTTAGCTTTCGAAAGTCAGGCAAATTAAATACGCACACGACCCCAGTTCATAACTCGTAGATGATATGATTTCGATGTGATATAAAAAGTTTTAAAAATGAGCGACGGCCTCAAGAAGCTGCTGAAAAAAAATCCTTTTGCAGGCATACACAAAAAGCGAACATACATACATGCACACACATTTTCGCTTTTATATATATAGATGATAGCCAATTGCTCAAATGATCATCTAGTGATTCTGTGGTTGAACTCTAGAAACTGGTTTTCTCTCATATGGTGATTGTGATCCATTTATAAACTGTAAATTAAAAAGTCCCCATCACCACCAAACAACACCACATACACAGCATACCATAACCAAGCAAACAATCGATGACTGAGTGTCCCACCCCACACACACAAAATAAATAACTAGTACAGGGGTTTCTTGGTTTCCTTAATTTTCCTGGGCAATGTTGGAATAAAAGCGCCACTAGTTAAGATAAAATTCTTATGATAGCCATACTATAGACATATGATATACAGCATAATCACAATGACATCTAAGCAATGTAAAGCCTGGTCAGTACTAAAATGGGTGACCATTTGGGAATACCAGGTGCTGTATGTGTTCTCCATTTATCTTGGTATTGTTTTCAATCATCTTGGACTTATAACTGAAATCAGACAGTTCCAACTCACAAGAGGTCTGGTTGGGATTGTGCAACCTTTGCTCCACAACTGCATGCAAATAACCGTTTACAAGGAGTATCCATTGTCTATCGAGACTGAATGACAGCCATGAAGCATATAAAAATTATTTTGTAAACTATATTTTAAAAAATAAATCCCACAAAAGATTTATTTCAATGCAAATTTTAACATGGAGTCTTTGTCCTTGAAATGCAACAATATTGTTTTCTGCTTCATAGGACTTATGGATATCGTTTTTCATGATCTCAGCATGACAATATTCTCTATTCTTTTCTCTGATAACATTAGTATTTCCAGTTGAATTTTGTTTTATTTTAGGTTATTGTTATTTAAGCACCGTATCTCTAGACGTTCAAAAGTAAATCTAAATCTATGAAATTTAATGCTTTGTATAGAAAATTGCTTAAAATCTCTGACCAATTTACAACATGAAATTCATTAATTCCTTCTGTTTTTCAAATTTTGGAGCAGTTTGTATTGAACTTGGCCTCATGTAAGATTGCAAGTATTTTCTGATTCTGCATTTAAATTGTATGTAGTGATAAAGATGTGAATACTGTGTGTGTGTGTGTGTGTGTGTGTGTGTGTGTGTGTGTGTGTGTGTGTGTGTGTGTATTATTACTATAATAATTTTTTTAAACACCTACAGACACTAGTGTTTCATCCTTTTGGGAATCGTCAATGCAGGATGACACGATTACTGCCGGTAAGGAGATTCGATGCTTGAAGGTATAAACATTTGAATTTCTTCAGATGTTATTTTAAGCAAGACATTTTTCACTCTGTTTTGGAAGATTGCTGGTAAAAAAAACAAAACAATCTCCAAAAGATGAGCGTTCTATTATTTCTAGTCGCCACTTTGAAATAATCACTCGCAAATACAATTGTTTTTCTTACAACGTAAAACTGTGAGATATTACTGCTACTAAAATTTTCTTGTCTACTTGTTTGACAAAATGTAAAGAAAACTAGCAAATCTTTTGTCAGAAAGAGATGACATTATCCATTAAAAAAGATTAAAGATATCGAAAAGACCCTTTATGACATAGATGCTGAAGTAACTTTGCTACTTCAGCATCTATGTCATCCATTAAAACAGAACATAGCTGTAATTGACTGAACAAATCTCTTATCTATTTATTTATTTCATTACAAGTAGAACCTCAGGATATGACATTAATCCGTTCTGGGGTTGGAATCGTAAGGTGAAATCGCCATATGGCGAGGCGTAAGCACATATTAAAAATTAATAACAAAATATAGTAGCATTACTTACAAGTTGAGTTTATTTTCGTTTTAGATAATTGTTATTTTATCAACTTGCATGAAAAGAGCTATGTACAAGATGCTTACAACCGTTTGAATTATGCAAATACCATTAGTAGTTCAAAAGTTATGAGAATTTTAAGTGACAAAATTTATGCTTTTCCGTAGACATTTTTCTTTAGAAAAAAGTGAGCTAAATTACATGCTTCAACATTTAAAAAAATTCGGTAATTTTGCCACCATTTATTTATTTTTCAATCTATTCTCATGAAACTTGGTACTCTTATGTAAAATTGTGTGCTCTTTCTGATTATGCAGTCAAAGCCGATGTATCTCTTTACCATAAGCCATGAATTATAAATTAAGATGTACAAATTTCAATTTTTTTTTCAAACTGGCGCATGGTATCATACGGTGGGTGTCTATTCATGAATAAAACTAAGTATTATACTGGTATTTAAATATAGCCTTATTGATAGTAGGTATTTACCTGCCTCCCCACCAAAGGAGAGCTTAATCTGGGGTGTAGCCATTGAATGCCTAAAGAGCATTCATGGCCGGTATTTACTACTCCCCTCAAAGAAAAGAAAAAATTGAGTAGATATGAGTTGATTTCGGAAATAAATCGAAGAAAATTTTTCATATAGATTTTGGATTTCTATAAAAGATGGAAATTCTCATAGTCGACCAGAACTTATGCATTTTGGGACCAGTCCAATTTTCAATTTTGTAAATCCTCTCTATCTGGCCCAAAATATACCCCTATTTTCTTAGATGCAACCATAAATCGTACTCTACATGAATCCTGGAATGTAGCTTCCAGAATACCAGAAATCCTGATAAACAACAACTATATATTCACCAGTTGATGGTAATTTTTGTCATTTCTACTCAGTTGAATTTTCAATAAAACAACAATGTAAACAAAGAAATAAAATGGTAATTTTTTTACCTTGTTTTCACCTTAACATTTAAAATGATTACTTTATAGTTTTATGGTATGCTGAAAACGAATATCGCATTTAAATTTTCTGCAAATAAGTAGTTTTCCAGATATTAAGTAATGTCATTTCTTATGTTATAGCTGGTGGCCATCTTGGAGCGCGCAACTATGAGAAACTATGCGTAAACACGCGTACCAAGATGCCCACCAGCAATAACATAAAAAATGACATTGCTTAATATCCGGAAAGCTACTTATTTGCGGAAAATTCAGATGCGATATTCGTTTTCAGCATACCTGAAAACCTTAAAAGGTAGTTATTTTAAAGAAAAATGTTAAGGTGAAAACAAGGTAAAAATTTACAAAATGCATCACAATGAAATTCTTTATCGAACCGCCTAATTATTATTATTATTATTATTATTTAGATATCCTCAGTTTAAAAATAAAACACGGTTTTGTTTTACAAATTCGAAAAAATGGTCTTGACAATGACTTAAAAAATTTTTTTAATTATACAAAATACTATTAGAAACCCACCAAATATCATGAAACATTTATTGGTTGGGTTTCTAACAGTATTTTGTATATTTTTAAGTCATTGTCGAGATTTCAAAGACATGAGATACCATGTGGTTAGTTTTCTTGCGCTTGTGTAACTATCGACACTAATTGTCGAAATAAACATTTTACATTAAATAAAAACACTGAAAACTTATCCAACTAGGTAGAAGAGTAACTTATCTTATTTGGGTGCTTATGTATTTAGATTACAGTGCTAATTTTTCAAATAGTATTTTCAAGTTTCACAATATCTTTTTTTTATTTGTTAGGTGAAAGTACAGAATCGTTAACAAAACACCCTTTCCTCATGTTAAGAATGGGTTTCTAAATAATTATTTCAGCATGGTAGCTTAAGTGCACAAGTACCTTTTTTATTTGTTTATTTATTTTTTTTTTTTTTTGCTTTTTTTGACCACTAAAAAACACAATTCTACCTTAAGTACAAGAAGTTATAAATACAATGATAACAGAAACGCATGTACTTTGTACATTTTGTTGTTTTTTAACGCTTTTAGTACATGTGTACTAAAAGCGTTAAAAACAACAAAATAGTATTGTTTGGAAATCAAATTTGAAAAACTTGAAAATAATTTTTTTTAATTGACAAACTCAGAATAAAAAAATGAAACTTTTTTCTGCTTTCGTTTTGCATTTTAAACTTTAATTTAAGCCGTTATATATAAAAAATATAATTTTATAAAATCAACAGTAGGCTCTCTACAGTGCAATGTAGACTACAATGTATTGTGAATAAGTCACTGCGAGATGCATGGGAGCTTCTTCCAGGTGCACTACGATGGATCCTCAACTGGGGCAGGCAATCAATCAATTTGATTGAAAAATGGGTTGATTTCATTGATTTCGATAACAATAAAAATATGAAAGTATGAAACATTTGGTCATCATTCCATTTTGGGCAACATTAAGTCACCCTGCTAGTGTGTGTGTATGTATATATATATAAACATACTAGCACACGGTGTTGCCCGGTTGTAAAATATGCTTAAATATATAGTAGTGAGAATCGAAACCAAAACATACCTCTTCAGTTTATTTGTTAGCGTCTGAGCTTACATTACATTATAAGTTTATACACATAAAAACTTTAAAAAAATAACATTGTTAAAGGTATAAATGTATATTTACACATGTATAGAAGTAACATGTTTAGTTGACTCATGCCTACAAAGTTCCAATTTTCAGTTTTGACCTCTTAGCAACCATTCTTACTGGCTACAAACTAAATCGAATTTCTTCCACAAGCCCTAATCGTCTATATATCAAGTTTCAAGTCTGTAGACCAAAAATTGACAGTAGTTTGGTTAGAGACTATTCTGCACACATTGCCATATATATTTTCATAACATAGAAATAGCACAAATGAGACAGACGATTAATAAAATCAATATTAAGGACATATTCAGTGGTAGATTTGTGAATATGCATCTTTCAATGCTTTACAGATTCATATTGTATGGCCTTTTGCTTTGCAACGTGTGTGCTATAAATATTCAAATACTTTTAATATCATAGGGTCACTTCTTGTTCCAAAGTTTAATACAATCCGATTGGTTATTAAACTAGTTTTCCTTGCATAGTTGATAATATGCTACTTCAGTGACTTGTTTGCCTCAATGCTACCTTCTGTAAAATTTAGCATACCAGTAATTTTTTTTATTTCGTTCTAGCTGGGGGATGGAGCATCCTACCGGATGCCAAACATTCACTCACTATCTCATACGTTCCAACCGATGGACCTTTTTTAAAAATTCTAACCATTCCTTTAAGTACAATTATTTATATCTCTGTTGCACTTGGTTCACCAGGTATATTTACCTGGTAGTTTTTTTAAATGCTTTTTCATGAGTTTGGTCACTCCTGTAATTACTGGATTCCAGTTTTTCATGTTTTTTTTTTTTTTTTTTAACAAAGGAGTCCCCACTTATCAGGCTCAGAGACACTCGAAGATAAGGGTTAATGAATATACTTTAGTCATTGGGAAAATGTCGTAATCATTAGTAGTGGGAATTGGGTAAATTAGATTACTTAAGGGGATGGCTCATCAAGAACTTATTCATGTTGGACTTGAAGACAACCAGTTGGAAAGCAGGAAAATGGAACAGAGTTCCACAGGCATGAAGTTCTAAGAAAGAAGCTTTGTTCATGGAATCTACGTTTAGGTTTAGGCACAGATAAAGAGTGATGAAAATTATTGATAATGGTTTCAACTAGATGAGTGGTTTTTGTGAAAGTCAGGCCAGGGAGAGACCATAGATTGGAGCTCAGACGAGCACTTACCATGAAAATAATGATACAGCAGGAACAGGCTCATAATGTCTTGGTATTCTGTTTTCTTTTCCCTCTCAGCTCTGTTTAACTTAGCATCATTGGAAACACTAACTTTTACTGATGTTTTTTTTTCTCTTTATTGTTCCATATCACTGTATCAGGTTTAATCCCGGATTGTGATTTCTCTGATTCATCTCTATCCATGCTATTGATTTGTGTGAACCCTGGATTGGATTAAATATAGACAAGTCACGTTTTTATAAATATAGCAAGATTCATGCTGGCAATTAAAATTGGTTATAATTGGCAAGTAAAAAAAAAAATGGCTAAAATGCAGATTATAAAATGGGTCACCATTTAGCAAGTGCTAAATTCATCATTCAAGTGTTATAAATGAAAGAGTGAAACATGGTTAATGAACAAAACAATTATATATTAAAATTTTTACAGTGATGTGAAAGATATTTTGTGTGAGGTTTTAAGAAAAATTGAAAGTTTTTTGACAAAGTTCATTAAGGAAAAGACATGAGTGTTAAAATGTTTAATAAAAAAAAATCTATTTTCTTTTGTGTTGCTGTGTGTTTACTCTTATAGATTAAGCAATGATATTTTCAGCTTGGAACAAGTTGTGTTTTGGAGGATTGTGCTCATGATCTTGGTTGATTGTCGATGGTGATTGTAATCATCTTCAATCTCATAACAAAATTCGTTCTGTTTTACTTTACTTATGTTGATGATTGTAAGAATGAATGCCATGTTAAGAATACTGTTGTGTAATCAATATACAGCAAAATCACTAATCAAGCAGTGTTGAACCTGGTTAGTCCCAGATGAGTGATCATTTGGGTCAGGTGCTACATGTAAGACCTGGACAGTTTATTTTATTTTTATTTTATTTTTTTTTACAAGAGAGTCACAACTTGTCACCGGAAGGACACATAAAGATAAGGGTTAATGAGTGTACTATGGTCACTGAAACAACAGCATAGTGATTGTTAGTGGTTAAAATTGAGTAGAATTTGAGTATTCAAGGGGACGGCTCAACAAGAACTTGTTTACATTGGATTTGAAGAGGATCATGTTGTAGTCAGCTACAAAACTGGCCGGCAGGCAGTCTTAGGAAAGAAGCTTTGTTCACAGAATTTGCGTTTAGATTTAGGCACAGATAGAGAGTAAGGAAATTATTGATAGTGGTTGTAACTTGATGAGTGCATTTTGTGAAAGATTGTCAAAGGAGGGACCATAGATTGAGGCTCAGATTAGCACTTGCCATCAAAAATCATGATAGAGCAACTGGAGAATGCTTGTGAATTTAATATTCCCATGACATTTCCTCCTTTTCTGCAAAACAAAAAAAAAAAAAAAAAAAAAAAGCAATTTTTCTCTATAAAACAACTACACAAAACATCATAAATAAATACTTGGAGATGTAAAAAAAAAAAAAAAAAAACTTGCAGCATAAAAACTTTTACCAAAATGATTGGAAAAGGGGTTGATATGCCATAAAACAACCAAACAACATCCAAGTTCTTCTCATTGGGGTGGTGAAGTTATTGAAGCTTTTTTTTACAAGGGAATCACCACATTAAGGCTCGAAGGCCATTCGAGGATAAGAGTTAATGACTCTAAGGTGATAAAGTAGTAATCATTAATGGTGTAAATTGGGTAGAATTTGATTATTTATGGGGGTGGTTAAGCAAGAACTTTTTGTCATAGAATTTGAAGACTACCATGTTATATTCGACCAGGAAGCAGACCAGTGGAACAATGTTCCACTGTTCCACATGCGGGCAGTTCTGGGAAAGAAGCTTTGTTCATGGAATCTTCATTTAGATTTAAGCATAAAGAGAGGGGAGGAAATTGTTGATAGTGGTTGTAGCTAGTCGAGTATATATATATATATATATATAATTTTTTTTTTTTATTTTATTTTTTTTTTTTTTTGCAAAAGTTTGGCAATGGGAGGGGGTTCGGATTGGGCTCAGGTAAGCACTTGCCACGAAAATAACGATAGTAGAGACAAGCTTGCAATGTCTCTTCTGTGTTGAAGTTTTGTTGCCTTGTTGATATTATTGGAGTACAAGGTGGAGCAGATGCTAGTGTGATTGCAAGAATTAAGGGATGGAATAAGTTTAGGGAAATTTTGCCATTACTAACTTGCAGAGCACTATCACTGTCAACTAAGGAAAGAGTTTATCAGGCATGTGTACACAGTGTGATGATGCATGAAAGTGAAACCTGACCAGTGAGGGTTGAGGAAATGCATTGTATGGAGAGAAATATGTATGAGAATGATATGGATGTGTAATAAGTCTTAAAGATGGGCTTAGATCTGATGACTTCAGAGGAAGATTAAATTTAGATGGTATAGGGAGATGTGTGCAGAAGAGTAGACTTCAATGGTAAGAAAAGATTAGCATATTTGTGTTAGTGTTATATTATTAACAATAGTCTGTTACTTATCTACTTATTTGTGTGTTCTCTAGCTGTGTATTAAACTTCTTTATTTAACTCTCCTTACAGTCTTATTTATCAGTGATCGTCTAGTTGATATCTATTTTAACGACGTACTCATCTAGTGTGTGTGTCAGTGTCAGAACATATACAAATATATATGATGACATACCTGTCTTCTGCTGATACCTTCTTCTGGAAGGATTCGCCAACATCTTGGTGAAGCTGGTTCTATAACAACAAAGACGCATGCAAGATATGGACCCAAGACGAATGGTTGTTTTTACATATATATTATTCACTCCCTAGGCATTTTGTCACAGCAGATTGGAGTGAATGGCGATCTTTGGCTTGTGGTTCCATTTGGAAACCGCCCCCCCCCCTTATGGGGAGACTTGCTTTAACACATTTTGTCTTTTCGATGTCCAGAACCCAACTCCTTAAAATTGAGTTATTCAAAACCGGAACCCCATTTGCATACCTTTCCTGTGCAACCTGATCGGTCATAGTTTGATTTGTGTCACAACATGACCCTTTGACCCTTCTGCACCTGCAATGCTCGTTCAACTATCGTTTCCCACGATTCAAATTATTATTTACTTCGCTAGACAGATAAACAATTAGATAGATAACCATAAAGATAGATAAACCGATAACTGAATAATGCATTCTAGCCGGCGTTGCCTGGCGATTACATAACATCAGATGTAGAGTAGTTGATGTAGCAGGTTTAAATCGTAGGAGGAGGCAAAGGAAAAGTGGGAGGAAGTGATAAAAATAAGCTTGAGAAAGAGGGATAAAGAAAGACCTGGTCTGAGATAGGCTACTTTGAAAACCGTCCAATACATAGTATGTAAAACAAAACCAGATATGATAATGATGTAGTCATGATAAACTGTGTTTTTGCCAGAATAATAGACAGACAATCGTTAAATTAGATTAGTTAGATGTCATGAAAATTATGTGCTGTTTCTCCAAGTTTTCTCTTGTTCTCCTTTCAGGAATTGTCTATGTCAAATTCGAGAAGACTTCCTCTGCCTTTTTGGCGATGGAAGAGATGAATGGTAAATGTGTTCCAGGACATCCAAAACCACTCAAGGTTTGTAACTCATTCTCTTTTATACCCTTTCATGCATCGTTCATTTGTTGGTTGCTTCTTGAGAGACTACTTACCATATTAGTAAATAATAAATCTATTTTGCATAAAAACTTGGAGGGTCTACTCCAAAATTTAGATGGCCACAAACTTTGTTTTATACTTTAACTTGAAGGATACCTGTTCTAAGACTGGTAAAATGAGTTCCCAGAACAGTTTGGAACCACTTTTAATGTCACCTTTACGAAGATTAAAATCAAGATATAATGCTATGAAACCATGTCTGAAATCCTTATTCTAATTTTGATCAAAGTCTGTTACGTTATGTTTGCTAAGTGGTTAATGACACTGATTGAAAACCTAGGTGTGCCAAGTTAGAATCCAGTTTGTTCTACAGAAATACTTTCACCCCCTTCCTATCCATTTCCACCCTTGACCTTGTGTCTAACCTACTGGAGAAGAGGTAAAGAAAATATTAGGTTGGTGCAAAATTGTCATTTTTTTTTTTTTTTTTTTTAATATAGTGTAACGTCAAAAAAGAAGCATTTTTGCACCAACCTAATACATGGTTTATATTCTAGAAAATGTATCAAATTTGAAGCTTAAGGGTTCCTCGGAAACTTAAATTTAGGAAGATCTTGATTAATTGGTGTCTAATCAAATTCAATGCAAATCTGAGATGTTTGAATTTCTAAATTGTCCTTGTTATTCCTCCCTGTCAAATACTCCAAAGAAACTGAAATTTAAGGAATATCTGTTGATGGATACCTATTGTTAGAAACCTCATAAGAGCTAAGTTGAAAAGCTCTTGTTCTTAGCTGAGAAATTGATTAGTGGAACTTAAGTATACAACCTGCATCATGAAGCTTGAATCAAAGAACTCGACTAAACAAGTGTAAAACGATTTATGAATAATTATTTTGTTTCGTTATATAAAAATGTCCCAGAGTTTTTCCTTGTTTCTCGATTTGCCAGCCTGGATGAAGATGCAGTTTGTTTCAGATATCCCCTGACGCCAGACGATGAAGGAGACAGACTAGATCCAGCACGAAGCCAGAGTGACGGCCGAAATCGACAATGTTGCCACACGGATTTAGGGTCATGCACATTTCGCGTGCCCTGAGCAGCAGAAGGATATTTTCCAGTGACCAGTGAGTCTGGTCACCCTTGAGGGGTCCACCACTAGACAAATAAGAATGTAGCCCTGCTGGGTTGTATCTATGGTCCTGTTGGCTGGGAGCGATGAACATGGCCAGAAATACATCACAAGTATGCTTCAGTGAACCAGGATAGTGACAGATGCGGCCCGGCCCCCGAAGGGGGTTAGGGTTATATATATATATATATATATATATAAAATCATGCAGTCTGTCAGTCTTTACGATGACTAGTTGGGGCGTCGATGCTTTATCCCTCGGTGTTGGCGTAGTCCTCTTTCTGTGTGAAACGTCTGATCACAAACACTGCATATGTGGGTGCCGGGGGTTTCGTCAATCGTGTCTCGGCTCTAAGGCTTCTCCAATCTTTCTCTCTATTTCTTCCTTCCCTTTATGAAGACTGTTCCGCCAGCTACTCCTTTCTTTGGCTTGTTCCTCCCAACTCTTGACATTGATGTTCATCGCCTTCAGGTGCCGCTTTGTTACGTCTTTGTAGTAAAGCTTCTGACCTCCTACTTTGCAGGTTCCATTTTCTAGTTTCCCGTAGAAGATCATCTTTGAGATTCGGTTGTCTTCCATTCTGGCAATGTGCCTGGTCCATCGTAGTTGCATAGTAGCAAGGGTAGCTTCCACTCTGCCTAGGTTTGCTCTCCTGAGAACTTCCACATTTGATACGTAGTCACTCCATTTGATCTTCATGATCCTTCAAAAAACAGTGATCGATGAGGTCACACATTAATCTTTGGTAAAATTGTTTTAATCATGAAAGAGTTAGATTGTAAAACTAAATGTTAGAAAATAAAGACAAAACTCAAATTAATCTTTTTGCTCACTAGGTTGGCATATCCAATTTATAAAAATTTTGCCTCAACTAAGGAAATGAGGATTTTTTTTTTTTTTTTTTTTTTTTTTTTTCCCCCAAAGGAATCATTACTTATCAAGGCCCAGGGGCCACTCAAGGATAAGAGTTAATGAGTGTGCAGTGTCAATGGGAACAAGCTAAAAATTATATTGACTCCTGACTGATGCCTTTGTCATGTTTTTTAATAAAAGGTAATTGAAGCAACTTTAGTAAAAGCCCTATAACCACAACAAAGTATTGCTTCTGTATAATTTTTTTTTTTTTTTTTTTTTTTCTAGATATTAGATTGGGGGGGGGGTCACATTTGTTATTTTTTTTTTTATTTTGTCGATATGAAACAGATATAAAGTAATCACACATTAAAGTACAAAACAAAGTGATCACTAAATGGGCTGAGAAGCCACAGTTCTGGTGAAGAAGAAAGTTCTGTATCAAGAATTAAGTCCAATATACCATCTTCAATTTGAGTGGTGTAATTTGAGCACTGAAGAAATTGTTGAGATCCATTAAGGGATTCTATTTGTGACACATTGTTTGCAAGAAGCTGATCTAAATTGAAATCGCCGAACAAAAGTATCCTTTAAACCAACAGGCAAGTTGTTGAGATCATCGGTGAGAAGATTGAAAAAAATTCCCTAATGGGCCAGGCTTGCGGTAAACGAGCATACAACCAATTGCATATATTAAAGTTCAATCTACAAATATATAATCAATATTGTAAAATCGTGTCTACAAGAGTTACTTTCCTTGTACTGTTAGCCAAAATCAGTCGTAGAACTGTTACCTATTTTGCCTATTTAAACTCCTGGCCTGATGTAAAACATTGGGTTAAAACAGCCAAATGACACCGTTTTATGACAAATGATGCCTTATTTTTTAAAAATACGGTACCATTTAAAACCCGTTTATCCACAAGTATGAATTTTAGGGAAAAAATAAAAATTAGCCCTAAAAGGTATTTTTCACCCCTAAAACACCCTGGGGCTTAAGCTCCAGAATTTTCCCAGGGTCAAATATTACGTTTCCAGATGTATATCCATCTGATCTTGCTTTTGGGTATTTTCAGCAAAATCTAATGGTTGGAAAAGGTTCTATGTCCCAAAAAGTGCTATTTTTAGTCATTTTGATCTCTTGGGGATGCAACCAGAATTTTTATAAAAAATCCCAAAATGTTATATTTCCTCCCTTGGGTAGTTGTAACTTTCTGCAAAATTTCAGAACAATGTAATGAGTAGTTATTGAGAATTTTGGGAACAAACGGACGAGGGTGAATTCTAAGGTCCAAATCCGACTAAGTCGGTGGACCAAAAATATTGTAATCGTTAGTAGTGGAAATTTGGTAAATTGGATGATGGCTCATCAAGAACTTGATCATGTTGGACTTGAAGACTACCATATTGTAGTCAGTTGGGAAGCAGGAAAATGGAACAGTTCCACAGGCGTGCAGTTCTAAGAAAGGAGCTTTGTTTATAGAATCTACGTTTAGGTTTAGGCACAGATAAAGAGTGGAGGAAATTATTCCTCTGTAGGTTAATGTAGTTTGCTTAAAGCAGTGTTTAATGTGTATATAAAGATAATTTATAGAAAGCAATACAATGCAGAACTGAAGCAGATATGCAAAAACTAAAGCAAATTAAGATATAATGATGGAATAAGTTCTGCAGTTTTCACCTTTTTATTAATGCAATATATTTTTGGTTCCCCTATTTATCGTAGAGGGACCTATGTTTTCAGTGGCGTCCGTTAGTCCGGATGATTGCTAGATAACCGCCCATTAGTTTTTCCTGAAATTTTTCCACAAATTGTGTATCATTAAAAAGATGTGCACAGTAAAAATATTTTTTTGCAAAAATTCCCGTTGCGACCCCAGGAGCTCAAAAGAGGTAAAATTGCCCCAAAATGGCTAAGAATGACACGTTTTGCCCCATAACTTTTGATCCATCCATTAGATTTTTCTGAAACTTGGCCAAAATGTGGAGTCCATTGTTCTTAATATAAATCCAGTATGGATGACCCTGGCAAAATTCTGGTTTGCATCCCTGGGGACTTTTAGTGCTACAAACGCCCCTTTTTGTAGCTGTTTTTTTTTTTTTTTTCATATTTCTCAACAAAACCTTGATATGCCTGACTATATAGTGGTTTTTCACAGTGGTCAACTCAAATATACATGTGTTAAGGCCTAAAACTGCACCGTTATCCATTTACACTAGGATTCGGCATCCCCAGAGACTCAAAAGAGGTTTTAAAAAAATGGCCAAAAATAAGTTTTTACCCCATAGCGTTTGATCCGTCCATTAGATTTTCCTGAAACTTGGCAAAAAAGTGGAGGCCATTGTTCTTAATATAAATTCAGTATGGGTGCCTCTGGCAAAATTCTGATTCGCATCCCTCTGGGACTTTAAGGGCTAAAAAACATGCCTTTTTGGAACTCTTTTTTCATATTACTCAAAAACTTGATATGTATGTCTATATAGTGGTTTTCCATGGTGCTGAATTTAAATATACATGTCTTAAGGTGTGAAACTGCACCGTTTGTCCATTTTCACTGTGATACGGCATTCCCAGGAGCTCAAAAGGGGTCACAAATACCCCAAAATTGCAGAAAATGACACTTTTTATCTCATAATTTTTGGCACATTCATTATATTTTTCTGAAACTTCGAAAATGTGAAGGCAATGTTGGCCCTTCACACTTCTCACATTCATCATTTCTTCACTATTTTTTGTGGCGTCATCTCATATGCAGCACTAGAGAGGGACCACCATATTATTACAATCTTGCATTAATGCAGTTTGATAGAAGGCCTGTATGATATAGTGCAAAGAAAATTTCATTTTCAAGATGTGTGTACAACCTTAATTCAAATGTTCAAAGGAAGAAATTGCTAGTGAGGACTATTCGGCAGAAAATATGATGGATTTGAAATTAAAAAAAGATTCTTTTTAATTTCATTTGTTTCAAATCTAAATATAACATTGATACATCAACCACATTCTCTCTACAACTATTAACAATTAATGAACCTTAATCAGTAATACAATCTGGGAACCCAAACTACTAAAACAAATCTAAATAAATCAAGAGAATTAACAAACAGCTTATCCCAATAAAATTAATTGTTTATAAATTCCCCACTTTACGAGCTGGAAAACCAGACAACATATATGTAGAAAAAGAAAAGAAAAAATAATTAAATAAGATGCTTTAAAAGCGGCATTTTTCCCATCATAAAAACAAATAAAATAAAAGAAAAATGAAATAAATACTAAAACTTGATAAACTTTGATCTAAAAATATTTACTTTGTAATAATAATTTTTACTGGCAACGATCTTTCTTTGCACATTTGAATTAAAGTTAAAAAAAACCTCAGAAGGGAAAATGTTTTGCCAAAATGTCATATTATACAAAACCTACATTGAACTGCACTGATGCAAGTACGATCATAATATAATATAAAAAGTATATATTTATCTATATATCTATAAAAGTGAAAGTATCTGTGTGTGTACATTTCCCTACCAAATTACTCTGTCAATTTTCAGTTTACAGACTCAAGATTTGACATAAGGAATATTTTGAGATTTGTGAAAATCTTTTTAATCAGTTTTTGGCCAAAAATTTGGCTACCAAGGGGTCAAAGTTGAAAAGATTTGACGTTTGCGGTCTCTAGCAAACTATTCAGCAAATTTTGGGTCTAAACATTTGAAATTTTACATGAAGGGTATTCAAACATGCAGCAAACTTTTTAATCGGGTTTTGGGCAAAAATTTGGCTGGCAAGAGGTCAAAGTTTACAGAGTTGAACTTTGCAGACTCTACCAAACTCCTCCGCCAATTTTGGGTTTAAACAATTGAAATTTTAGATGTAGGTTACCTAGACATGAGTCAAACCTTTTATTATATATATATATACATATGCACATAAAGTTATGGCCCGAGCAAAGCTGGGATGAACTGCTAGTATATTAATAAAAAAATGGAAACTACAAAAATGATTCCACTATTATGCCTTAATTCGTTTCAGTTTGTGTTTATTATACAAATATAAATTTATAAATATGTATCCTTTTATAATTTTTGGGCATTACTCTTTCAATTTTTTGCGCCAACCAGCAATGTTATAGCAAGTCTATAAAAACAAAATTTGCTGGTTTCCTCTGAGATAAAACAGCCTGTTTTTTAAACTCCATGGAATAAGGAATAATTGTAACTTGTATTGCTTGTTTTTGAACAATATATTTTGTAAATGTTAATTTCCATTATTTAATTCTCCTCACACATATATTTTATAAGCTTCTTTTGAAGACTAGTATAGATTCAAACAACTGGCCTATCTACCAAGTAAGTCAAACTTCTATACAGAGGAGGTGCCTTCAATAGGATTCCAGACTTTTTTTCATATGGGCACTTTTATTGATAGTACACACGTGAAACTCTATTCCCTTTCAAAGTAATCTCCTCCAGCTGCAATTCACTTCAACAACTCCTGGAAGGCCCCATGGAAGTTTTGACCCTCATCAGTTTTTCATCTCAATTGTTTCATAATGACAGCTTTTAAGGTTTTTCTTGAGCTTAGGAGATAACCAAAAGTCACAGGGACTAAGGTCTGAACTATAGGGAGGATGAGGAACTGTCTTGATTCCCATCTTTCTTTCTGATCTTCTCTGAGCACTCTTGGGACAAACTTCATGCAAATCTTCCGCATCTTCAGTTCTTTATGAAAAATGTTGTGTGCAGTTTCCACACTGACCACCAACTGTGCATTTATTGTTTCTATAAACACATGACGGCCCTTAATCCATGAAAGTCTTTATTTAGCTAATAAACTCTCGTGTTCTGACTTACTCCTCTCACACCTCACTGCCTTTTGCAACTCAAAAATTGATTCATGCAAGATGGTCCAAAAGCAGTCTGAAGCACTTCATGCATTTCTGTGGAATTTTTTCCAAGTTTAAAACAATTTTATTGCATGTTGTTCTTCTAAAGTGTCCCTATGTCCAGATTGCATTTTGAAAATTCACCAGCTGTGACAATCAGGCTTTAGTAGGGTGCATTCCAATTCCTGCTGTAGTTGTTCATTTGAACATGAAATCATAAAAATTGGTCAGTCATCTCAAAGTATGTACAACAGCAATATACTGAATTTTTAAGAGTCTATAACTATTTTAAATCCCTGTACAAAAAGTCTGGAAATGTATTGAAGGCACCTCATATATTGTTATATATGCATACACGCATATATATGAGAGAGAGACATATTACGTACAATATTTTATGCAAACTATATAACCCTCTAAAAAGTAAAGATTTTATATATTTGTTTAGGAGGGGGTGAACATTTTTCATCATGCATCAATTTTTTAAACATTTTATCGAATTCAAAGAATATGAACGATCCTGCTTATTTTCTGGAAAATCAAATCTTTATAAGGTGTATATATTCTATAATCTATTATCTAAATGGTAGTTTTATGTGTCTATATTCATCTAAAATTACAAAAGAAACGCACACAAAATTGGTATTTTCCTGATCAGTATTACTACGGATGAATAATATCTAAAATTTAGAAAGAATTATTCTTTGACCCTAATCTGGCACAGGTGAATTTGTTTCCCCAGCTACTAACTAAAGGTTATTTCCCTTTAGTTAGTAGCTGGGGAAACAAATTCACCTGTGCCAGATTAGGGTCAAAGAATAATTCTTTCTACATTTTAGATATTATTCATTTTCTAAATTTTAGATATTATTCATTTTTTTTTTTTTTTTTTTTTTTTTTTTTTTCATGGAGTTAATCTCATTATGTTGACTCCTTCCTATAGTTGTATGTGTTTATATTCAGAGAGGGGAATGGATGACAGAAAAGTGGGGAGAGAGAATGGAAAATGAGGGAGAGAAATAGTTTTAAATTTTGCCTTCAGGTAGCTCTGCTAGTATGAATTAGTTAAAGCATGCTTCTTGGGCAATAATCATATTTTTTTTTTTTTTTTTTTTTTTGATTTAAGCCAAGCATGCAATTTACCAACTCCACAACCCTCATATCTTAGCTATAAATTATGACATATTAAAAAAGAAAAAAAACTAAAAAAAAGCACTTTCTGTATGTTTAGGTTTGAAGGTGGATTTGAGTCACTACAGATATAATGTTTAAGTTACAACCAAACTCCAAGCATTGGTTTTCTTTGATGGATTTTGCAGTTATGTTTTTTGTGCATACGACACCTTGTCAGACCATGAACACATCTTTTCAAAAGACTGACAAACTTTTGAATCAACCAACAGAGACGGACGAACAAATTGTGACTTATGGAATTTGTTCTCATTGTTAAGATAAAAACACATCTTTACTTTATTTCAGAAAAATCATTTGGATGATTTGTTTTCAGAAACAATTTATTTACTTCTCCTTTTCCTGTCATCTGTATTTTGATAAACACCCAAATCCGTCAGATAACTTGATGGAATAGCATCTGATTGAAATTATTTCAACCATACGTCACTTCCGTTATGAACCAGTGTGATGCAACAAAAATGAAAAAAAAAAAAAAGGTGAACATTTTTTTTTTTTTTTTTTATGAATGTCGTTTATTTATAGAAGCAAGCACACTTTTGAAAACATTTTGTAAGGTTAAAAGCAAAAGTTTGGAAAACTGAGTAATGCTGTAATGTTTTGTTTTTAAATGATAAATGAAAACTCATTTTCATTTAATTTTCTCTGAGACTTTTGGTGAAATCCATGTTGATCATAGACTTTGTAATATGTTCTTTTTTTTTGGGGGGGGGGTACTTTTTTCTATTGTCTTCTAATCTAGGTAGCATATAAAAAGTTCTAAGAAACGGTGACCTCCCCCGAGCATCCCCACCCCTCCAAGCCTTTGGCGGACATACGAAAAAAATGCACACGCGCACGCACGCACGCACGCACACACACACACACACACACACACACACACACACATTTTCGCTTTTATATTATAGACTAGCATGGGTGCCCGGCGTTACTCGGGTGTTTGGAAGTGTGTGTTCAGCTAAAAAAAAAAAAAATAGTAGACAAGCAGGCTCAAACTTGTACCACGAAGGAAGAAAGGAATGTGGAAAAACAAAAAAAAACATGACATCTTTGCTGTTGCACCCATCGCCAAACCGGAAGTGACATGTGTTTAAATTAAGACTAGTCAATTAAAAAGAGGGGATGACTTTCGAAAATATCGGTGAAAAAAAGTGATTCCTCCCTGTAGAAAATGGCTAGTTGAGGATGAAGGAACTAATGTTTTAGCCGATATTTTAGATATTTCTCGTTCGAAGGGTAGAGCTTCAAAATGATACCAATCTTGTGAAAATCTGTCACCTCTGTCGAAAGTTTTTGCGAGACATACATACATTTAAACAGACAGGTGAGATTTATATTATAGACTAGCGGGGGGGGGGGTACCCAGCATTGCCCAGGTGTTTAGAGGTGTGAGTGTGCTCGGGTGGGGATTTTTAAATATTAAGTATTTTTTTTACTTGTTTGAATATTATATATAAAAAAAAATGTTAAAACTTAAAAAAATTTTTAAAAAAACCTAAAAAATCTAACGTAAGGCAAACGAACGATGTTAAATGTAAAAATCGGAAAAAAAAGAAAAACAGACGTTAAAACTTTAAAAAATCGGAAAAATAAAAACAAAAAAAAAAACAGAAAGTGAAAAATGGTTTAAATATATTTAGTTGTCTTATGTTTTGCACTTGTTTGTTGATTGCTTTCCATTTTTTTTTTTTTTTTTTTTTCATTGAAATGTTTGGAATTTGAGACCCTACCCCTTTTAATTAAAAATCAGAACCTTGAAAAAAAAAAGTTTTTTTTTTTTTGTGTTGCATAATAAAAACTCTGTCTTAACGGAAGTGAAACATAACACTAGGCCCATAAAGGGAAAGAGGAAATTTTTTTTTGTGGATGTGTGTGGTAATTAGACAAGTTTTTGTTGTGAATGTTTTAAAAGTAAGCTCCAATGATTAGAGCTTAGTCAACCACATATGGAAATAATGATAGACCAGCAATGTCTCTTCTGTGAGAAAGTGGCTCTAGGAAACAAGAGATCACTGCACACACATGTGCACGTTATCTACACTTTGAAGTCAGTAAAGTCACTTAAACATATGTAATTGCTTGAAGGAATTCTTTGGATTTGTTTTTCAATAAAACTTTTTATCATTTTCTTCTTTGACTAGTATTGCAAAATAAAATACTAAACTGCTTTTTTGTGAGTTGATGCAAAAGATTCGAAAAATTGACGTAAAATTGCAAATTTGTCAAATCTGAACTGAAATTTATCTACATGGAGTGCTTTTGTTTTTAATTGAACTTTTTTGCTTGATAAAGATCAGAATTGAAATAAAATAAAAAAATTTATCGGATGAAATTAAGCCTTCAAAGTAATGTACAATTTTTATTCTAAATGAAATGTCAAAACTGCTGATAACCTTTTCAGCCAATCACTCATGCTAAATTAAATGCATTGAATGTGACTGAAATGTCATTGCATTCTAAAACTTATCAAAATTATTTCAAGATAACTAGTTTCGTTAAGAGAAATGTCAAGTGTGCATACAATTCATAGTTATGTTTGTATAAATTTAATCTACATTTAAAACAACAGCTGGTGCTTTTATTTTGGACGATTACTTTTCAGGTGTTAGTGGCCAGTTCCAAGCGAGATGGGTCGATACGTGATCCCCGGGAAGAGGAAAGGCTCGTTCGTCTCTTTGTCATTGTGCCAAAAACTTATTCAGAGGAAGATGTCAGAAATGAATTTGAAGTAAGTTTATTATACTCTTTTTCTTGTCCTCTCCTCGTTTTTCTCCTTCTCTCGCCCTCTCCTTGTTTTTCTCCTTCTCTCGCCTTCTCCCCGTTTTTCTCCTTCTCTTGCCCTCTCCCCCCGTTTTGCTCCCACTCTCGCCCTCTCCCCCGTTTTGCTCCCCCTCTCGCCCTCTCCCCCGTTTTGCTCCCCCTCTCGCCCTCTCCCCCGTTTTGCTCCCCCTCTCGCCCTCTCCCCCGTTTTGCTCCCCCTCTCGCCCTCTCCCCCGTTTTGCTCCCCCTCTCGCCCTCTCCCCCGTTTTGCTCCCCCTCTCGCCCTCTCCCCCGTTTTGCTCCCCCTCTCGCCCTCTCCCCCGTTTTGCTCCCCCTCTCCCCCGTTTTGCTCCCCCTCTCCCCCGTTTTGCTCGCCCTCTCCCCCGTTTTTCTCCCCCGTTTTGCTCGCCCTCTCCCCCGTTTTGCTCCCACTCTCCCCCGTTTTGCTCCCACTCTCCCCTGTTTTGCTCCCACTCTCCCCTGTTTTGCTCCCACTCTCCCCCGTTTTGCTCCCACTCTCCCCCGTTTTGCTCCCACTCTCGCCCTCTCCCCCGTTTTGCTCCCCCTCTCGCCCTTTCCCCCGTTTTGCTCCCACTCTCCCCCGTTTTGCTCCCACTCTCGCCCTCTCCCCCATTTTGCTCCCACTATCACCCTCTCCCCCGTTTTGCTCCCACTCTCGCCCTCTCCCCCGTTTTGCTCCCACTCTCGCCCTCTCCCCCGTTTTGCTCTTTCTCTTTTTAATAGAAAATGAACATTGCACCTGGTCCGGGATATAACCTTAAACTATATCCAGTGGTGAGCCCCCAGCTTGCGGGCTTTGGGGAGTGTTGAGCCACCCTTTAATTGCCATTGCTCCAAGGTCCACTCTGACCCGGAGTGGTCGTACCTGTTAGGGTCCGAACTATGGGTTAAATAGAAACAGACTTAAAAACAACAAATATATTATATTAAAAAATCTTTCTTAAAAATCTTTTGATTTGGCATTAAATAACCTGAAAAGGGTTGATATGCCGTAAAACAAAAACAACCAACCAACCAACGTTGCACCAAATTGAAACAAAATGCAAAAGTGTAAACTAAAACAAACTTAAAAAAATGTTTGTCTAACTATTCATTCCCTTTCACTCCGACACAAGACTGACATTATATTGTCACCCCTCGCTCCTCCACATAATCAGCAATTTGAAAGAGATGTGGGTGACGGTGTGCTCCAGATTTTTACGACAGAGGTACCATGTAAAGCTGGAAAAAATGTATTGAGAGTTATGGTGACAATGTAGAAAATAAATTCTTGAACACAAAAGGTCATTAGTTTTGATGGTATCCCTCCCATCTTTGTAGCTTTTCAACATTTTAGTTTTTCAGTTGAAAAATAGGAGGCCTTACTTTTGGAACAACCTTTGTACTTAAACAAAATAGCACAGTCCAAATTCTGCATATTTTTTTTTTATTTATACTTTTTTGGATTTGATTTTTAAGATGGATTAAATTTTTCCAATATCTTTTAAATTGTTACATGAAAGTACAGAATAGAAAAACGCTCTCCCCCCCCCCTCCATATTAAGATTGGGTTATTTTAATATGGTTCACATTCGGCATAAGCACCCATATGTTTATTTGATAATTTTCGAAAATGGATAACACAACTGATCATTTGTCCATTCATTTATTGCAGACTATTATCCTCATCTTTATAGTTGTTGTTTTATGACGTTTGGCCAACTATTTCTCTGGCCTTTGTCAGGTGTTTAATTGCAATGGGATAGAAACGCTGAATCTTCTAACTGCATCCTCAGCAATTACTGCCTTCTATAGTTGTTGTTGTCTCCTCACGTTTTGGCCAACTAAGCCTCTGGCCAAAGGAATAGTTTGCCGAAATGTCATAAAAAATATCAACTAGAAAATGAGGAAATGAATGGATAAATAATACAATAAGAATTCCAATAAATAATTCAAAAAGAATATTGTATCAACCATTATTAAAGATTTTCAAGATGTTTTTTCAAATAAATGCAAATTTTTTTTTTTTTAATTATTTAGAAATTCGGTGATGTGGAGTCTGTGACTGTTCTGAAGGATCGTAAATCAGGAGAAACAAAAGGTTTTGGCTATGTTAAATACCATCGTCCATACCATGCGGCTTTGGCTTATGAATCGTGTGATTCCGGTAATTAAAAATAATTTTTTTTTTTTTTTTTTTTCTATTAATTTTTTTTGCCAATTTTTTTTTTTTGTTGTTTTTCTTTATAATATACTTACTAGTTATTTATCTTTGTTATATTTTCTATTTAATAATAGGATTTGGTTAGTAAAATTTAATTATGGAATAATTTGGTCATTAAATGACCAGAAGTTTGAAAATATTAAATCAGATAACACAAAGATTTTTTTTTTTTTTTTTAATTCAAATTTTTAGCTCTGAGCCATCTTCTCAGTAATAGACAGTTTATTTTTTCATTCTACTGTAAAATTTTTGTTAAATTATTAATTAAACCCAATTATTTATAAAATTATTGGATGTTAGAGATGAGCGATTTTACTAAAAAGAACATTGCTTTTTAATTTCATTTACATATCAGAAAATGAAAGAGTAAAAAAAAAAAAAAAAAAAAAAAATGTGAATGAATGGAATAATATATTGTGATGATACATCCCGGTTGAAAAATTCAAAAAGGGAATTTATCCCCGAAACATATTGTAAAATAAATGATGTACATGCCGGCTGTAAAATTATCACAACCCAGTGGCACTTACCCAGGTTCTGGACAGTACTTCCGTCGTGGAATTTCCTTATAGAAGATTCACGGTTGACGAAATACCAGGCAATGAATAACGGAACAACACGGTTGTTTATATATTATATGCATGTCATTTATTGAGTGTTAAAAATTTAATAATCAAGACAAAATATTAAAAGAAAATAATAAGAAAACATGCAGACAGTGTCCAAAAAGGAAGGGCCAACACTAAAGAAAACTGTTCAAATGAACATAGCCTCTTTTTTTTCCTTCTCTTTTCTTTTTCTCTTTTCTTTGCCGCGTGGAAAATCGTTATGTGAGGCAGTAGAAATCTTTCAAAATAAAATAAAAAAAAAACAGTTCAATTCAGCAAGTCGACATTTGTGAGATAAGGGGGGGGGGTATTGAATAGTACTTAACTGTGAGGGTGTGCATCAATCGATGATTAGGTATCCGACAAAATTCAATGTTCTGATGTTATAATATGAGGCAGTGCCATTTCGCCGACCCGCGAGTCGATATCCTTCAAAGTTCTCTTGTCTATTTGTCTTCCCTCGTGCTTCTTTCTCGCTTGTTTCTCAACCACCGATGTTCGGCTGTGTCCTTCCCATATCTCGAACCAAGGTAATTTCATAATTCTAATAAATTCCCTTTCCGGCTCCAGGGATAAGACTCGGTTGAGAGTTGCTATTTCACCGCATAAGTCGCGTTTTTATTATCGCCATTTGTTCGACGATGTGATCAGCTCCATTCCTTTTTTTAAACTCTTTCTTTCCATGCACGCTACTC
This sequence comes from Euprymna scolopes, assembly GCF_053919585.1. Classification (NCBI taxonomy): domain Eukaryota; kingdom Metazoa; phylum Mollusca; class Cephalopoda; order Sepiida; family Sepiolidae; genus Euprymna; species Euprymna scolopes. The sequence continues at coordinate 32,233,054 of NC_136520.1, forward strand.
CCACCAAAACGTTTTTTTTCTTTTCCTCCTCCTTTTTTTCTCCTGCACGCTACTTCGTTTTTGGGGTGAAGGTGGGGATGTCTGGATGATTTCTCGTCGTGACCTTGACACATGTTTTTGACGAATCACTCAGTGGGAAGAGAGTGGGGGGCGATGGGGTGTCTAACTCGCTTCCTTTTATGGGTCGACGCGTGGATATTTTGTTGTTGCATGTCTCGATAGCAATGGGGTGGTGTTGGGGTGTTTGGCCAATAGATATTCAAAATGAATTTAAAAAAGGGTGGGAATGGTCACTAGCACATTATGCCCAGAATATCTGGAAATGTCTTCTCAAACATCAAATCTTTTCTCTGATAGATTTTTATTAGTAGTTGTCAATGGACAGAAGTCTGAAACTCAAAGTATCGACGCTGTCATACCTCAAACATCTATCCGAGGCATAACTTTCTTCCTAAAAGAGGCACCCTGTTTTGACAAACTTTTACTCCTGACCTGAAATGGATAACTTACATTAAATCCTGTTTTTAATCTTTCTTTTTTTTTTTTTTTCTGAAAGTTTGGCTTCCAAGGGGTCAAGGGCCTGGATATGACCTTAAACTATATCCAGTGGTAAGGCCCCAGCTTGCGGGCTTTGGGGAGTGTGGAGCCACCCTTTAATTGCCATTGCTCCAAGGTCCACTCTGACCCGGAGTGGTAGTACCTGTTAGGATTCCAACTATGGATTAAATAGAAACCGACTTGAAAACAACAAATATATTAAAAAATTTTTCTTCAAAATCTTTGGATTCGGCATTAATAAACCTGAAAAGGGTTGATATGCCGTAAAACAAAAACAACCAAATCCAAGGGGTCAAAGTTCAAAAGATTTTACCTTTGTGGTCTCTAACAAACTATTAAGCTAATTTTGGGTCTAAACATTTGAAATTTTATATAAAGGGTATTCAGACATGCAGCAAGCTTTTTAATCAGTTTTTGTGCAAAAATTTGGCTGGCAAGAGGTCAAAGTTCACAGAGTTGACCTTTTCAGACTCCACCAAATTCCTCCACCAATTTAGGGTCTAAACACTTGAAATCTTAGATGCAGGCCACTCGGTATTGCCTGGTTGTAAAATATGCTTAAATATGATATTTTGATTAATGCAGATTTTGTATTATATTATATTGGATCCAGTATATAGAAATGATTTAAAAAAAAAAAAAAAAAAAAAAAAAAAAAAAAAAAAAATGACCTGTGCACCATCACCGAGAATCAAAACCAAAATGTTTAGCTTATGATTTACTTTTTTCCTTTGGCGTTAATGCCTGAACTGTGAAGGCATGTTTGCTGCAAGGCTAAAAATTAAAGCATGAACCAATAGCTATTACGTTATGCATGCATATTCGTAATGCTGTCGTTCGACCATCACCTGGCAAATTCCATTTTTTTTTTTAATTTTCACGCTATTGCCGAATCTTCTCCAGCTAAAATTCAAATATAAAGTTTTGCATGGGCTTGAATACCCCATATATTAAGTTTAATGTCTGTAGACCAAAAACTGACAAAGGAGTTTGGTAGGCAAAATTTTTTAAACAAATATATATATATATATATATATATAGTAAGATGTTTGTGTTTACTATAACCTTTTTATGCAAATACTAGCAGTTCAGCCTGGCTTTGCTCAGGCCCTATGTACTGTTCATAACTTTGTGCATATATATATATATATATATATATATATATATATATTCAAGTTTGACTCCGGTCAAGGTAACCTACATCTAAAATTTAAAGTGTTTAGATTCAAAATTGGTGGAGTCTGAAAAGGTCAACTCTGTGAACTTTGACCTCTTGCCAGCCAAATTTTCACCCAAAAACTCATTAAAAAGCTTGCTGCATGTCTGAATACCCTCTATGTAAAATTTCAAATGTTTAGACCAAAAATTGGCTTAATAGTTTGTTAGAGATCACAAAGGTAAAATCTTTTGAACTTTGACCCCTTGGAAGCCAAATTTTCAGGAAAAAAAAAGATTAAAAAACTTTCCCTATGTCTGAATACACTTTATGTAAAATTTCAAATGTTTACACCAAAAATTGGCAGAGTAATTTGGTAGACCCAAGAGGTCAATTTTTTTAAAAACTTTGACCCCAATTATGGCCCATTAGCATTTATTGTTTTGGGCTCAAATAAATGAAAAAATTAGATCCATGTCCAAGTAATCTATATCTCAAATTTCAAGTGTTTATACCCAAAATTGGCGGAGGAGTTTGTTAAGGTCAAATCGTTGAACTTTGACCCCTTGGCAGCGAAATTTCTAGCCAAAAACTGATTAAAAAGATTTTCCCAAATCTCAATACTTCTTATGTAAATCTCGAGTCTGTAGATGGAGTAGTTTGGTAGGGAAATGTACACACACACACACACTCGCAGACAATTTCAATTTTATAGATATACTAGCATTTCAGCCCGGCGTTGCCCGGGTGTTTGGATATGTATGTTGAGCAAAAAAAAAAAAAAAGTGATAGTAGGAAGGCAGGCTTGAACCCGTACTGCGAAGGAGGAAAAGAACGGGGAAAAATCTGACGTCTTTGCTGTTACGACCACCACCAAACCGGAAGTGACTTATGTTTAAATCAAGGTTAGACAATCGAAAGTAGGGGATGACTTTCAAAAATATCTGCGAAAAAAAGCCCCCCCCCCCCATGCAGGAAAGTGCCCAGTTGAAGGTGAAGATGTTAATGTTTTTAGCCAATTTTTCGATATTTGTCGCCTGAAAGGTGGCACTTCAAAACGATACTGATCTTGGTAATATCCGTCGCCTCTGTCGAAAGTTTTAGGTAAACATGCAAACATACATACATCCATTTATATATTGGTAACTAAAAATTTTCGACCCAAACCAATTAAAAAGCTTGCACTGTCTCTGAATACCCTTTATGTAAAATTTCAAATGTTTAGACCTGAAATTGTCTGAGTAATTTGGTAGACCTCAGAGGTCAATTTTTTTAAAAATTTGACCCCTATTATGACCCCCTTAACATTTATTTTTGGCTCAAATTAAGTTATTAAGTTAGATCCATATCCAAGGAATCTATATCTAAAATTTTAATTGTTTATACCCGAAATTGGCGGAGGGGTTTGGCAGAGTTCTCAAAGGTCAAATCGTTAAACTTTGACCCCTTAACAGACAAATTTTTGTCTGAAAATGGATTACAAAGAGTTTCCCAAATCTCCATACCCTGTAGACTGAAAATTGACAGGTATTGTGTCGGGAAATGTACACACAGACAGACAGACACTTCACTTTTATAGATATACTAGCAGTTCTGGTCAGCTTTGCTCGGGCCCTATGTACTGTTAATAAGGTTATGTGCATATGTATATATTAAAAAGTGTGAATATGTAAAGTAATGCCTTTCTTCCTTAACTACCATAGAGAAAAGACAGACAGACATTTTCACTTTTATAGATATACTAGCATTTCGGCCCGGTGTTGCCCGGGTGTTTGGAGTTGTATGCTGAACAAAAAAACCCAAAAAATCGTAATTTTTTAAAACTTTGACCCCTATTATAACCCCTTAAAATTTATTGTTTTGGGCTCAAATCGAGTTATTAAGTTAGATCCATGTCAAACCTATATCTAAAATTTCAAGTGTTTAGACCCCAAATTGTCGGAGTTTGGTAGAGTTCTCAAAGGTCAAATCATTGAACTTTGACCCCTTAACAGCGAAATTTCTGGTCGAAAACCGATCACATCGATTTTCCCAAATCTCAGTACCCAGTATATCAAATTTTGAGTTTGTAGACTAAAAATTGACAGTTATTGCGTAGGGAAATGTACATAGACACACAGACACGTTCACTTTTATATATATATATATATATATATATATATATATATATATATATATATATATATATATAATATATATATATATATATATATATATATATATATATATATATATTATATATATATATATATATAATATATATATATATAATATATATATATAGATAGATATAGATTACGCAAGTATAAATCATGTAGAATATCTACATGAAATAATTACACGTAATAGTTAACTAAAGATGATCATCCCATAAAAAAAACAAAAAAACTAATAGAGAATTAAAATAAACATTTAAAAGAATATGCAAATTAGCTATATCTTTTGCAGATGAATGCAATTTCACAATCCATATATAACAAAGTTGTATTTTCTTTTTAAATAAATAGAAAAAGGGTTTTTAATATAAATATCAATACACAAAAAAATCCAAATTTATAGAACGGATTTTATTGACAATTGTTTTTTTCTTCTATATATTTTGGATTCATGTTTATGTATATTTTTATAACACTTTGAATGATTTTTACTTTTTACAAAAATTAATATATTTAATGTCTTTATTTTTTATTTCTCTGTTTCAGTTTTCAAACCTAAATTTGCTGAGCCAAAGGTTCCCCGACATGAGAGAGAATATGACCACAATGGAGGAGGAGGAGGAGGTGGTGGTGGCGGCGGCTTAGGCGGTGGTGGTGGTGGAGGAGGAGTTGGTGGTGACTATTATGATTTTATGGATAGAGGTAAAATAACACAGATTAAATATATATAAAAATATTTTGATGTATGTGTAGCTTACAAAAGTAATGAAAAAAAAAATTAGAGTATTGAGCTGTCTTGTTATCAGTTTTCTTAGAAATAGATTGTTTATATTTGATACAGAAACTTCTCTTCTTCCCTCCTTGCTCTCTCTTCTCTTCTTCCCTCCTCGCTCTCTCTTCTCTTCTTCCCTCCTCGCTCTCTCTTCTCTTCTTCCCTCCTCGCTCTCTCTTCTTCCCTCCTCGCTCTCTCTTCTCTTCTTCCCCCACCCTAGCTCTCTTCTCTTCTTCCTCCACCCTAGCTCTCTCTTCTCTTCTTCCTCCACCCTAGCTCTCTCTTCTCTTCTTCCTCCACCCTAGCTCTCTCTTCTCTTCTTCCCCCACCACTAGCTCTCTCTTGTCTTCTTCCCCCACCCCTAGCTCTCTCTTGTCTTCTTCCCCCACCCCTAGCTCTCTCTTGTCTTCTTCCCCCACGCCTAGCTCTCTCTTGTCTTCTTCCCCCACGCCTAGCTCTCTCTTGTCTTCTTCCCCCACGCCTAGCTCTCTCTTGTCTTCTTCCCCCACGCCTAGCTCTCTCTTGTCTTCTTCCCCCACGCCTAGCTCTCTCTTGTCTTCTTCCCCTACGCCTAGCTCTCTCTTGTCTTCTTCCCCCACGCCTAGCTCTCTCTTGTCTTCTTCCCCCACGCCTAGCTCTCTCTTGTCTTCTTCCCCCACGCCTAGCTCTCTTGTCTTCTTCCCCCACGCCTAGCTCTCTCTTGTCTTCTTCCCCCACGCCTAGCTCTCTCTTGTCTTCTTCCCCCACGCCTAGCTCTCTCTTGTCTTCTTCCCCCACGCCTAGCTCTCTCTTGTCTTCTTCCCCCACGCCTAGCTCTCTCTTGTCTTCTTCCCCCACGCCTAGCTCTCTCTTGTCTTCTTCCCCCACGCCTAGCTCTCTCTTGTCTTCTTCCCCCACGCCTAGCTCTCTCTTGTCTTCTTCCCCCACGCCTAGCTCTCTCTTGTCTTCTTCCCCCACGCCTAGCTCTCTCTTGTCTTCTTCCCCCACGCCTAGCTCTCTCTTGTCTTCTTCCCCCACGCCTAGCTCTCTCTTGTCTTCTTCCCCTACGCCTAGCTCTCTCTTGTCTTCTTCCCCCACGCCTAGCTCTCTCTTGTCTTCTTCCCCCACGCCTAGCTCTCTCTTGTCTTCTTCCCCCACGCCTAGCTCTCTCTTGTCTTCTTCCCCCACGCCTAGCTCTCTCTTGTCTTCTTCCCCCACGCCTAGCTCTCTCTTGTCTTCTTCCCCCACGCCTAGCTCTCTCTTGTCTTCTTCCCCCACGCCTAGCTCTCTCTTGTCTTCTTCCCCCACGCCTAGCTCTCTCTTGTCTTCTTCCCCCACGCCTAGCTCTCTCTTGTCTTCTTCCCCCACGCCTAGCTCTCTCTTGTCTTCTTCCCCCACGCCTAGCTCTCTCTTGTCTTCTTCCCCCACGCCTAGCTCTCTCTTGTCTTCTTCCCCCACGCCTAGCTCTCTCTTGTCTTCTTCCCCCACGCCTAGCTCTCTCTTGTCTTCTTCCCCCACGCCTAGCTCTCTCTTGTCTTCTTCCCCCACGCCTAGCTCTCTCTTGTCTTCTTCCCCCACGCCTAGCTCTCTCTTGTCTTCTTCCCCCACGCCTAGCTCTCTCTTGTCTTCTTCCCCCACGCCTAGCTCTCTCTTGTCTTCTTCCCCTACGCCTAGCTCTCTCTTGTCTTCTTCCCCCACGCCTAGCTCTCTCTTGTCTTCTTCCCCCACGCCTAGCTCTCTCTTGTCTTCTTCCCCCACGCCTAGCTCTCTTGTCTTCTTCCCCCACGCCTAGCTCTCTCTTGTCTTCTTCCCCCACGCCTAGCTCTCTCTTGTCTTCTTCCCCCACGCCTAGCTCTCTCTTGTCTTCTTCCCCCACGCCTAGCTCTCTCTTGTCTTCTTCCCCCACGCCTAGCTCTCTCTTGTCTTCTTCCCCCACGCCTAGCTCTCTCTTGTCTTCTTCCCCCACGCCTAGCTCTCTCTTGTCTTCTTCCCCCACGCCTAGCTCTCTCTTGTCTTCTTCCCCCACGCCTAGCTCTCTCTTGTCTTCTTCCCCCACGCCTAGCTCTCTCTTGTCTTCTTCCCCCACGCCTAGCTCTCTCTTGTCTTCTTCCCCCACGCCTAGCTCTCTCTTGTCTTCTTCCCCCACGCCTAGCTCTCTCTTGTCTTCTTCCCCCACGCCTAGCTCTCTCTTGTCTTCTTCCCCCACGCCTAGCTCTCTCTTGTCTTCTTCCCCCACGCCTAGCTCTCTCTTGTCTTCTTCCCCCACGCCTAGCTCTCTCTTGTCTTCTTCCCCCACGCCTAGCTCTCTCTTGTCTTCTTCCCCCACGCCTAGCTCTCTCTTGTCTTCTTCCCCCACGCCTAGCTCTCTCTTGTCTTCTTCCCCCACGCCTAGCTCTCTCTTGTCTTCTTCCCCCACGCCTAGCTCTCTCTTGTCTTCTTCCCCCACGCCTAGCTCTCTCTTGTCTTCTTCCCCCACGCCTAGCTCTCTCTTGTCTTCTTCCCCCACGCCTAGCTCTCTCTTGTCTTCTTCCCCCACGCCTAGCTCTCTCTTGTCTTCTTCCCCCACGCCTAGCTCTCTCTTGTCTTCTTCCCCCACGCCTAGCTCTCTCTTGTCTTCTTCCCCCACGCCTAGCTCTCTCTTGTCTTCTTCCCCCACGCCTAGCTCTCTCTTGTCTTCTTCCCCCACGCCTAGCTCTCTCTTGTCTTCTTCCCCCACGCCTAGCTCTCTCTTGTCTTCTTCCCCCACGCCTAGCTCTCTCTTGTCTTCTTCCCCCACGCCTAGCTCTCTCTTGTCTTCTTCCCCCACGCCTAGCTCTCTCTTGTCTTCTTCCCCCACGCCTAGCTCTCTCTTGTCTTCTTCCCCCACGCCTAGCTCTCTCTTGTCTTCTTCCCCCACGCCTAGCTCTCTCTTGTCTTCTTCCCCCACGCCTAGCTCTCTCTTGTCTTCTTCCCCCACGCCTAGCTCTCTCTTTTCTGTCCTCCCTAGCCCCACCCACCGCTTTCTCTTTTCTGTCCTCCCTAGCCCCACCCACCGCTTTCTCTTTTCTGTCCTCCCTAGCCCCACCCACCGCTTTCTCTTTTCTCCTGCTTCCCCACCGCCCTCTTCTTCCCCTGGTCCACTATTGCCCCCCCCCTTCCTAGTCCCCTACTGCTCTCTTCTTACCCCTGGTCCCCCAGCCGATCTCCCCCCCCCCCGGTTCCTTCCCCTCCTCTCTTCATCCTCGCTCTCTTTTTTCTGTTCTACCCGGCCCCACCCACTGCTTTCTTTTCTTTCCCTGACCCCCCTCCGCTTTTTTAGACCCCTGGTCCTCTACCGCTTTCTTCTTCCCCTGATCCCCCGCGACTCTCTCTTCTTCCTCCCTTGGTCCCCCAGCCGATCTCTCTTCCCCCCCGCCTCCACTCGATCGCTTTGCTGAGGTCGTCTGATTGTACTTTTCAGTCTATGTAATTTCTAAATCTACTTTTGTCACTGTTTTATGATATATACACACTGACACCGATCTATAAAATAATATTTTTTGTTTCACACCAACAACAGTTTGGAATTTAGTTATGACGCGTGAAGGTGGTGTGGATGTTTGGCGGTTAAGAATGTAAGCTTGTTCTTGCTTTGACCGACTGACCTACTTTCTGTTTGTAACGATTTATATAAACATTCTTTTCCCCTGGAATGTTTAATATTTCCTATTGTCTATTGTCTCGGATCCTTTGACCACTATCATCTTGCATATTTCTGAATCAAATTATGCATTTCAATAGACAGTGGTAGAAAATTTTGCATTCCTCCATGGAATTGATCTGCATGTGTGCAACCCATCAAATGCCTCTCTTCTTGGAGTCACCTGCCAATCCAACACTCAATCGCTCTCTCTTCTCCTCCTGCTCCCTCCCCGTTTTTTTCTTCCACTCTACCCTTTGCTCTTTCTTCTACTCCCCTTTGCACTCTACCCCACCCCTGCATCAAACTTTCTTCGCCAGGCTTATTGATGCACTAATCAAACCACCTGAGACTTGAGCAGATAAAGCATTCATAATTCTACTCCTGCAAAATTTCTAATGAAACACCGTTAAAGGAACCCTTTCCTCTAACTTACATCTTCACATCAACAATAATTGAAACCATTGCAGGTCAGAAGTATTTTTGAGCTCATATCTTTTAACCTTATAAAAATAAATTTTTAATGTATATTTTTAGACGCATCTCGATATTTCTATAATACTGTCTATTACATGTAAATTTGAAAGCGCATTTTCTTTGGTCTGTCATACATCTTAAAGTGGTATGTTTTTATATTAATTTTTAGTTTTTTTTGTTTTGTTTTTTTTTTTTTAAGCTATTTTTATTTCTTTTTAAATTTAAAAAAAAAAAAAAAAAAAAAATATGTAGGTGTGAAACGTGGCTTCAATGAAATGGGTGGCCGAGATGATTTTGGTTTTCGTGGCCCAGACATGTACGGCGGTGGTTATGGACCACCAGGGCCAGATACCATGCCTCCTTATCCAGGTAAGAAAAAACTGGAAAAGTATTCTTGCAAAACGTCAGTGTAATTTATGCTTTTAGTAATTTTATTGTAAAATTCTGTATTACCAAAGCCGTCCTTATAACAGGCCTGGTGATCATGCAACTGGGGTCTTTTATGGGAAATGTGAATTTTCTTAGATAATTATTCTTAGTGTGATTAGTTTAATGTTTTTATGCATTTTACACAACAAATAAAAACCACAATACGCTAATAAACAAATTTGACAATTATTGACAAACTCTTATAAATGAAGAGACAAGTAACTTTGAAAAAACAAATGCATAAAAACTTTGTATTTATTAAATAAACAATGCTTTCAATATAAAACAAAACTTTAAAAAAGATTAGCAAGAAATTAAAATAGTATGAATTTAAATTTTTTTTTTAATTGCAAAAAACAATTTGCAATTAAATTGACTTTCTTTTTTTTGTTTGTTTTTTTTTTCTTTTTTTTTTTTTTTTTTACTGTATACCTACTAGTGATGGTACAATTCCAATATTTTTCCCGATTCCGTACTAAATTCTCGATTCCGATTCTTTATAAATCTCTAAATATTTTACTATAAAATTGTTATTTTGTCTTGATTACTGTAAAAACACATCTTAAATGTGCATGTATTTTCTCAAACGTGTGACAGGGTGATCTAGAGATTTTAGTCTTACTGGAAGTTTAAATCAATAAATTATTATTATTGTTACAAGCAATGGATGATGTTTTATAGAAACAAAATCAAATAAAATAAATAAAGGAATCGGTTTTAGCATCATTAAATAGGCTCAAATTTTCCCAATTCCAATACTGAAACAAATTCTGATTTTCAGATTCCGATTAATCATTCCAATGTGAGAGCTATGATACAGTAAAGTTAAACCCCCTTCAGCCTTCAGGAATAATAGCATAATAACCAAAGCCTTCATATGTTTATCTATTCTGCTATACAATTAGCCTAAGCATTTTCTTTTAGTTATTTTTTTTCACCACTTATCAAGGCCTGAAAACCATTAGAGGGTAAGGATTAATGAGTGTACAGTCGTTAATGGGACAATATCGTAATCATTAGTAGTGGAAATTTGGTAAATGGAATTGCTTAAAGGGACGGCTCATCAAGAACTTGCTTACGTTGGACTTGAAGACGACCATATTGTAGTTAGCTGGAAAGCAGGCAAACGGAAAAGAGTTCCACAGGTTTGCAGTTCTAAGAAAAAAGCTTTGTTCATGGAATCTACATTTAGGTTTAGGCACGGATAAAGAGTAGGGGAAATTATTGATCATGGTTCCAGCTAGACGAGTGTTTTTCGTGAAAGTTTGATGAGAGAGGACCATAGATTAGTGCTCAAACGAGCACTTGCCATGAAAATAATGATAACGTATCTTCTGGAGGAAAGAGATTGTAGGGAAGAGAAAAAGACATCCCCCATTAGGCTACAAAGTTTATTTTGTCAAGGCAGGATAAGGTCTTTCTAGCAGCTTCCATCCAGATGTGATAACAGTACTCCATCCTTGGATGTACTTGGCTCTTATACAGGTAGAGAATTGCATCAGCAGTGAGATATCTACTGGAGCTATTAAGCATTGTTGACAGAAATCCGCCCCCATCCTCTGTTTCTGTCTTCTGTTTTCTCCACAAACGTTTCTCAAAGTTTGTAAACCTTTATCTAGTCCTAGATTTTAAACATACTCCCTGCCTTATTGTGATCTCTACGTGACTTAGCAAAAGATGTACTGATGTTTTTTTTTTGTACTTATATCGCTGATATATGAAAGATTTATATTTATTACTGTCAATTGTCTTTCACAGGAGGTGCTGGTCTTGGTCTAAGTGGAGGCATGGGAGTTGGCGGCGCTGGCTGCTCTGGTGCAAACATGGGTCCTATGGAACCCATACAGAATTATGCCAACAATGGCTGCCAACGTTTGCATTTGACAGTGGGGCTTACCCTCAATCAATCCTACCTCACTCGGTTACTCTCGCTCATTCCGGGACTTGAATACTGCGACCTCAATGAAACCACAGGTAAGTGCGCTACTTAACATTTTAGCTTAAACAAACTAAAATTGCTTTTTCTACTATTTTCTTTTTTTTTGCAGTTTTTTTTTTTACTTTTTCTTTTTCTCAATTTCTATGTGTGTGCACTTTATAGAAGAAAAGGTCAAAGAAACTAAAAATGTGTAAAATTTTCCAGGGAAGAAACTTGAAGTCATCATGAATCTGTGTTTTCAATATGTAAAAGCTCTGTTCCCCCTCTAAGGGAGCGATGTAGGCAGAATCCCCTTAAAAATTCAAATTTAAACCATTATGTATAAGATATCAATTCAAAAAAACAAAAAAACTATGAGCATAATAGTGTAAAAGGACATTGCTTCTTATTAAATCTCTAGCAACATTGGTTAAGTTTGATTAGATTTGCGTTGTTATAAGTCTATTCGAACAATGTGATTTTCTTTATCACACAGTTACGTTTGAAATATCAGATTGGAAGCTAACCTATTTGTGGGCCTGTGATGTAATGCTTATTCCAGGTGTAATAGTCTTAAGTTGTCCTCGACATTTGACTGAAAGAAACAATTTTTTTAAATGCCAATTGTCAAAATGTGGGAACGAAAGAAAGTGGAAACCGTATGAGAATGACAATATTAAAAAAGAAGAAAACTGCTAAGTAATTAATAACTAGGGAGAGCCGAAAAGGGTGTATGAAAATGTGTTCAGAAACAGAATTAAGTAAAAGTCCCTTTTCTTGCCCCACTTTTCTCCCCCCCCCCCCACACACACACATAAAAGTTACATATTTCAAAGAAACTGAAGTTTGTGGACTATTTATTGAGTTAACAAATATTGGAGATTAAAATTTCCTAAGGATTTATAAAAATCAAATTTGTGCATCCCAGGTCTCTGTAAAATTATAAAGTACCAAGCTTAAATGCGAGACAAAAAATAAATAGTAAGGATTGTATTGGAGTTGGTTATTAATTTCAAAGTACAGTTTTATTCAATCAGAAATAGCTGTCTTTAATGATTTTGATATTTCAACTTTTACAGCAATTCAACCTGTCTTAGATGATCAAAACGACAGCTAGCACATATATGACACTTTTCTCGCTCTTTGTAATCATTAAGAACTAGTTTATTCACTCTAAAAAATAATCTGTTAATTAAAATGTTTTTTTCTCACCTTTAAGGTATTGCATATGCTCGTTACTGCACACCACAGGCAGCTGCCTATGCTCGAGATAAGTTGGATGGCTTTGAATTTCCAATGGGCAGTCGGATCCATGTACGTTTTGCTGACCAGGCGCCCCCAGTTGACATGACCCCTTGTTATGGAGACAGGTGAAGAGAATTTTTTATTGGACTTTTGGTCAGGGTGGGATCAAAGAATATTTTTGATATATGTATTAGATCAATACGTGTCCAGGATAGATAAAATTTCCCGACCAGAACAGTTTTGCAACATGTTTATCTCCTTACAAAGATTAAAATCAAAATATAATGGTAATAATAACCTTGTGTCTAGAATTCTAATTTCGATTTTCATGAAAATCCATTATATGATTTTGATTACTAGAAAATTTCTAAAATTTAAGGTTCACAAACTTGTGGGAGAAAAAATTGAAATTCAAGGAATCTTGTTTAATTGCTGTGTATGGATCAAATTAAATACAAATCTGAACTAATTGAATTTTTGAATGGGTGGTTGTGCCAATATAATCTATCTATTTATCCCCCCCCCCCCAAAAAAAAAAAACACACACACACGTTAAATATTTCAAAGAAACTGAAATTTGTGGACTATTTATCGAGTTAACAAATATCGGAGATTAATATTTCTTAAGGATATACAAAAATCAAATTTCTGCATCCTAGGTCTCTGTAAAATTGAGCTATCAGCATCACTGCACATACCTAACTTGATATAAATGGAGGCAAATTACCTCCTTTACTGTTGCAGTTATTTATATCTGTAGCTTGAAAAGAAGACACACTTTGTTTTAGATTCTTCTCTGCAACTTCTCTCTCTCTCTCTCGTACGTGATGTTGCTAGTCTTTTTATGAGTGCTATGATGGCACGTGTTCTTCAGTATTGTCTGATCTATTCCCTGCTTCCTTTGTTCCAGCTCGTTTGACTTGTTAGTAGTGTTGGGACGATCAATTGGAATTGGAATCGAAAAAATTTGTGCCTATATTCTGATTCCAAAAATAATTCCTTTTTATTATTTCTTTTTTTTTTTTTTTTTTTTAAATCTTTCACTGCTGGTAGTAATAATATAATGATTTATTACCTTAAACTTTGAAGAAAGCTAAAATCTACAGATCACCCCATCACACAAGTGTATTTTTATGTTTGAGAAAATAATGTGCACATTTAACATGGGGTTTTTAAGGTAATTGGGACGAAATAACCATTTTATATTTAAATATTTAGAGATTTATAAAGAATCGAAATTGGGAATTTAGTATGAAATCAAAAATTGTCTCGGAACCGGGGTAAAAATTGGAATCGTCACATCCTTTCTTGTTAGTCTAGTGGTCTCCATCAAGTTGCTGTTTTTATACCTCAATGTAATAGTTTTCTATTCCAGTAGCTTCTTTCCAAGAACTGCAAGCTTGTGTAGAACTCTCTTCTTACTCACCGTTTTTCTCTCACTTATAGCTTTGGTCTTTTCAAGACTATAAAGTCTATAGACATCCTGTCTTCGCGATATTCTTATTAGATTCTTCTCTGCAACTTCTCTCTCTCTCTCTCTCTCTCACAAACGTGATGTTGCTAGTCTTTTTATGAGTATTATAGCATGTGTTCTTCAGTATTTTCTGATCTATTCCCTGCTTCCTTTGTTCCAGCTTGTTTGAATCCTTAGTCTAGTGGTCTCCATCAATTTGCTGTTTAGATACCTCATAATACAGCTTCCTATTCCAGTAGCTTCTTTCCAAGAACTGCAAGGTTGTGGAACTCTCTTCCTGCTGACGGTTTTCCTCCCACCTATAGCTTTGGTCTTTTCAAGACTAACATCTATAAGCCTCTCCTATTTATCTTTCGTTCTTACTAGCTCCTTACAACAAGTGGCTTCACATCTTGTCTAGAGCAATTTCTATTAAAAAAGAAAAAAAAGATTGACATGAGTAGTTGATGAATGTACATATATTTTTGAAATGCAGTAAAATGAAATTGAGTTTAAAAATATAACCATGATTTAATATTTTTATTCATTTATTTTTACTCAGACATTATTAGTGACTGCATTTTATTTTTATTGTTCAAGATGTTTGTTGAATCTATTAACAAAAAAAAATAATTGTTAAAAATAATTTTTATCTGTTATTCTTTGTCACAGTTTTATGGAAGTTTCCGGAGGTTCGTCCCCGTGGACTTCAACGCCAAAAGAAACTTACAAAAAAGTAAGTTTTAATTGATTTGCTTATCACTCGTACCCCTCAATCAAAAATAGCACAATAGCAGTGTCCTTACTAATATTCATATAAATATCATAGAATTGTCAGTGATTTAAGTTTTCATATAAAAATTATCGGTTCTGATGACTTAAAGAAGACAAAATATCTACTGTTGGCTTTAGTGGAGAATTCATTTCACATGGTGGGGGTTGTCAGACATGCTATTATTTGCTTTCTAATGCTGTTTTATTTTTATTTTTTTGTTTCAATAGGATAATTAAGCATTAAGATGTGAGTGACAAGAAAAAAAAATTCATTTCTGATGATCAAAAAAAAAATAAAAATAATAAAAAAACAACAAAAATCTGCCGACTACTCTTGAAAATTTTCTTACAAAAAGTCAGGATATTGTTTTTATTTTCTGATTTTCTAACGATATATTTTGTGATTTATCAACCTTAAAAAATGACTTGAGTAAATTTACAGCTTAAATAGTTTTAACAAAAAAAAAAAAAAAAAATTTTTTTCTAAAGTGATTAGGGTTCAAAACAGTGTGGTTACAATGCCCGAATTTCTTATTTCAAAATGAATTTAGTCTTTCTAAAAAATGGGTTTGCCATGCCCAATCTAGCTGAAATTGCTGACTTATTTTTTAGCCTTATATTCTGTTTTTAAATTTTAATTGTGACAACACAGCTATTATATTAAACATAAAAGATGTTAGCAGAAAAAAAATGGTTAAAAATGAAATTGAACAAAAACAATTAGTTCTCACATCAACATCTTAAACAATTTCATATGAAAAAAGAGGAAAAAATCATAAATCGGTATATAGAGAGAGCAAAAAAAAGTCGTTATGGAAGTTGATTTGTATTATTATTTTTTTTTTTTTTTTTTCTCTAGTATAATATTTACAATTGCACATTCTACTTTATTATAGAAGTGTGGAGAATTTCTTTTTTTTTTTTTTTTTTTTTATATTTCTCTTATCACAAAAGGTTATGGTTTCCAGGTATAAAAAGATTTCACTTTGACCTTGTTTATTATTTTTTTTTTTTTTTTTTTTTTTTTGAGGAAAACTTAACCTAATGTTAGGTTCTCCATGATTTCATTAAACTATAAAACAAAAATTAGACTAAAAAATAAGACCTTTTGAATTTTTTTATTTTTTTTTTTTTATTTAACAAAGGAGTCATCACTTATCAAGGCTTAGAAACGACTCAAGGATAAGGGTTAATAAGTGTACAGTAGTTAATGGGGCAAATGGTAATAATCGTTAGTAGTGGAAATTTGGTAAATTGGATTACTTAAGGAGACGTCTCAAGAACTTGTTTATGTTGGACTTGAAAACTACCATTTTGTAGTCAGTTGGATAGCAAGCAAAACAGTTCAACAGGCGTGCAGTTCTAAAAAACTTTGTTCATGGAATCCACTTTTAGGGTTAGGCACAGATAAAGAGTGTGGGAAATTATTGATAGTGGTTTCAGCTAGACAAATATTTTTCATGAAAATTTGGCGAGGCGGAGGGGGTCATAGATTGTAGCTCAGACAAGCACTTGCCCTGAAAATAACGATAGAGCAGAGACAGGCTTGCAACATATCTTCTGTGGAAAAGAAGTTGCAAGGAAAAAAAGGCCACCAGCTACTAGACTACAAAGTCTATTTTAAACTCTGTCAAGGCAGAATAAGAAACTTCTAGCAGCTACTGTGATAACAGTACTTTATCCTAGAACATTAATACATTGACAAATTTCCCAAATAAAAATTTTAAAATATGAATATTTTTTATTAAATGTTGAATTTATTTATTTTTTTTTTTTTTTTGCTATATATTTTTTACCAAATTATATATTAAAAAAACAAAGTGAAGGTGGGGATTTTAATAGTAGAAAAGAAATGGTTAAAAATAAAATTGAAAGAAAACAATTATTGCTCACATCACCATTTTAAATGATTTCAACCCAAGAATCAATCATAATAAGAAAGAAAACCTCTAAAACTGGAATGTTGCAAATAAAGTAAAAGGGGTGTAAAAAAAAAACATAGAAATCAGAAAAAAAGTCTCATTATGGGAGTAAATTTGCATTTTATTTTTTCTTATTTCTCAGGCAAAACTTTAATTTGTAATTAAGATTTTTTTTGTTTTGTATATTAATTTTAAACTGAAAAGATTTGCTCAAATCCTTTTGGAGAAAAATACTAGTTTTATTTAGCTGAGCTCCCATTTTTTAAACTTTACGGATTTAATTGATTTTCTTTTTTGTATAATCTATTTCCAGGCAAATTAATTTTCACTGATATGTATCCCTTATTGCTGACTATCAGGGCAAAAGTAACTTATTTTATTAAAACTTCTCTCTCCTCTACCCAGCCCATTCCTCTCTAAATATGCACACACAACTTTTCTTTTTATAATTTATTCTTCAAATGAGTCAGCATTTTCCAAATTATTACATAACACTGAAAAACTGATCTCTCTGATGAAACCTGACCCTGTTGCCCCCCCCCACATACACCCCCACCCAAAGAGTGAATAATTTTTTCTAAATTTTAAATATTATTCATCCAAGGTAATGTCGATCAAGAATATATACCAACTTTGTGGATTTTTGTTTTGAACTTTTAGCTGGACATATAAACACACACACAAACACACAGTTACCCTTTATACAACAGAAGATAGAAAGTAATAACAAAATTTTTTTTATTATCCCTACTAGGCAGCAATGGTTTTAGAGAAAGCTGGCATCAATCCTGAACGCATATTGGCCAAAGAACAGATGTTGGAACGTGTACGTTATTCCAATATTAGTCTCCCAAGGACACAGCCACTCCGTGCTGAGGATACACCTGTGAGCCAGCGTCTCTTTATCGTCTGCCAACCATCTGCCGTACAAGAAATCATTTTACGAGATTGCTTCTGTCGATTTGGAGACCTCATTGATGTCTATTTGCTTTCAGGTAAAAAGAAAATTCTTTTCAATTATTTTGTCCCCTGCAAAACAAATAATGTTTGAGTCTTATTTGAAAGTCTAGTGATCTCCTACATGCATGCAGGACTGTGACCCATTTGTCTATGACTAATATTTTTCTCAAATTTGAACAATGTTGGTATAAATGTGTTCCTCACCTGCTTCCATACATTTGCATAATAAATATTGAAATTGACCTACATTTGCCCAATGAAGGTTGAGGACATGCATTGCATGGAGAGAAATGATATGATGGATGTGTAATGTTAATCTTGAAGACGGGCTTAGATCTGATGACTCCGGAGGAAGATTAAATCTGGACAGTATAAGAAAATGTGTAACTTAGATGGTATGGTCATGTTAAAACAATGAATGAGAGTTATTGGGTCAGATACAGAACTGTTGGGGTAGCAGGTCCAGTTCATAAGGGAAAGCCAAGGAAAACATATATATATAATTACTATAATTATTTTTAATACCTACAGACACTTGGGTTTCACCCTTTCAAGAATAATCAGTGTAAGGAATCATAATTACCACTAGTTGAGATTTGAACCCGGCCACGAAGCCATGTCTGATTCCATTAACAAGAACATATCCTTCACCCGGCATGAACTGCAGCAAGAATTTAGTTAAAATTAACATTTATGAAGTGTAAATGTCATTTAAGCAGGTTTAGAGTGATGAAATGATTTTAATATCATGATCTATGCATGTGGGCTAAGTGACCAACTTTTTTTCATTTCAACATGAAGTGCTCAATGATAAGAACCCAGTTAAGTGGCAGACAAAATTATTACTTTTTTTTTTTTTTTTTTTTTAAATAGAGAAACTCTACCAGAAAAATATTTTTAATACTTAAATATGTGTTTTTTTTGTCAAAGATTCATTTTTGGCATTTAAAAGTTAAATACAATTTAGGGCTATACCTCCATCCCGCAATTTTCGCGTAGTCTAGAAGTCTTATTTTCACAATTAAACGCATTAAATTAGGCTGTATTACAGCAATAATGAGTCAATTGTTTTCCAAGTGTGCCTGGTTTATCAGCGTAGACATGGGACTTGACATATCCCCTGATAAAAATAATTTAATGAGACTGAATAAGCTGGAGATAAGTTAGCTTGGACGTCAATTTCTAAAAGCTGTCCAACCCATGCCAGCATGTAAAAAGGACATCAAATCAGATTGTGATGATACAAGCAAAATTTTAAGGTTAGCAATCTGTTCTTTCAGAAAGATTTCCCTTCCTATCACTATTTGATTTTCTGCAGAGAATTTATAAACATTGAAATCTGAGCCTTTCAAGGTTTCGCTGACACAAAATCCTAAGAACCAGGAACCATAAAATCGTCAGAAACTTAGCTGGCTTTCATTACAAATTTCAACATCAGCTAAAGCATCGCTCATAGAATGTAACGACTAAAGGACAAAGAGAAATGCAAGTTACAAGGCGGACAAAAGTAAAAGCAAGATCCACTTTTTACTTCCTATACTTTTCCTCACATTCTCATCAGTCTCCATTGTTTTCCACTTCTTGCACATAAACAATATTAGCTTATTTTAATATGCAGCTTTAGTTACAATACTCTTGCTTAAAAAATTCATTTTAAAATGTTTTAATGCCTTTATTTTCTTCTAACCCACAATTTAGCAGAAATGTTGTCATTTCTATATAGATCATTATTTTATAATAGCTATATGGACAAAATTTATTCAACATAATGAATTAAAAAGTAATAGATGAAAGTGCTAACTGCTCGCTTTTATACCTTGCTTAACAGAGCTAGATCGAGGTTAAATTATGATTTTAAAAAAAAAAGAAAAAGGAAATCTGGCAGGTGATGGTCAAAAGGGGGTGGAGAGAATCAAATAGAAACGGCACTGTCCTAAATAATTTTCATTTTGCTTTCAAAGAGGTCTCAAAGACTTAATGTAGATGGCTTCTAGAATTTTCAAATGAAAAATGTGAGAGCAACCTGCTCAAAATGGAGAACAAGTCAACACTAAATTTGGAGGCACAAACCCAATTATTTATAAGGTGTTCACAAATGGCTAAACTGTAGGTATTATTCAAAACATCTGAATGGATGGAATGTGTTGTTTTAACATGGGAGTCCAATCTTTGCAACGTCTGTCCAATGTAGTGCACACCACAACTACATTTAAATGAGTAAACAATTGCTATTATGGTGGTGGTGGGGAAGGACATTTTCTCTGATTCAAAACATGAGTCTGGTGAAAAAAACATGTGGATTGATGCAAAATAACACTGTTCAACAGCAGATTATTCCTTTTCCAGGTCGCAATTATGGCTATGCTAAGTTTGCTTCCAAAGAGCCAGCCATGAGAGCTATGGAGACCCTGCATGGACAAAGCATTGGTGGACAGCGTCTAAAGGTGTTAGAGGCTGAACCCCCAAAAGGAGCCCCACCCAGTGCTGGCAACAATGATGATGATGGACCTTCCAAGAAACAAAGGCTCTAAGCTGAGCAAGCAGGTATTTGTCATGCTTCTATTTTTCTTCCTTCAAATACATCGTCTGCTTGGGACGGGTGAAGGGTCACTTCAGTTCCCTATTTTTCCCCGAAGGTGGTGGTGCTGCTGCTGCTGCTCAGTTAAGAAAGTCCATTTAAACAGATAAGAATTTCCGTTTTATATATATTTTGTATATATATATATATACACACACACAAAATATATATAAAACGGAAATCCTTATCCGTTTAAATGGACTTTCTTAGCTATATATATATATATATATATATATATATAATCGATTCTTATTTAGAATTCAACCTAATTAAAAAAAAATAAATAAATAAAAAGGAAAATCTATATGGTGTATGTACCTATCATGGAACTAAGATGTCATATTCCAAAAATCGTATGAATTGTTAAAGTAGTTTTATTTTTAAGAAAGAAAATCAAATTTTATGAATAAGATTCACACTTGTGAGATCAGCCCTGTAATGATTCCACATTTATTGCTTTAAACCATTTAAAAATGATTTTTGTTATAAAAATCAAAACAAAATTACTTTATCAATTTCAGTGACTTTTGAAATATGACATTTTTATTCTGTGATGGGTACGTACATCATAAATATTTTTTTGTAGTTAAAAAAAAAAATTTTTTTTTTTTAATTAGGTTTTTTCTTGTGAGTGCAAAAATCGAGCTAAATACAAAAGAAGCAAATGCTATGTTAATTGGCATGGTATATTACATGTGGTGATACCACTAAACATCTAAATTTTATTCTTAAATCCTGAAAATAATAAACAGATACAAATGGTTGATAATGTCATCTGGCATTTTTATATACTCATAGGACCCAGTTGTATCCTTCATCTGTTGCATATTGCAGCTAGGCTTCAAAGAATTTCCATTTGATGGACGCCTGGCTCAAACGCAGACCCCACAATATTATTGTATCACCATTGTTGAAACTGAAAGATATTTATCTAAATACACTGGTTAATGTAGTTTCAGAATAAACGAAGTTAGGGTGGTGGGTTGGGGGTCTCCATCTTCAAAATCTTTGTAGAGGTTTGTGACATATTACTATGTTATAGATATTCAATGCAAGCGCAGACACCGCAATATTTTATATTGGTCAGAACAGTACTACACTTTTATATATTTATTTGCACAAAATATAAAAATATTACATAATGAACAAATTAGGCATAAGGTCAATCAAAAGTGTGGGGATAATGGATATCGTTAATCACGGATACTTAAAATTGTCTATCCTATTTTTAACTAGAACTGTTTCAGTCGCCACAATACCACATTCATTCCAACGGTTGTCCTACTTAAGTTAAACCAAATTTTAAAGTTTTATTGACTCATAAATATATAGAGATTTGATTTCATTGATGAGGGAGTGGGGAATAAAGATAAAAAAAAAAATGACAAATATTGGTCAGTGAGGCCCTCTCAACCCTTTCTAAATAATAGATCACCCACTATTTTCTGGTTTGCCGGTCCATTTAAACGGATAAGGATTTCCGTTTTATATATATTTATATATTTTGTGTGTGTGTGTATATATATATATATATATATATACACACACACACACAGGTCAGTCTCTGTGGGAAGGCTTAGTCTGAAGACCAAGAAATTGGATTTTAGTTAAAGCTCCACTTTGACACAACTGCGACATCACATGAATTTGAGAAGGGGGGGGGGTCTCATCTATTAAAAAGATGATAGATGATAATGTGATGTGTACTTGTGAACATGAAATGGCATTAGTGTTTTATTATATAGTCATTAAAATTCTATTCATATTTTCCGTCATCCAGTTTAGTTGACCCTCATAAGTTGTCAAAAATCTTATCTAATGTTTGATATCGAGGGTTTTATCATTCTCAAATGTCTAAAGCATGGCTGCTTTCTGATTTTTAAAACGTGCATCCATATCCGTTTCACGTGCAGATTTAAATTTGTTGTACTCCTGTTACGCATCTTTCAAATTGTGTTGGACATTGTATCCGTTGAGCTGAGATCATGTTTTTCTGCTATACTTCATCTTTTCTGTTCTCAGTGAAACAAATCTTTCTCTAGACTGAATCAATTTTTAAAAAAATTTCTCATATAAATTCCATGTATCCTTTTTGGGAGTTGGATTTACTCTACATACAAAAATAATTATGACCTTCTGTCTAACTCTGCCTTTCTTAGGAGGCAAGCAAGTAGTTTTCTCTTGCCATACACCATATTTTTTTATTACTTGTATTCATGAGAAAAAGACAGTTAATAAAAATCTAGACGATTAACCATGTCCCCCTATTGGATACAACAAAGGTGAATACGGAGTCAAAGATCGACACAACTCTTTCTCTGCTTAATCCAAAGGAATTTGGAAAATTGTTACAAAATGTACAATTATCTATATATCTGTAAAGGTGAAAATGTGTGCGAGGACAATTTTCAACCTATATGCTCAACAAATTTTTGCTTTAGACTTAAAATTTTATATGTATGGTATTCAGACATGTGGAAAACTTTTTAATCCATTTTCATTCTGGAAAAAAGGACTGCTAAGAGATTAGAATGGAAAAATTGATTCTTGTGGGTTATTGGATTTTATCTGTTTGTCACCCGTTTCACGAATGCGCATGTGTGACTTGTTTACATGACAGATTCTTTATGTTAATAAGTTGGTTTGAAAACACTTTTTAAAGATCTTGTCAAGCTGGTCTAATGGTTATCGTACTTGACTCACTGGGTTCGGTTTCAGCTTGGGTTTTTTTTTTTTTTTTGCTTACAAGAAGTGAACTGTTTAGAAAAAAAAACATGATACTCACATGCACACATCTCAGTTTCTGTATGAATTAAAATATAATATTTATGTATATTTTATGATTGGGCAATGCTGGGTGACCTGCTAGTCATTAATAAAAACTATGGTGCTTATATAGTATTGCACACAAATGAAAATTGTATTCTAAATAAAAATCTTTTCGATATACTTGCATATCATGCAAAAGTGAGTATCTTCACCAAAAATTAGGAAAAATTGTCGAATAGAATTTTAATTAGAAATAGAAATCGAATTTCGTATTTTGCCGATTCTCTATTAATTATTAAAGGGTTAAATGACAAACTTATTTATTCAATTTATGAAATTTCCGCTCTTATCAATGGTGAATCAGCAAAATATGATAAAACTGATTTTTATTTAAAATTTTACATAATCATTTTGGTGCTTGTTAAGATAGTCAACAAATCGATTTTTTTAAATGTTTTAAACAAAAACAATATTACATACTTAATTATCATGTCGAAAATAGTAATATATCCAAAAATTACAAAAATTCATCGAGTAGAACAACTGCTATTGTCTTTAAAAAAAAAAAAAGAAAAAAAGTCTATCGCTATAGACACCAAATATTGCAGCCGTGAACAAGTAATCTGAAATAATTGTTTCAGGTTATATCTCTGTGTGGAGACTCTTACTATCTACTTTTTTACTTCTAAGAAAAATGCAATTTTACTCAATTTTCCGTAAAAATTACTTTTAACTATAAATAACTTTCTACTTGATAAATTTTTGGATATATTACAATTTGCGGCATGACAATTAAGTACGTAATGTTGTTTTTGCTTAAAATGACATTTTTTTTTAAATATCGATCTGTCAACACTATCTTAACAAGCACTATCATTTTTCCCATTTTTACTTCGTACAGAAGTATTATTAACTACGATATTTCATTTATGTCCAATATTATATAAGCATCTTGAAATGTGCAAATGAAATGCAGGAGCAATTTGAAATACGACATGATTGAAGTTACAATTTAAAGCAATTAAAATGAAATTTGAGAAGGAACATTAACAGGTACAGAGAGAGTCCCCCTCCAAGCCCTCCCCCTTTTTTTTTATTTTAATCAAATTTTTTTTACTCTACATAAAACTTTATTTACAAAAATTGACAGAAAAGTTCAATTTTTATATATATATTTTTTATGTATGTGTGTGTATATATATATATATATATATATATATATATACACACATAAAAAAAAAATCAATGTAAACATTTACTTTGTTGCCATCCTATTCTAAATTTTCTGACTGACAGAATTAAAGTTTTTTTGTGAATATATCCGAAACGGGAACATTTTGATCAGAGATTTTGATTTAGAAATCTTTTAAACAAAAAAAAAAACCCCAAAAAACGGACTCTATAGCTTAATTTGAGTGCTTATCTTTTCTCATTTAAACTTGGAGTGACTAAAATTATCTCCCTTCTCTTTTTCTGCATTCTTTTTATCATATTTACTTTATTAAAAAAAAAAAAAAAAAGGGATAAGTAAAATAAGTTTATTTACCCTTCTTCTGCATTATCTATAATCTCTTTGAAATTACTATAAACAAAACATGACATCGGTTTTGCTTAAAACTTAATAAAACATGAAAAAAATAAATGCAAACAGTTTTGTTATTAGTACAGCATAATCACGTCGACACACCAGTTTGCGTTAGATCATTGAAGTTAACCATGTTGAGCCTGGTCAGTACCAAATAGGTAATACCGTGCGCTGTATGTAGGAGGGCATTGAGGTCTCCCTGAAAGAACTGCAAAAACCTAATGTCACAATTTCTCTTGACTGGGATATGCGCATATATATATTACCTTTAATGCATCTAAGACCAAGCTCCTATCTCTATATCATAAACGCTCTGATCCCCATCTGGCATCAATTGAAATGGATGGCTCACGTCTTGGGGAGGCCTCATGTTTTGATAAGCTTCTGGGTTTCACCTTTACTTTTGATCTTAAATGGAACACATACATCAAGTCTGTGGCCAAGGTCGCTGGGAAAATGGTGGGATCCTTCTACCGCTCCAGACGATATCTCACTAATGATGCAATTCTCTATCTATATAAGAGCCAAGTACGTCCAAAGATGGAGTACTGCTGCCACATCTGGGCAGGAGCTGCTAAAAACAGTCTATCCTGCCTTGACAGAGTACAAAATAGACTTTGTGGCTTAGTGGGGGATGCCCTTTTCTCTACCCTGCAACCTCTTTCCCACAGAAGAGACATAGCAAGCCTGTCGTTGTTCTATCGTTATTTCCATGGCAAGTGCTCGTCTGAGCGCCATTCTCTGGTCCCCCCTCGCCAATCTTTTTCAAAAAAACACCCGACTAGCTGAAACCACCGTCAATAATTTTCTCCACTCCTTATCTGTGCCTAAATCAAAATGTAGATTCCATGAACAAAGCTTCTTTCTTAGAAGTGCACGCCTGTGGAATGCTGTTCCGCTTGCCTGTTTCCCCCCCGACTTCAACCTGGATGTCTTCAAGTCCAACACAAACAAATTCCTGATGAACCGCTCCCCCTCTAAGTAATGACACCTTACCAATTCTCCAATACTATTGCTACACTATCCCTTTGATTACTGTACACACAATAACCCTTATCCCCGAGTGGCCATTGGGCCTTGATAAGTGGTGAATTCCATGTAAAAATATAGATATATAAGAGCAAACAGTTAATAAAACATGTTAAAAAAACACTTTGAAAAAGAGTTAAAAACATATTTAATCTGAAAAGGAAACGCTTGATAAGTGGATAGTCCTTAATCCACGGATTTGAAGAAATACTTTCCTTTTCATCAGAGGGTAGGAATTAGCAAAATGCGGGATCGGAAGTATTTGATGAAACTGCAAGTAAGTCAAAGATCTTACTTGATAACAAAAAGTAAAGCAGAGGGAATATGGTGAAGAAAAAGGTGATTTCACATGAATGGATAGTCTGGTGAATGGTAAATAATCCAATGACGGTAAAATCCAAAAATATAACTCCAAGAAAGTTCCATTTGCACAAGTAAAATCCAAGGAAATCACGTAATTGGAAGATGGTCCAAAATAATCCAAAGGGTCGAAATCCATGGAATAATTCACAAATATGTAAAAGGAAAAGGGGAAAAATTCCAATAATATTAATAAAAGAAAAATAAGATATACTTTTCATACGGCTGCCGAGACGTAAATAAGAAAGATCAGGGAAGAGGGGAAAAAAAAATTAAATGGTGATAGAATATATATATATATATATATATATATATAAGGCAAAATGTGTGTGACCATTTCGTGTATGTCTCGCAAAGGCTTCTTTCGCACACGCTTTCGGGGAGGGGGGGGGTACGATTGCTTAGAACTATTTATATACCCGCTAGATAATAATATCTACGATTTGGGAACGCGGGTTACCTCTAGATTTATTTACGTCGACTTTTATGAGATTCGCGCTATTTCGCTCTGTCGCCTGTTTGTCCTGCTTTTTAGTATAAATAAAGTGAAACTAAATTCAAACCGTGCGTTCTCGGCATTGCGCCTGGAAACGTCCAGAAGCAATCAGCTTTGATCAATGTGGGGACAAACTCCTTTTATATCAGACAATTGCTATTCAATCCGGACAATGGGGAGCTGGGTCCCCCTCCCCAACATCTGTTGGGGGAAAAAAACAGTCAAAGTTGGGTAAACAAACCCAAACGCTGCCTCGCAGCAAAAGTTTACCGCGTGGGTTCTATTTGACCTCATTAATTAGGTCAAATAGAAGCAGCAGAGTGAACTTTTATTGCGGCCACCTGTTTTTAATACTTAAATAAATTCAAACGTGTTTCCGTTGTATGTCGTGGTGGCCCAGTGGTTAACGTCGCACGTTTTTTTTTTTTTTTTTTTTTTTTTTTTTCCCCCTTTTTTCACACTTTAATTTCCAACTGTGCCTCAAGGGTTCGGGTTCAATCCTCATACTCACCTACCAAAACTTTTTTTTTAATTTTAAACCCCCCCCCCCCTCCCCGGAGTTTTAATTTGCCCAAAACCACACACACCTCAAAACACCCAGGCATCGCCGGGTACCCCCTTTAGTTAGATATAAAGTAGAAAAGCAAATGTCAAAATGACCCAGACAAAAAGATGTTTATAAGGAGCGAAAAAAATAGGTCAACTAAAATGTACAGGTTATTACTTAAGAAAATGTCAGCAAGAGTTGTTAAAAGACACTAAATGGAAATAAATAAATAAAAAAATAAATAATAGATAAAAAATAAATTTTTTTAAGGGGAGAGGATGGCCGGTATTTTATATATATACACACATGCAAGTGGGAACCGCTTGCGAATTTGATCTTCCCTAGATTTCCTTTTACGGGAGAAGATGGCTCAGCCCACTTAGAGTGAATACCACTGTTAAAAAAGACTTGTTATTCTGAAACTATGAAAGCCAATCAAGTGAAAGACAATGAACAGGTGGCAAAGCACAGCATCTTTTACTATTTCTGTCATGTTAGGATATTTTTTAAACTACTTTTCTCCTCTTGGATGTTGTTCTAACAATGTTTCTGCTGATATAACCAATCTTTTTCAGGTTCGTCTTCTCAGACAATCTGTACAAAATTTTTAACAGAATCCTTTATTGGACTCCTGGTGCAATGGATAAAGTGCTAAGTAATAAATTTTAAGTGAGTTTTCTGGATTAAAGGCTCAATCAAGACTTATCTAGTCATGGATGATGGAACAAGAATAATACATGGATTAAATAAAAAAATCCAGCTCGTAATTCAGTATAGAAAGGGCTCTAGTTTATTTATCTTTAGTTGGCCTTTGACAACTAAATATTTTTGTTTACTAGTCAAATAGAAAAGTCACTAGCCAAATACACGTGAGTTTTGGAATATGACGTTTTCATTTTGTGATGAGTACATGCATCATAAAGATTTTTCTGTATTTTTCTGCTTTTTTAATAATTGTAATTCTAAATATACACTGAATTTTATGCTGAGCCCTCTTCTAATACGGATTAAAATTTCTTCAGGTGTTTTTTTTTTTTTTAATTTTTTTTTTTTTTTTTAGCTCATTGAAAAACAAAACTTTGTTAAAAAAAACAAAAACAAACTATATTCTATTAAACTTTTATTGTTTAAATAATTTGATTTTGCTCATTTTATCAAAAATCTGGAACTTTTTGGCAATGTCAACTGCTTGACTTACCAAGTTTGCCCAGCAAGGCATTCTGTTGTTGCCCTGATGCTAGAATAGTGTTACACTACCTACCTGGATTAAGTTTTTGGCGGTTTAACTTATTTTCAAGTGTTTATTTACTTTAAAACACAAGTAGTATAGAGTACAAGTAAAGTCTTAAGTTAAAACAAGAAAAAATGGATGTCTTTAAACAGACATCTGGGAAATCACAATAATTGCTGAAAATTTTTACTCAGCAATGAGCTTTGGAAGATTGTCAGTTAAAAAAGCAAAAAAAAAACACAATCACCAAAAGATAAGCATTTTATTATTTCTAGTCGCCACTTAGAAGAAAAATCACTCACAAATGCAACTGTTTCACTTGCAATGTAAAGTCCTGATAGAATTCAAAGTTTATCAAGATGCATCTAAAGAAGGTTGGAGGTTATGTGGGTTGAAACGTGGTGAGAATAACATCCAAAATAAAAGCAGTAATACAAATATTACAAATTTCTGGTACATGTGATTATTAACCTATTTCTGCCTCATTCTCTTCTCTTGGTTATAACCATTTTCAGGTTTTTTTTTTTTTTTTTTTTTTTTTTTTTTTTTTACAAGGGTGTCACCACTTATCAAGGCCCAGAGGCCACTCGAGGATAAGGTTTCAGATATTTTACTACTCCAGCATTCTTTGTTATAGCCGGTAACCTTCTAGGACTTTTGAACTGAACCTTGTAGTTAATCCACTACATCAGACTCCCTCATACATTTCATGTCTTTTTTTGTTTTTTGTATCACTCAAGAAAAAAACTAAGCTTTTTTACTAGCAATTGAACTCCAAATCTCTAAGGTAGAATTAATTCTAGAATCACTTAACCGACATAATTTTCTGTTTGTTGATGTGTGCAGTGTTAACTTATGATGATATTGAAAAGGGTGCAGTGTTAACTTATGATGATATTGAAAAGGGTGCAGTGTTAACTTATGATGATATTGAAAAGGGTGCAGTGTTAACTTATGATGATATTGAAAAGGGGCATGGGATGCTAAATGAGCGCCATCTACTCCAGATCGGGTTACACAAACGAGTTAAGTTTGAAAAATCTTGGATGGATACTCCCTACAACAAAATGTCGTTTAAAAACAAGGCTGAGCAGTAAAATGGATGAAAATGATGAACCAATGAGGATAACTAGTTTTGAAGTTGAATTAAAATGAAAACTTTAAGTTTTAATAATTTAAATTAACTATTCATGTGTAACATGTCCATGCTAAAACTTCTATCTTTACATCTCTTCAGCTGTCTCTTTATCCTTCTCTCTTTCACTCTCCCCCATTTCTCCGTTTTTAACTTTTTCTTTATCCTCTGACCAGCCCATTCCTCCTTGTTTTAATATGCTGAAAAATAATGTAATTCATTTACTGAAACTATCTCCTTTTTAATGTAATACTGTAATCACATTTATTGCTCTTGGACAACACAGAGTAGAACAGAACATACTGACATCCCTAATTCTGGATAATTTAGTTTCCCCCCACTTGCTATCACAGTAATATGAAGAGAAACTATGTTAATAATGAAAATAGGTCAAAGAGATAAAATGTTATATCGCAATTTACATTTATTGATCCCAGACAACTCATAGTAGAATTTAATATAATACAATAATGTTAATAAATTCAATTTTGATTGAATCTGTCAAAATTAGCATAAATGTAAACCACTCCCTTATGACATTTACTCCTACTCTAACTTAAGAGGGATATCAAAACTTTTTTTTTTTTTTTTTTTTTTTTTTGATACTGTTTCTCCCCAGTTTTATTTCCTCCCCCGATTTTTGAATCCAAATCGTTTCCCCTCTTAAACGATGTTTGTTAACTTACTTCTATTTCCAGACAAGATGCAGATGACCTCACTGGCAGACTTGTTACTATGACGACCGTGCCATTGACACTCCCTCCTATACACCAACATGACACCGCAACTATTACTACTTTCATCACTACTATTTCTACTACTTTTTACTGCTCCTCCTACTACTGCTAGTACCACCACTACTATTATTGCTACTGCTTCAAAAATTAAATGACAACTACAACAACTGCTCTGACACAAGAGGCTCTCAGTACAAGCCTTCAAAACGAGACTGTCCGACGGACAGACAGGCTGAGTGTTTTTTTGTTTATTTTATATATTACTTCCTCCCCTCCCATCTGTTTTTTTTTTTCTTCCTATATTTTTTTTTTTTTTTTTTTTTTTAATGAAAACTTGTGGTTATGTCAATACTTTCAGGTTGGATTTTTTGTGTGATACACACTGAACCAAACGGCATGTCAGCCCCTGAATCTTTAATTGTTGTAGCCAAATAAGCCCTCTTCTAATACGGATGTAAATTAATTTAGTTAATAAAAAGTAATTGAAAGTTTCTTTACAATTCTACTGACATGAAAAATATATACATACGTACACACACACACATACACACACACACAGAACAATTAACTTGTACTAAATGTATTGAATTTTCAACCGATTTGTATATTTTCAACATTTTGAAAATCGTCTTCAAGTGTTTTTATTTAAAAATTAGAATTTGTTCAAAGTTTTCACTTTCGACACAACAAACAAAATGGCTGTTTGGCTTTCTGTTGTTTTTCTTGCTTCATTCCATGAAAAGAAATTGACTTGCTTTCACTACCCCAAAGTCCAATTGGCAAGCCCTTCCCACCTTTTTATTATATTTTCAGCCTAAACTTATTAAAGGTAAGTGACCAACCATCTCCAAAAAAATTAACGCCATTTTTTTTTTGTTTTCGTGCTTCGATAAGTTAACTTTATGATAACTAATTCTAAAATTTAAAAAAAAAAACGCTCTTAGAAACAATATAAAAGTATACAAGTCGGTAGAAAATTAAATTTTGATTGCTATTCTCTGCTATATACTTCATCTCATGATTTCTTGTTTAAATTTTAATGGAATTAGTTTAAATTTTAATGGAATTTTCCTTTACTCTCGCCTTTTGTTGAAAATTACTGATGTCAACATTATTTTTATACAGCCTTCATCGTCTCTAATCTTGTTACAAGATTGTATGACTATCGGAGCCAACATACCAAAAATTAAACTATTTTGAAATAAAAATATATGTAAAAAGAAATATATATTTAAAAACAAATGAATTTTAAAAATTAGTAATATTTTCTTTTTTTTTAATTTACACTTTGTTTCATATCTTTGTAATTGTAAAGAAGCCTTATTTCCGTTTTGACCTTAGTTTAAAAAAAAAAAGAAGTTTTTTAAATTCTTGCAGGAAGTAAACTCAACATCACTCCTTTCTGAGCCACACGTTTCTACGGGCAATAAATAGAAGTGGTATCATTTTAGCATGAGACGCGACAATTTCTTTGGAGGGAGGGAGGTGTGTATCTATTGTCCTATCTCTTAAGGTGCTGGTTCTGCCGAGCAGGAACGGCTTTCGGTTGTCTCTTGAAAGACCGGTAAAGTTGTCTGCCTCAAGACTCAGCAGTGAAAGTGGGTGGTGATAGGGTCAATATGTAATTAAACGTTACCTACATTCCATGAAAATATAGACTCCCACCTCCAAACAATAAATTCTGCGTCTTTGCTATTTCGCTAGTGCCGACCCCGACCCCCCCTCCCCCTAATTGTCCTCTATTCCCCATCCACTTTAGTTATTGTGGTATTTTAAGTTCATCTCCTGTGCCAGATCAAAAATCCTTACTCATCTCCCTTATATTACGTATGGGGGAGAGATTCTTGTCATAAGAAGTATAGTGCTAATTCAGTATGTTAAGCAAGACCCCTTCTTTTCTGATAGATTGGTCGTCGTTTTTGTCCGAAACTTGTATGGTTTGCTCAGTAATAAGTAATGGTTGTTCATCATTGTCTCATAAGCTTCTTTCCCCCCTTCCTTCCCCTTCCTTTCAGGTATTTTTGAGTGTCAGCTGCACTACTTCGGTTATTTGTTGTGGTGAAAAAAGGAAAGAGAAAAAAAAGCCAAATTTGATGTCAACACCGTCTCTTTCTTATTTTGGGTTCGTTTTCTTTTCTAATAAAATTGAAAACAAAACTAAACGTTTTTGTTGTCATTCTTTTTGGTCATTTCAGAACAATCATTTCATTTGATTGGAATGGCCATCTTTTTTAATGATAGATTTTATTTGCCTGTGCATGTTTTTCTTGTCTCTACGTAATTTACAGATTAAAAAAAAAATTTTTTTTTTTTTTTTTATGAAGTGAATTATTGATGCATGCGCATTTTAACCCATTAGCGGCCGAACTAAGGAAATCTTTTCGATGTAAATGTAGATATTTTTCAGCGTCCCAATAATGGGACACTGGCGGGTAATGGGTTAAGTAAAATCACTGTTATGTACTTGCATGTCATTGAAATTAGTAATTCGAAATAAAAAAAAAACCCAAAAAAACAGAAGATCTGGTGCTTATGCAGTTTAGCAAAGATATTAAAAAATGAAGATAAAGAAAAATTTTTATGATGTATGTGTCCGTCATGGAATGAAGTAAAAAGAAAAATTGCTTAATTTAATCAATCTTTTTTTTTTTTTTTTTTTTCATTTAAAGGAAAATCAAATTTTAGTGACTGTGATCGCGGCGGAGCCACGTTGGAAATTCCAGCTACGAGGAGAGGAGATAACTCCATCTAATTCTTGAAGGTTGCCAAAATGTACATGAAATTCTTATAATTTTATTAAATTTTGAAACAGTTTGTTGAAAGAAAAACAAATAAAAAAAAAAAAAAAGAATACTTAAAATTATTCAAAACTGTAAAAATAATCTCGTCAAATTTTAGCAAACTAAATTAGATGATCTCTTCTGACATCCCTCTCTTCGTAGGTGAAATTGCCAACATACCTGTCGCAATCACTGTCACTAAAATTTGACTTTCCTCTGTAAACAAAAAAAAAAAAAAAAAAATCACTTAATTTGATCAAGTACTTTTTTCCTCTGTAAAAAAAAAAACCTACTTGATCAAATTAACTATTTTGTTGGTAACTTCATTCTATAATGGGCACGTAAATCAGATTTTTTTTATCTTCGTTTTTAATATCTTTGCTAAATTGCATAAGCACTAAAAATCATCATTTTCCAATTTGAAATTGTCAAAGTTAACTGAAAACAAGGGAGATAAGTTAATTTGTCATATGGAATTGACCGCAATAAAAGAAATCGATAAGATTGTATTATTTGATAAAATTTTATTTTGTCTTGTCATTTTATACTATTGATAATTTTCTGTAATTTTTGAAAGTTTTACTAATTTCAAAATAGCAGATGTATGTAATAGTGTTTTTTACTTAAAATGCGTTTTTTTTTTTTTTTAATCTAATTATGAAGAATCACCAAATTATTTATTGAAATAAAAAAAAAAATGCTTAAAATAATTTTAAAAAATTAAAAACCTTATTTAAAAAAAAAAAAAAAATACAAAATGAAGTCAACCAGAATTTTGGTTTCTTTGTGAATAAGTCAGCCATTTTAGTCATTTGATAATTTATGGGAGGGAAAAACAGGGTGAATTACTACATAACCCATTGAAATTCTTTTAGTTAACATAAAGGTTTATGGTGTAGTTCAATAATGCCCAATTTAATTTATTTAAATTTTCAGTTACGGAATCCGCAGTTCTTTTGTCTGACTATTTTTAAGAATCATTTGAAAATTTCGCTTTAATTTTGCTGCAACCATATGTAGAATGAGGATCTGTTATTTTCGTCAAAATTGGGAATAGTTTGAAATTTTCTACCAGCTATAGGAAAATAGCTCCACTACTTTGTGGATTAAATCCCAACAAAAGGTCTGATCTGAAGTTCCGATAGGCCAATGATGAAGCACTGCAACATCTTTCCGACAACTCCTGCAGCTACACTAGCTCCAACCATATTGGTTTGTCTTTCCATCTAACTTTATCTGTAATGCCAAGACAGTGACCCTGGTAACTAGGCAAACCTAGGTCTCCTTATCACCTGCCCAGATCTGCATCCGGAGAGCCAATTCCAGTTTTATAGCTACATCAGATGCTGCAGTGCACTAGACTAGATGCATTCTTATTACAAGGTTGTTATCAATAAAATTAAGTTTGAAAGCTATTTATACGCAATCATTTCAAAGCAGCAATTAC
Source organism: Euprymna scolopes (assembly GCF_053919585.1). Taxonomy (NCBI): domain Eukaryota; kingdom Metazoa; phylum Mollusca; class Cephalopoda; order Sepiida; family Sepiolidae; genus Euprymna; species Euprymna scolopes. The sequence continues at coordinate 32,267,205 of NC_136520.1, forward strand.
AGTTTTATAACATTTTCCGTAAATTCATAATTTAATGACTAAATGATAACATAATAACTATAGTTTAATTTTCCAAAGATTATTTTACAAAAAAAATATTAATGGAGGGTGAGGTAAAAAAAAGCAAAACATCAAAATTAAGATACCTGTGTAATTTTATTCAGAGAAAACATTCAATATTTGCCTCAAAAACATTATTTACAGACACAAAGTATTGTTTGTAAATAAAGTTTCTTTGAATTATTAATAAAAATTATCAAGGTTTAACATGATAAATTAAAATCTCCAGTTGGGCATTATTGAACTACACCATAAACCTTTATGTTAACTAAAAGAAATACATCAAATTGCAAAGATAAATATTATCTTTGTTAGAACTTATCGACATAATAAAACTCAACATACCAGATGGAGCAATTAAAACTACGATTGATGAAAATAAAAATTGAATAAATCACAATATTTATTAAGCCATCAAAAAAGTAAATAAAAAAAAAAAAATTCTTAATGTTTATTGGTCCCCCCCCCCCCTACCAAATGAGGGATTAGACCTAGTAATTCACTCGTGTTCATACTTTTATCAATAACCACACCTTGGATTTTTTTTTTTTTTTTTTTTTTTTTTTTTTTTTTTTTATATCATAGATTTTTTGCAACCATTATTCATGGCGAAAGTAAATTTTTGCCAGAATGGATTTTCCAGAATAAATCTGGTTGCCCAAAATTGCCCCAAAATTATTTGTTCATTCATTTGTTTGCACTTTTCTCAATCACTCCTTGAATTTTTTGAAATTTTGCGCAAAAATGAGTTGTGATGAAAGTAAATTTATGCCGGAACAGATTTTACTGGATAACTCAGCTAAGCGTGTCAAAATTGGTAGGCGGGGTGGGGTGGTCATCGGATTTTTATCTGTTTGTCAAATGTGTTACGGCTGTGCATGTGCAAATCGTTCACAAAACCACTTTCTTATTTTAAGAATAAGTAGGTTTTAAAACACTTTAAAGCTGGCCTAATGGTTATCGTACTTGACTCTGTTTTTAGGTATTTTTGGTTTCAATCTGTGCCGAAAAGCCGATTTGTTGAATAAATAATGCTTAGGTTTTCTAATTGTAAAAATGAAGAAAAAATTTTAGTTTTTAATACATTTTTGGTTTAATTGTCAAAACAAAAACGATTATTGCCGGTATCAAACTAAACTGGATGTCTGTAAAGAATTGTTAACATGAATAGCAAGGACTGTTGTGTAACAGAGAAAATACTTGGTAAATTCAGGATTAACCTCAGAATTCAATTATGGATTATTTAAGACTTCTACACAGTCATGGCTGACGAAATGAGAGCATATTTCCACTGCTGATTAAATAAAGGGTTCGGTTTGAAATTCCATGCAGTTTTCAGAGTTTGACAGATTCTTGATTTCAACAAACAAGATACACCTGAAAAAGATTGGCCAAAACGTGAAACTAAAACTTTTTTTTTTTTACAAAAGATAGAAAGAAATGTCTAATATATATTTTGGTTTCTATGCATAATTCTACATAATTTACCCCCCCCCTCTAAAAAAAAAAACGATTACATTTTACTTTTCTTTTTAAATTCCAAAATCCTTAATCCTCTTCTCATGCAACAAAACCATGTAGTCCCTTGCTTGCCAACATTGACGACCCCAACGTTGTGTGTCATGGATTTTTTAATTCATTTATTTAAAAAAAATTTTTTTTTTAATTTTATTTAATTTTATTTTATCTCTTGGTCATATTGTCTCTCACATTAGCAACTGTTAATTGGGGGAGGGGGCATGAGTGCATGGTGAGTTACGAGAAACGGACATTTTTAGAACGCTCCTTACTCTCCTTGAGTAAGGGAATAGGGAGTGAGGAAGGTACTCTTTAAACCTTAAGATGCCGTTTAGTTTGTTGTTATTTATTAAAAAAAAATTAATTTCCCGTGACTCCTCCACAAAAACACACAAACTTCCGGCACATTCTCCGATAAGCAGTTGCACTATGTTGGTATGTGGGTGGGTTAGTGTGATACCATCAACCCTCTACACACTAAGGTTCACATCTACATTCTATAAAGTTTCCCGATCCCCTAAAGCTTCCTGAATCTGGACCAAGCCATAACCTGTTTGACTGTCACCTTTGTCAACCGTCGCAAATCCAAGACTGTCGCAAGCTTTCTAAACTATCATAAACTGTCGCAAAGTCACACCTAAAACTGCCCATAAACTAACTCTAAATATATATATCTACCTTTGTTTGCTCTTTTGTCCCAAAATACCTGCCACACCTTGATTAACAAAATTATTTCAGCTGCCTTTTGTGTTTCTTGAATAACTTCCTATATTTTTGTTTTGTTGATAAACTTATTTCTTCTACTTTTGTAATATTTTTTTTTTTTTTTTTTTAATTTCCTAACATTTGATGGGGGAGGGGGGGGGTCAACGTCGATAGTGTCGCACTCATAGTTTAAAAGAAATTTTGGTTTTATTTTAATTTAATTCTTCAAAATTTCCTTTTTAATGCAAATGTTTATCAATGTCATTTCTTATTATATTGAAAAACACATTCCTGAATTTTTGAGATGAGGATTGGTTATTCATATTATTTGAATTCTTATGACTACTATTCTCATCTTAGGTGTTATTTTCACAATGTTTCGGTAGCCCTGCTTGGTTCCAATCTATACAGCTGTGCTTATAATGCAGAGATCTGTAGACTAGAAAATACTCTCCATTGTCAAATGATAAAATTACTGAAACAAAGTATCAATGAACACACCCAATTGATGTTTGAATCAACTAGTTTTTATTATTTATTCATTGCGAACTATTATCCTCATCTTCTAGTTGTTGTTGATGAAGATAACAGTTCGCAATAAATAAATGGACAAATAATACAATTTACTTATCTCAATAAGAATTCCAATTAAATAATAAACTAGTTTTTAATTGCATTCAAACTATGAAAAGGAGGGAATAGCAAACTTTCTCAAGATCAACAAGATTGGTAATATGCCACTTTAGTCCAAGAATTTAATTCCTCCCATGGCATTTTCTATCAAAGATTTTATAGTGCAAGAAAGAGCCGAGATTAGAGATATTCAAAACTAATTTTATTTCGTTCGATTTTTATTGATCTTAAAAGTATTTATATATTAATACCATAGTACCTTTAACGTATGTGTCATGGTTTCCAGATTATAAATTATTCAATTGAGATTCTATTTGTTATCGCCTATCCTTTTTAAAATACTACAAACATTAAATTAGTTTATAGATATGCTAATTTAATATTCATAGCATGTTGTCACCTTCTATCCTCCTTTTTAATAAATAGGATCTCCCGATCACAACTAACACCATGTAAAAAAAAAAAAAAAAAAAAAAAAAAAAAAATTTTTTTATTTAAATCAAAATAAAAAAATATCGCTTTTGGTCCGTACGTGAAACTAAAATATACTTTCTTGGTCTTCTGGCTAGGATCCAAGGGAAGTATCTGTTCTGTCCAAAGAGGTATAATGAAATCATAGGAGTTCACACAATGGAAATATGTTACAGCCTCCTATAAGGATATTGGAGAAAATCTCTAATAACCAGATATGTTCTGACACTACATTAACCAGATTACTGAAATAAATACTTTTACAGTTTTAACAAAATGGCTACAATAATTTCGCAGGAACTCCATTCATGCTGAATGGCCACAGAATGCCTAGCAGCAATATATTACATATGAAAGATGTCACTGTGGAATTTCCACAGGTCTCACTAGTATATATTTTTTTGCTTAAACTTTAATTTTTATTAATAAATTTGGTTCTCGTCTAGAATTCCCCCATATTACAAAAACAAATAAAAATCTGTATGATGTATGTACCCGTAACGAAACAAAAATATATTCCAAAAATCATGTAAATTGATCAAATAGTTTTAACTTTGAAAAGGAAAATCAAATTTTATGAGTAAGAAAGGAAAAACTGTCTTGCCTGCCATTTTAAAAACAAAGGCAAGATATAAAGAGATAACTGAACATAATTCAAACGTGCAAGATTCTCATTAATTTCTTTTAAAAAAAAGTTTATTTTTGTAACGAAAATCATTTTGATCAATTTGTGATTTTTGGAATATATTTTCGTTCCATCATGGGTACATACATCATACAGATTTTTCTTTATTTTTGTTTTGGCAATATAGAAGGAATTCTGGACAAGAACCATATTTTTTTTTCTATAAAAATTTTGCCACAAACCAAAATTAAAAATGTTGTTCGGTATTTTGATTAAATATCAATTGAGTTTGTTTTTGGGATGTGTGGGATGACAACTTTTATTCAATTAATTGTATATCACTGACTTCTTTACAATAGTTGCTGTACTTCAGCATTAAATAAATAATTCAGAACAGTTTATTTGCTGACAAACCAAAAATATATATTATATATTTAAAAAAGAAAAAAATTCTCTTCCAGAACATTGGCGAAAATGGTCAACAAATCTTCAACCAGCTTCATCCATTTGGAATCCCAAAGAGCTCATGGCAAAAAACAAAAAGACTCTTCTACGGAGTTTCTAAAATGTCATTGGCGAAACACTCCCCACCCATCCCCCTCATTATCGTTTCATCAAAACATTCAAATGACAGCACAACACCATTCGATGATAAGCAACAGAGAAAGGTTGAGTTTTTTTGTTTTTTTTTTATGATGAATAAATTATTTTTTCAAATCCTTTGTTTCGGTTTCTTCAATTTTGCTGTTTGGACATTCCTTACTTACATCCTCCAGAGAGCTTTGCCACATGATTGAAAACAAAATAACAAAGAAAAAAAAAAAAAAAAGACCTAAAAAAAAGAAATGATGGTTGTTTCCTTATTGATATTAAGCCTCTTTCTGATACCTAAATTTCTTCATCTATCTCGCAGATAATTCTTAAATATTTAATTTCAAAGACATTGAGCTTCCTCAATTAAATCAACTGTAGGCGTATGCCAGGTCTATCTTTTTTGACCCAGCACCCCTAAAAAAATTTTAAAAAATCTTTAAATGAAAAAAAAAAAAAAAATATTAATTTAAAAAAAAAAAAATTATAAGGGGGTTTTGTTCAAAATTGCTCCCATACTAAAAAGCAAAAATAAAAAAATCTGAGTGATGTACTTACCTGTAACAAAATGAAAATATAATATCACAAATAGATCAAATAATTTTATTTTTATAAGGAAATTAAAAAAAAAAAAAAATTTAAGCCATTAATGTGCATTAGTAGGAATTACAACATAATAGAATCATATTTAAATTCATTTTCCTCTTGAGATTTTTTTTCAAAATGGTGGGCAAAAGTCACTTTTCATTCACTCGTAAAATTTGATTTTCTTTATATAAGAAAATATATATAAGAAAATAAAACTACTTGATCAATTTGTGATTTTTGGAATATATTTTCGTTTTTGTCATGGGTACATACAACATACAGGTCTGTTTATTTTTGTGTTTTTGATATAGACATTCTGGTCAGTCCCCCATCCCTTACAAAAAAGTGTTGCGTTAATCATTCGAATGTGAGTTAGTAAATATTGTATTTGTTGCATTTCAGTAATGTCAATTTTTGATTTGCTCGGCCAAAGGTATGAATTATGAGTGTCTTGGAGAAAAGTGACATTTTTTATAAGAGAAAAACAAATTATTTACAACCTAACTGCATCATGGGACTGAATATCTCCATCTGACAACAAAAGGATAAGTCAATCTTATTTGAGCCTTACTTCTCCATATTGCATGAAGTATTGCCAAAGTTACGTCAAAGAAATGTTGATAATTTTTCTGATCAGGTTGAAAGTTTGCATGATGTTATCGAAAAGTATTAAAGTCTTGCATCAAATTTGAAAAAAAAAAAAAATCAAATCAAAATTCTGTCAATTTTGACCTTCATCAAACTTGTTAAATAAGGTGCAAGACTTCATTGGCTACAATATGGGCCCTTTTGGCCAAGATCTGTTCTTCAGATGTTGCACTTCCATTTCTTGTTCTCTTTCGGTGGAGGAGCAGTCCTTCATGACTGAGACAATTTTTTATTTTTGTACCTTTTCTCCGTTAAAAAATGACCCTGGTATCTAACTCTGTCCTGTGTTGGCATTGTAAATAGGTACAATATGGGCCAAGTAGTGAATCCCTATGATGAAGAGAGCCCACAAGCCAAATAAAACCCTTTCATTGTATGTTCTGTTATGTTTAGTGTTGGGACGATTAATCGGAATCAGGGATTGGAAAAATCGGAACTTTTTGGGGTATCGTAATCGGAAAAATTTGAGCCTATTTTCCGATACCAAAACCAATTGATTATCTTTTTTTATTTGATTTTGGTTGAAAAACCATCTTCCATTGCTTATTTTATTATAAACTAGCGGGGGTACCCGGCGTTGCCCGAGTGTTAGTTTCCGGGTCGGGGGGAGGGGAGTTTTAAAAAATGTTATGGTAGGTAAGTAGGAAGGATCAAACCCGGAGTCATGAGTAAAAGTAGGAAATAAAGTGTGAAAAAAAAAACATCTGCAACGTTAACAGTTCGGCCACCAAGAAAAGTCCATTCCAGTTGTTTAGGAAAAAAAAAAAAAAAACGACTACGGTAGGTCGGCGCGAACGTGAAAATATAATGTGAATTGTCCAGCACGCTAACCACTACGCCACAGAGCACTGCAGCTTAGTTAAGTGATTTTAAATAACTTCACATGAAAGAACTACGAAGCCAAACCGGTGTTCTCTTCTCAACTGTTCCTTGTGAACGATCCCCAAACGGTGTTAAGTGGTGGCAGGGGGAGGAGGAATTTATTAGAGAGAAAATATTTTACCACTTCCATTGATCTTAACCGATTTTGGCCGTGACTTCTCAGCAGAAAAAGTATAGAAATCTAAGATTATCGAGGAATTTGAGAAATAATAAGCCTATAACACACCTCAGATATAATTCTGCCGTTTGTGCATATTATATTTGCATGAAATATCTTGATTTTTAATCCTATTAATTTCAAAATCAGACGGGAAAAAATGAGTTCATTTTATTTATATAGATAAATATTCACTGATTTTAAACTTCCAGTATGACGAAAATCTGTAGATCACTGACTCACAATTGTGTTTTTATGTTCAAGAAAATACGTGCACATTTATGCGTTTTTACAGTAATCGGGACAAAATAACAATTTTATAGTAAAATATTTAGAGATTTATAAGGAATCGGTAATATTGTATCGGAATCTGGAAAAATATTGGAATCGTCCCATGTTACTTGTCTTTATTCCATTTATCAATATGTGAATAAAAAGTGTCATTTATTTGGGCGTACTTTCTCCTCATTCAGTGTTCCTCATCGTGTTGAGATCTATATTCATGTTTTTCATTTGCAGAGAGATAAAAATGAAAACACCCAGTTATAACCAAAAGTGGGACTTTCACCATTTCTTTGACCATGACATCTCCAAATGAAATTGATTCTAAGTTAGATCATGATCAGTATTTCAACTAAGTTTGACGATGTCGTATACAAACAAACTTACACATCTGCCAAAGCATGTGCAACTTTTCACATAGATTAATGACACACTAACATGTGCACAAACACCACTTCTGCCTAAGTATCACTAGTGATATATTTATCCCAACGCAAATGCTTGAGAAGTATCTTGGTAAGAAGAATTTGTATCTTGTTTGTGTGGATCTGGAGAAATCTTGACAGAGTGCCAAGAGATGTCTGGTAGGATTTGAGTAAACTAAGAGCAAACAAATGATTAGCGAACATTAAAGCAATGTACAGAAATGCTCAAAGTCGTGTCCGAATTAACAGTACATTTATTGACAACTTAATGTTGAAGAATACATCAAGTATCTGTACTGAGTCTGTTGCTTTTCATTTGTATTAGAAGCATTGTCCAGGGAGTATGAAAGAGAGGTTATACAATGATTTAGTACTTGCCTATGAAATAATACAAAAATTGTTTAATGATCTCCTCTCTTCTCCCTTTTAAAGATGTAAAATGTGTTTGTACCAATGGAGAATTTAAAATCTCTTATATAAAGGGTAAATATCTATGTGTATGTTTGTATGTCTCTCTAAAAGTCAAAATCTACCAAACAAACACCCACAAAGTTGATATATTTTTGATTGACTTTGACCTGGGTGAATAATATCTAAAATTTAGAAAAAAAAAAAAAAAATTGATTTTTATGGAGGTCAACTGGACCAAGCTTCATTATGTGAATGCGGTTTTTCAGTGTTATGTACTAATTTGGAAATATAATCCGGACTTATTACTCAAGGAATCTAATTATATAAATGAGGATTGTCTGAATGTTCAGCTAGACAGGAATAGGCTGGGCAGAGGAGAAAGAGGGAATTGATCAGAGAAAGATAGATAGGAAGAGAGAGAAAAGATTTTGATAGAAATAAGTTACACTTTTGTCTCGGGCAATGCCAGGTAGCTTTGCTAGTTTATGATAAAACTGATGTATATTTTAATTAAAATTGAAGTTAATGATTTTCTGTAATTTTTGGTGTAGATACCTACTTTTGCTTGATACGTAAATATATCAAAGAGTTTTTCTGTTAATTTAATTTGAATTGTAATTTTTCATACAAGCATTTCTCACAAGAAACACTCATCTAGCTGTAAACACTATCAAAAATTCCCCCCACTCTTTATCTGTGCCTAAACCTAAACGTAGATTCCATGAACAGAGCTTCTTTCTTAGAACTGCACGCCTGTGGAATTGTCTTTCGTTTTCCTGCTTTCCGGCTGACTACAATATGGTTGTGTTCAAGTCTAACGTAAATAAGTTCTTGATGAGCCGTTCCATATAAGTTATCAAATTTACCAAATTTTCATTACTAATGATTACTATATTGTCCAATTTCTAATGTACACTCTTTAACCCTTATCCTTGAGTGGCCTCTTGGCCTTGATAATGTGGTGATGCCTATGTAAAAAAAAAAAAAAAAAAAAAAAAAAAAACTTACAAACACCAATAAGTTAACAATCTGACGACCAGCCTGTTTTATGTTTTTTTTTTCATGTCAGGTTCATGACATGGTGAAATCCTTTAGTGATGTGTAGGACTATGACAACAACATATTCTTTTCATTATTTTGACTCTCGAGTATATATCCGACATAGACACAGTTAATCAACTGAGAACCACATCACTCTATATAAAAGCATATAAGATATCAACGGATACATACTATACTAGAGAGTCAAAACAATAAAAAGAATATGCTGTTGTCCTAGCCCTAGTTATGTGTATATTTATATATCAAACTAGCGGGGTACCCGGTGTTTGGAGGTGTAAAAGAAAGGCAAGCAAGCTTGATCCCATGACACGAAGGCGGAAAAGAAAGTGAAAGAAAACGTGACATCTTACTGCTACGAGGCCATAGGAAGTGAAAAGCGCGATATCAATCAAAAAGTTGACTTGCTAACTGAATAAAAAGTGTCATTTATTTGGGCGTGGTTTCTCCTCATTCAATGTCCTTCATCGTGTCGAGATCTATATTCATATTTTTCATTTGCAGAATGGGTTGGGCAGAGGAGAAAGAGGAATCGATCAGAGAAAGATAGATAGGCAGAGAGATAGAAGTTTATGATAGAAATAAGTTACACTTTTGTCCTGGGCAATGCTAGGTAGCTTTGCTAGTTTATGATAAAACTGATGTATATGCAGAAATGAACGTTCGCTGAAGGCCAGTTCAGCTTTCTGCTGTTTCATTTATTTGTTTCCCCACAATGTTGGGAAAACCAAGCTTCCCCGAAAAAGGGGGAACTCTCAAATGAATAGCAATTGTCTGATATGAAGGGTTTTCCCCATATTGATCAAAGCTAATTGCTTTCAAGATATCCTGACATGAAAGGTCGCTGACGGTTTTGTTTCGATTAGTTTCGCTTTATTTATGTGAAAAAGACCAACAAACACACAAAAGGACGGAATAGCGTAAATTTTTTAAAAGTCGATGTAAATAAATATAGATATGACGTGCGTTGGCAAATCGTAGATATTATGATCTAGGGAGTATATAAAAAGTTCTAAAAAAATAGTAATCCTCTCAAGACCCCCCCCCCTCCTTGAAAAAAGCCTTTCTTGGACACACAAAAACGTACGTGGCCGTTTTGCCTTTTCTATGTATAGATAACAGGAGGAATTAAGAGAAGAAAATGTTTTTTTCATTTTATTTTTTAACTAGCAGGTGTTGTCCGTTGGAAGTCAGGACAGCTTCAATAAACAAATTAAACATTTCTATATATCTTATGTAACCATACATTATGTATATATAAACAAAATAAATTACTGTTGTCAGCCCTGGAAAATAGCGGATACTGGTGTTTTTGCTCCAAACGTAATCATCTTGCTTCCACAGTCAGGCAGCTAGAGGAAGCCACTTATTGCCATTGTCGCGAGTAATGTTGGTTTGAGGAGGTTACTGCTGTAGTGTTTTGCCTTTGCAACTGGCAGTCAGTGGCGGCCATGATCAGTAGGACCATGATAAGAGAATATTCTTTTCATGGGTATATACTCGAGAGTAAAAACAAATACAGACACAGTTAATCAACCAAGAACCACATGACTCTATATAAAAGACATTTAAGATATCAACAGATATATACTCGAAAACCAAACAGTCACCCATTGTATGGTAGTGTCTTCCAGTGGCAGATACTGCTGGACACTGGCAGTCAAGACGATGATTACTGTCACGATTTGGCAGTGGTAGGCAGTAGCTAGGAGTGGCGGGCACTGCTGTTTTAGTTGGTAACCATGGCCTTCATATCAATAAACAAGTTAAATATTAGGAAAGATTTATTTAACGAAAAATGGAGGAACTGTATTTTATTATGACGGAGGCATTGTTTCCTGTGTATTTTTGTTTAAGAAAACATTGTAAGAAACAACTATCAAGGTATTATCTGTTGATGAAGATCTCGTTTTAAAATGAGTTTCCTCTATGATTATTATTCAAACACTACCGTGCTTGAATATATGGTTAAGTGGCAGTTTTAGTCATTTAGAACTGCTTTAAAGCTTCACTGCTCACTTATTTTTCAACCAAATTTCAAACAATTATTACAGTTTATAGATCATCTCAACTATATTGGAAAAAACAATTTCAATTTTCATTCAGTAAAACAAAACATGATGAATTTTCTGGTATTCAAAATCGTAAAAATATGTAAGGAGGTGAGCGACGCTTTTTATGACTGGTTTCCATAGCAATCACATCGCTTCAGCGACTACTGTTGGTACTAATTCACTGCTGTCGCAAAAAGAGAAGTAAAAAGTGAAACAGAGAATGAAAGGGAGATTTTATTGAAAGCAGACGAGTGCCATACATTGTTATTGATTGAAAATTAGCTCATAAATGTCAAAGAAACTTAATACAACAAAATGTAGACACTTTGTTTTGAATCCAATTATGAGTTTATTAATGGAGAATTCTCTTTTTCAGGTTTTGTAGTATTAACTGAGATGGCATCAAGTGTGACTTTGTCTAAATGTTATTTTAGATGCAGCAAACGTTGGAGAAAAGTAATAAGATGTAGAACATTAGAGATAAAGTAGAGATTGCTCAACACATGCCATGAAAGACGTGACGATGTTGCAGCAGGAGTGCATGTTAGAATCAATGCTGCCATTACAGACTTATGTACCTATTTACAATGCCTCCCCACGGGACAGAGTCAGACACCAGGGTCGTTTTTTAACGTGGAGAAAAGGTACAAAAATTAAAATTGTCTCAATCGTGAAGGATTTCTCCTCCACTGAAAGAGAACGAGAAATGGAAGTGCAGCATCTGAAGAACAGATACTACACTTTGAGATATTAAATCTTTTATTCATGTTAAAAAAATACAGAAAAAAAATCAACGATGAACAAAAAACTTAGGCACATGGCCAACTCATGTGCCTAAGTTTTTTGTTCATCGTTGATTTTTTTTCTGTATTTTTTTAACAATACTACACTTTGATCTTATGTAGCAGATGCACAGTACTTGTACTGGGCTGGTCACATATGTGCAGTGTCTGTACAGATGCTGAACTCAAATTAATTGTCCTCAGTCAATGGAGGAGGAAACTTTCTATATTGAGGCAATTCTATTTTTTCAGAATCCCCTTTTGAGGGGAGCTGGTTATCTCCCACATTAAACCGACCTTGTGTCACATTTTGTTTCGTGGGAAACAAATAAATAACCAGTATCATCAGGATTGCTACACAACGTTTATTTTAAAGTGAAAGGTTGCTGCTGCGTCAAGTACCTCAAAACAGCAAGAACCAAATTCCACTGACCTTGCCTTCAAATACGTTGAAAATACCTGGCAAGCAAATCTGCGGAACTCGGTAGAGATATGTTTATCTTAATTTTCTCAACTCTAGCCAAGCCTCTTCTACATTCACTTCTGCTGATATAACCATTCATCCACCAAAGTCTGGTGTTAACAATGTCACTGCAATGGACAGAAACTGCAAAGACAGAGCTCTTCTAATCCGAAAGTTAGAGGAACATTTTGGAGGAAGCCTTATTGTTTTACGCATAAATGGATGTGCCAGCATTATTTGTTTTTGAAAGTATCTGCCCGAGACATTAAAACTTGTGAAGGCAAATGAAATTACTGAACTAGCCAAGAAAATCAGTGCTGAAATCAAGACTGACTATTCGAAATTAGGTCAGAATTATAATTTGAGAAACTTTAAACTTGTAAAAGAAAACACCAATGAAAGCCTTCTGTATTTCATTTCACTATTGACGTCAAAAGGCGAAGTCACCAAGAAGTCATTGAGTCAATTCAAGTTTTAATCTCCAAGTCTTGGAACTAAACAACACTTGGTCTAGCAGTTAAAATTCACCATTGCTTTGGGTCAGGAGAAATAATAAACTTTCTACATGACCAAGGATATATTGCAAGTTATGACGAAGTTCGTTGGCACAGAAAATCAGCAGCCAAAATGATTGGGGAGCAAGATTTCATATTCAGAGGTCTAGTTAATGATGAAGGTTTGATCAGCTCATGGTGTGATAATTTTGATCTTCAAGTGTACACTCCAAATGGTTGCAAGGAGGCACACCTAATGGCCGTGGAATTTACTCAACATATGAAATTAAACAAAACCATTCTTTTAATATCTGGTTTAGTAGGAATCACTGTTTTATTCACTTCTATTTCATTTCAGAAGCCCAAAATCATTGCTCTGGAGGAATTGAGATTCTAAGGATATGTACCCAAGAGATGAACTCAGACCAGTGAAATGTCCTCTGTTAGAATAGTTCACTTCAATGGTCCTAAGAAGCCAGCATCTCCTCAAGTAATTAGTCGTTTTGGATAGCCATTTGAGCATGTGGCCAAATCTGCAACAAGTGTAAGATCTGCTTTAGAGAATGACATGCTATAGATGATCTCAGTTGTTCAAAGCACCAATGGTGATACTATTAAATCTGACCGGTTTGGTACAATCACATTCAGCTAGAGAAATGGGTAAATGATTTTTCATACAAAGTGCTTTATTTCCACACGACACACATTTAAATATAATCATCATACATTCCTGATCCCATTTGACCTTTCATAACATTAAATGACCTTTAATTGACCTCTATGGGTCATTATCTCTTTTTAATCCATATATTCACATTCTACCTGCCTTAAGGTTTAATTTGATACCAAACATGATATGTTTATGCCACAAATTAGATTTGTCGTAATTAATAGGTATGTGCAAAAAGGGGGCTTATGATGCCAGTAAAAAAAAAATTGCTCAACAGTGTCAAGATGGCACCATCAGATTCACAAACTAGACACCCTAATCTATCATTTACTGCAAAAAAAAATTGCATGTATACCTAACTTCATGGCCATGCCATGATTCTACCTGACTATTGTATCCAAGAAGACGTTACAATTCCAAAAATATCAGCTAAATATTTTTCCCATTGCAGGCCTAACGTCTGCAGCATGCATCTATGCACCTCTACCAAACATGCAACATTGTGCATGTTTATAGCACTAACAACCTTATCAGTAATCGTCATGCTCGTCTAACGCGTAGACAGTAACGCATAGACATATGGTTTGCATAAAAAAAACATAGAAAGTATAAACAACCAAATGAAAAAAATGGTAAAAAAAAAAATTAAAAAAAAAAAAAAATCAAACAAAAAAACAAATATATAACAAATAAATGTCACTAAAAACAAGTTACTCTTCTACCTGGATAAGTTTTTTGTGGTTCAATTCATTTTAAAGCATTTATTCACTTAGAAACACATGTAGTGTGGAGTGTTAAGTTAGAACAAGAAAAAATGATTGAAAGAAGACGGTCATCTGGGGAGTCTTGATAGTTGCACAAAAATTGAAAATTAAACAAAATACTGGTAAAAACTTACCCAATATATATCGCTGTGACATTAAGTGTGTTTCTACTGTCTCATGCTGGCCATTTTTTTTTCTTGTTCTAACTTGACACCATTTATGTTTTGAAATAAATAAATTCTTTAAAATACTTATAAACTAATTTTAGTGAGTTTCGGAATATGATTTTTTTTGTCACATAAAAAAATAAATAAAAGACAATTATCCAGGTTGGAAATTTAATTTTTATTATGAATAATATTAATAAAGTCTTGTCACTGAGATGAAAGATAATAGAAAGCCACAGGAGTTGGTGTTGTCTTGACAGAAGAAAAAGAAATCACTCTTGGCTCAACACAACATACAGTTCAAAATAAAAAGAGGAGAGGGGGCAGGACAAATCACACAGATTTTTTTTTTTTCTTTCTCTCTTCCTGTCAGGAGTAGAAGTAGGAGGAGGGTGGTGACCAGTCAGCCATAGAGAGAGATAGAGTTTGGTTTAGAGACTGGGGGGGGGGGGGGAGTAAGAACTCTCTGTTACTCCCCTCCATCAGGGAGGGAGGAGGGGGTTGGTGTCTATGCTCTCAAAGTCAGGACTTTTTCTTTTTTTTTTTTTTTTTTTTTTTTTACTTATTTTATGATTTCTGGCAATGTAAAAAAATTTTTTTCATCATTTTAAATTTTCTTTCAAATTTGAAAACATTCCATGTTCAATTTCAATCAATTATATAAAAAAAATAAACAAACCAAAAGAAAAAACCCTCCAATTACTAAATGTTATTTTCTTTTGTAGAGGCTTGTGTTTAGCTTTCTCACTAAAAAATAAAGGTCATTCGTAGGGAGGGGGTAAGTCTCAAAAGGTACCTGCCTTGAAAAAAATGCAAACAGGTTTGCCACAAGCCAGACATCTGTGTGTGTGTTAGAGGGGGGGGGGTAAAGACATACTGGATGTAAAAGGTAAAAAAAAAATGAGATCAAAAAAATATTTTAAAAATTAATTTTCCATTTTGAAAGAAATATGTGTGTGTGTGTGTGTGTGTGTGAAGTAGTGGGACTTTTAATTCTTGGTCCTTCAGATCAGCAGTCCATCTTAGGTTTATTGGCCCAGAGAAATTTGAACCCTCATCTGCAACAATTTCTGAATTCTTGTTGGTTATTTTTGCTAAATAAAACTTTCTAGAAGGCAAAAAAAAAAAAACTGCTGTTTTTTTTTTTTTTTTTTTTTTTTTTTTTTTTACATAAATATGTGTCTTTATGAGAAGGTTAAAACCAATTTGTTTACATCTGTTGTGTGTGTGTGTGTGTATATTACCTAACGCTTGGAACAGTTGAAATAGTAAGGTTTGTGACTGGATGCTCCTCTCAAAAGCTGCTCATATTAACCAAAAAAAAACAAAAAAAAACATTATGTGGGCAGAGAGAGCAGAAAAGCGGAGGCAGAAGTGAAACAAGTTTCAATGCTCAACTTTGTGTCTACCACACATCTGGCAGAATGTAAGTCAACTACTGGCCTAAAGAGTCACCTTCGGGCCCACGGACATGGTTTGGGTGTCCCTTACGATTCACCCAGCAAGTACGGTGAGGGTGGTGAATGAGCATTGAGATGGCTAACGTTTGTTAAGACAAAGCAATTGCCATATATATATATATATATATAAAAAGACAGACTTATTGGTCTGAGGTTGTCTAGCTTATTAAAGATATGGAAACATCTTCTGAATGTGTAGCCACGCTGTTTGTTTATAAATAAACTTTTTATTATAGATAAGAATCATTTATTATTCAGCACTATTATAGAAACAGTAAATCAATCGGAACAATATATAAATTTGTTTTTATATTATTACTTATTGAAGTAAACATGAAATAAAAATTTCAGACAAAATGGAATAGTGGATAAGTAATGCAACATGCTAGTAAATATAAGAACACAAACATATTAGAGTTGAAACAAAATATTTTATTTTTGAAATTATTGATTACTCATTATTTGGAATCTTCAGACTACTGTTCTCATCTTGAGTGCTATTTGCACAATATTTCAGTCGATGTAACTTCTGACCTTCTTCAAATGTATCATGTCAAACTCTAGGAATCTTTGTCGAACTCAAAGTTCTGTGCAGATTCCGAGTTCAACAAAAAGATTTCTGGATTGGGCAAGATGCACCTGAAGAAGGTCAGAGGTCACATTGATCAAAACATGAAAAATACTCAAAGTATTTTGAAGAATTCAAATAATACCAAGATATTTTGTCTGATCGTACTCATTTGGTAACTTTACCAACGCACTTGACCAGATGAACATAAACAAATCGATCAAAATACCTTGGTCAAGTTTTAATGATGTATTTGTATCCTTATTTCTACTAGTATGTTTACTTGCTTATCTAATATTCCATAAAATAATTTTCCATTATATATATATGAAAAACATAACTTCAGAAAATTAAGCTGAATCAAAACTGACCTAGCACACACCAAGGGGTTTATAGTCTTTTAGAGTTTTATAATAATATACAAATAGGACAGCGCCCAAGAGGTCGCCCGGCTCTCCACTACAAGGACATACACAAATGCAACCTGAAACTGACGGGCATCGACCTGGGTAGCTGGCAGACGACCGAGATGCATGGCAGGGTGCTGTACGGCAGGGAGTGAGGAGAGGAGAGTACAACAGAAATCTTATGCTGGAGGACAGGAGACAATGCAGAAAGCAGCGCCAAAAGCCCACAGACCCTAGCACACAATCCTCCTTCCATTTCTGAATAGGGTTACAGAGCCACACTGGAAGATGCCCAAAGACAATCTGCTGAAACACTAACATGCATGCAATTATCTCTCGAGGTAGAAGATTGCCTACTAACAATACAATTAAATGTTAAAATAAGCCCTTTTAATTGTTCATTATTGAAAGAAAAATCTCTTAAAATAGGAACAAAACTGAATTAAGACAGCAAATCTTGGAAAATAAAGAGCTCAATAGCCTACGGGATAGAGCTGCATCAATAATAAAAATAACCCACGTAGCTTTAACACTACTGAAGTTTCATAGTATCACCAAGCATTAGAAGTGTTGGACTGATATCATTTGATTGATTCTATGCTAGTAAGAGACACTCCTGATAACTGGTGATGCTGTGAAACTGCAGTAGAGCATTCACGTTACGTACATCTTTTGGTATTATATATATATATATATATATATATATATATATATATATACACACACACAAGTTTTTTTTTTTTTTCTGATAGGGGAAAAATTGTCGATTAAAAACAAAAAAAAAAAAGGTTGTTGTAGAAATAAAGGTTACTATGGCAAATTTAGGAGGTGTCTGGCATGAATAGGACAAATCCAGTCATTTCCCTTAGTTCCCCCCCTCCCCACTCCCAGTGAAATAATTGAGTAATTTTAAAGGGGGGGGGGCTATTTTGTTATTTGAGGCCCAGTCAAAATAAAGGCAGTGAATAAGTTAAAATTTGAATCCTTAAAATAAATTTAAGTTTTTTTTGAGTAACTTAATCATTTTGTCAAATTAAATTTTCTCTTTTTTGCATCTATGACAACTGCTCAGCTGTACGTAAACAATTCCCAGGATCAAGTAACGATGCCAAATATTTACAAGAATTTAACCAAACTTATTACAAATTATTACAAGTTGGACATATTTTACATATAATTAAGAAAACACTTACAGAATAGCAGCGATCATAGCCCCCACCCCCAAACATCAATGATAAAATTTTATTAGACTTCTTGGCACTTAATTCTAAAAGTGGAGACTGCTTAATCTGCAGTTGCATCCACACAAAATGTTGCAGTCAACAACTAATTAATTTGGTGCCGACTGTTAGATTTGAACTTGGGAATTTTCATCTATAGCGTGAAGAACTGAATGATGACCAAAGAACGGATCAAGTAAAAAAGAAAAAATCTTTTTTTGTCCGACAAAAAAAAAAAAAGTGATGCTTGTCCAAAATTCCTCCTATATTAAAAAAACAAAAATACAGAAAAATCTTTGATGTACCTACTCGTGACAGAACTTAAAGAACATATTCCAAAAATCACATAAACTAATCAATTGTGTTTTTTTAAATAAAAGAAATAATTTTTAAGCGATTAACGGAAATTGTAGGTATTACAAGGCTGATCTTGCAAGTTTAGAGTATTTTGGAGTTATCTGCCCTTGTTTCTTCAAGATGACGTGGGATAGTCCCTTTTTGTTTATACATAAAATTTAATTTTCTTAAAAATAAAACTACTTGATTAATTTACCTAATTTTAAGAATATGACATTTTTGTACCATCACATACGTATATTATATAGATTTTTTTTAATATAGGAGGAATTCTGGACAAAAGGCAAACATTTTTGTTAAATTATTTTTAGTCTGACAAAAAAAAGCTATTAATTTACACTTAGATATTTCACAAGATAATAGGAAGAAACAAAAACTACATATCATTTCATCTGAAAATATGTTTGGAAGGCAGACATTGATGGTCTTGCCAGTTAGAAGAGCCAGTGGCAGGTCGTTTCTTCTCATGGAATTTTTATTATTGTTTTTTTGGAGGAGTGGGGGGAAAGGAGAGGGGGCTGAAGAAGCAAACACACAAATGAATAAAAAGGCAGTTTTTTGCCGAGCAAAAGCGAAGGAGGGTGCCAGGTGTCCATCCAACCAATGGAACCATTGACTGATGACCAACCCAGCTAGACATGCTGCCAGAGTGACCAATAATGGTGATGATGCTAATGATGATGCCGCAGTTGGTGGAGGAGTTGGGAAGGGGGAGGGCGCAAAGGAGGCTCACCATCCCTGGCAGCCACCCCTTCCAACCCCTAAAAGGGCCAATCTCTAGCAAGTTCTCTCCATGTTGGTCTGTTTTTAGGTGTTCAACAGGGTCGGTCAGGTTTCTACTTTACCAACGCACTGCGTGACTGTTTCATTTTCTCTAATCTCTTCTGAAGGTGGCTGTTATGGTTACGCAACTCCTCGATTTGACTCTGCGCCTCTCGTAACTGAAATGTACAACAAAAATAAACCGTGAGAAAATAAGAAATTGCAATTCATATGATATTGGGTAATCCTTCTCAAACAATCTGATTTATTTTTTTTACGGGCAAGTAATGGTTTGTGGAAGACTACTTGGAGTAACTTGAAGACCACTTCATGTTCGGTTGTATCAGAGATAACTGATTTGTGGTGGCCAAAAAAGAATTGTTTTTTTTTTCTTTCTACCAGTCCGCTAATGCAAAATGTAATATTAACTTGACAATTTCTGTCAGTTTTTATAAAATGAATTCACTCAACACAATGAGTTTTGCAGGATTTTATGTCCACTGTTGAAGATTAAAATAAAGATATAATAATAGAATCCTTATTCTGATCCAAATCTATTACATGATTTTGATTCTAGAAAATGTCTAAAGTGTAAGACTTAAGCTAAAGGGCTTTTAACAAGAAAAAATTCAAATGAGAGACTGCCCGCATATTATGCTCTCCTACAAAATTCTTCAAAATATAAAGAAACTGAAAATTTGGAGAATATTTATTAATTTATGTCTATTAGAGGGTGGAAAATAAAGTGGTCGCCCTATAAAAAAAACAAAACAAAAGAAAACACTACAGTTTTATTTTAAAACTTTCATTGAAAAAAATAATTTAGCTAACTTGATTATATAGCAGAGTTGATATCTATTCAATGTAGCCACCTTCAGCCTCAATCACCGCCTCGATATGGATGCGGAACTAGGAACATGCCTTTTCTACAAGTGCTAGCAGCGGATGGTGGCGATCAGGCTGTCTTTGGTGTTGTGGGAGGTCATGTTGGTGATGTTCTCAACATATGACCAAATGAAGTAGTCCAGCGGTTTCAGGTCGGGAGAGGAATGAGCGGCAGTGAGAGAAGGGTACAAAGTCGTAGGACTCCTTCTGAAGCCAAACCTGGGTCTCCTTATACTTGTGGGCTGGCACCGAGTCCTGCTGTCACACTTAGGGTCTGCCATTGGCCACCTGATTGCACCAGGGGATCACCACACTCTTCATCCAGATACACTTTGGTGTTGAATTTCAAGCCGACTTTGAAGATGTGAAGTGGCATGATGTGACCCTCACTTGAAACCACACCAACGATCGTAATTGTGACCAGAAAATTTGTTGAGCTGTGCCATCAAGCACTGAACAGTCTGGGTTTGCATTTTGAGGGTGCTGGCAATGGTCCTGTTGTCATAACTTGGATCAGTAGAGAGTATGAGTTGTACAGCAGTGGATCTCTTATCTCGCTTGTTGAACATTGTGTCACTTTCAGACAGAAGTCTCCTATCACTCTTAGGTTTTGTACACAACTAGCCAACTAGCCAACTAGTAGATGGTCTGCAACCCCCCCCCCAAAAAAAAAACCCGGTTTTCATTAAACGGAAATGGAATCATGTCGTCTTTTCTAGGGTGACAATTTTATCGTTCCATCCTATAATCCTACCTATCTGAAATAAGGTGATCTTTTGTGAGTGGTAAAAAATGAATATGAAGAAATAATTTGGATGAAAATGATTCAGTGTTGATCAACAATAATTATTTATAACTATTTTTTTTTCAAGCATAATATTTATTTGAAAACTACTCTTCTAGTATTTGATAAAATAAACTCAGTAAACAGAACAAGTTTTGTAGGATTTTTATATCCTCTGTGGAAGATTAAAATCACGATATGATATCATATCTTGATTTTAATTGGCAGTTAAGTATTTTTGAATAAATAAGTATTTTTGAATAAATAAGTATTTTTAAATAAATAAGTATTTTTAAATAAATAAGTATTTTTAAATAAATAAAACGAATATGATGGAAAATAGTATCATATCTTTGACATCGAAAATTCTTCACTTTCATAAAAAAATCTATCAAACGATTTTAGTTCTAGAAAAATGTTTAAAATTTAAGACTTAAGCTTAAGAGATCTTAAGAAATTGACATTCACGGAATTTTGTTTAATCCATATGTGAATCGAAAATATTTTAATCTGGCCAATCACAATCATTGTTACCAATCCTTATGTTGTTTCACTGTCCTGACAAACTTACTAAACCCTTATCCTCGAATGAATTGTTGGTACAAAAATGTTCAAATTGGAGGTTGTGATCATATGTCTTTAAAATACTTCAAAGAAACTGAAATTTGGGAAATCTATCTATATATTTAAGTGAAAATGTCTGTGTGTGTCTGTCTGTGTTCCCTACCAAATAACTGTCAATTTTCAGTCTACAGACTCGAGATTTGACATAAGGAGTATTTAGATTTGAGAAAATCTTTTAATCAGTTTTCGGACAGAAATTTGGTTGTTAAGGGGTCAAAGTTCAACTCCTCCACCAATTTTGAGTCTAAACACTTGAAATTTTAGATATAGGTTCCTTGGACATGGATCTAACTTTTTAATTTGATTTGAGTCCAAAACAATAAATGTTAAAGGATCAAAATTGAGGTCAAAGTTTTGAAAAAATGACCTCTGCGGTCTCTACTAAATAACTCAGCCAATTTTTGGGCTCAACATTTGAAATTTTACATAAAGTGTATTCAGACATAGGGCAAACTTTTTAATTGTTTTTTTTTTTCTGAAAATTTGGCTTCCAAGGAGTCAAAGTTTAAAAGATTTGACCTTTGCAGTCTCTAGCAAACTATTAAGCCAATTTTTGGTCTAAACATTTGAAATTTTACAAAGAGTATTCAAACATGCCGCATGCTTTTTAATCAGCTATTGGGCAAAGATTTGGCTGGCAAGAGGTCAAAGTTTACAGAGTTGACCTTTGCAGACTCTATCAAACTCTTCCACCAATTTTGAGTCTAAACACTTGAAATTTAAGATGTAGGTTACTTGGACATGGGTCAAACTTTTTAATTTAATTTGAGCCCAAAACAATAAAGGGCTACTACAATGAATATTAAGGTGTCACAATTGGAGTCAAAGTTTTAAAAAATTTGAGTCAAAGGTCTGCGGTCTCTACCAACTTTTTTCTATGGTAGTTAAGGAAGCCTATTATATAGAAAGGCATTACCGTACACATTCACACTTTTTAATATATACATATGCATATAAAGTTATGAATAATACATAGGGCCTGAGCAAAGCCGGGCGGAACTGCTAGTATGTATATAAAAGTGAAAATGTCTGCGTCTGTCTGTGTATATTTCCCTACCAAATGACTGTCAATTTTCAGTCTACAGACTCGAAATTTGACATACAGGTTATTGAGATTCCGGAAAATCTTTTCAATCGGGTTTCGACCAGAAATTTGGCTGTTAAGGGGTCAAGGTTAAAATATTTGACCTTTGAGAACTCTACCAAACTCCTCTGCGAATTTTGGGTCTAAACACCTGAAATTTTAGATATAAGTTAATTGGACATGGATCAAAGTTTATAATTTGATTTCAGCCCCAAATAATAAATGCTGTCATAATTGGGGCCAAAGTTTAAAAAAATGTGACCTCTGCGGTCTCTACCAAATTACTCAGCCAATTTTTGGTCTCAACATTTAAAATATTACATAAAGTGTATTCAGACATAGGGAAAGCTTTTTAATCGTTTTTTGCTGAAAACTTGGCCTCCAAGGGGTCAAAGTTCAAAAGATTTGACCTTTGCGATCTCTAGCAAACTATTAAGCCAATTTTTGGTGTAAACATTTGAAATTTTACATAAAGGGTATTCAGACATGCAAGCTTTTTAATCAGTTTTTGGGCGAAAATTTGGCTGCCAAGGGGTCAAAGTTGACAGAGTTGACCTTTGCAGACTCTACCAAACTCCTATGCCAATTTTGAGTCTAAACACTAGAAATTTTAGATGTAGGTTACTTGGACATGGGTCATACATTTTAATTTGAGCCCAAAACAATGTTATGGGGTCAAAATTGGGGTCAAAGTTTAAAAAATTTTTACCTCTGCGATCTTTACCAACTTTTATCTATAGTAGTTAAGCAAGCCTATTATATAGAAAAGCATTACCGTACATATTCACTTTTTAATATATACATATGCACACATAATAAGTTATAAACAGTACATAGGGCCTGAGCAAAGCCAGGCGGAACTGCTAGTATCAAATATAGTTAAAAATTTCATAAAAATCACAGATATCAAATTTTTTAAAGGACTTCCTCCAACTAAATACAGCCCACATTATCCACAACTAGCAGTTGTGTTCCAAAAATTTTTAATGATCAGTTAATTATTTTGGAAGTTTAACCTACTAAAATAGATGTTTATATAATAGATATATCTAATATATAACTGGCAAAGTGTGTGTGTTTGTATGTCTCGCAAAAAACTTTTGACACACGCAACAGCTCATCACCCCCCACCCCACTGCCCTATTTTACCTGCAGATTTTCATGAACAAGCACCAAAAACTTAATACTAGATTCTTAGATCATTTTTTGGTGGTAAAATTCACAACTTCTGGCTCAGTTTTACAAAAAAGAAAAAGTATTAAACCCCTATTGCAGATTTTGGACTCTTTCACCTCTGATCAATGATGATTCTCCCATCTCTACCATCTCTACCATCTCTACCATCTGATATAATGGTTGCATGATAGAGCATCTCGTATTAGATGACACCAAAAGTTTACAAATCCTTCAAGTCCATCTGGTAAAAAAATAAATTGCTATGTAAACTGTGTTCAAATATGAATTTGGATAAATTATGTTGGGATGATTCAAGAAAATAAAAATAATGGATGTCTTTACCTCCCGCATAAGTTTCCGCTTTTCTTGTTTCAATTCGTCTTCCAATTTTTCAGAATCTTCAGCTTCTGTCCTGTAGCGTTTCACCTGGGTATCCAATCTGTTTACCTGCAAAAAAAAAAAAAAAATTAAAAACATATAATTGATTAATTATGGGCAAGTTTTATTCAAGCATGTGAATAGTTAATGGCAAAACAAAAGATAAAATTGAGATGGATTTCCTAACCTGGGGAGACACAACCCATGTATATGTGTGTGTTTGTGGAGAGAACAGCATAAGAAACAACAACTAAAAACAACTTGGGTGCTGTGCTAATGACAATGGAAAAATGGATACTTCTGCAGAATTTTCTGAGCAGTTTACGTAAAACACTGAAAGGTATCAAAATGCTGAGCGAATCAAATCGCAGCAGCCAATATCGTTTAAGAAAATATTTATTTGCTATCATTGGTATATTATAAATGAAAAAAGTAAATATTCATTCTTGAAAATAAATGGAAAATAAAAAAGATTTTGCTTGCTATCAGTTGTTTGTTATTCAAAAAATAAATATTTATGAAACTTACCTTACAATGTGTTTTTTTTCTTGATTTGAAGTTTAATTTTCTTAAAGTTTCATAAAAATAGTCCAATAATTATTCATTGTATTTTACAAAACAAATATCATTTTCCCTTTTCAATTAATTTTTCATTGAATTATCTTTATAGTAACAAAAATAATATATTTTTCATTGAACAAGTTGGCTAGCGTTTGTATATAAAAAAAATCATGAACCTTTTATTTGTCATGTTTTGACGTTTTCCATAAACTACCCCCAAAATTGTGACGATAGCACAGTCTTTATTTTGCAAAATGTTTTTAATTAGTGAAATCAGAATCACAACAAAAAAGCAATATATTCAGATTAATTTGAGTTGACAGATCAGTTTCAACTAAGAAAATCAAAATTAAGAGAAAAAGATTGAGTGTGCATGATGAAGAGACAGGAAGACTATTTTTGATAAAGAAATTGTAAAAAATTGTAGCGAAATTCGAAAATTGAAATTCAAGTGTAATCTGGTATCTACTAAATTGTCATGTCGCAATAATCAAAATATCCCAAAATTACAAAAAACTATAAGGTAGAAAATTAATTATTAATGAAAACAGTTTTTGAAGACAATTAGTGAAAATTAAGTTTTGCTAAATTGGGCAAAGATTTTCAATTTTCAGTAAAGATTTACCTCCCTTTTGCTACACTTAGAACTCTCCGGTTGCTTTTTTTCTTTTTTTTTTTTGTTGTTGCAAAACTCAATTTTCACTAATTGTCTTGGAAAACTAATTTCATTAATAATTTTCTACCTTATCGTTTTTCATAATTTTTAGATATGTTTATTACTGTGACATGACAATTCAGTAGATATCATTGGTTTCACTTGAAATTCAATATTTCAATTTTTGCTACAAAAACAAAGAAGAATCACAAAATTTTATAAAAAACAAAATGGTTGTACTAAAATCAATAAAGAAAGAATATCTTCAACTTACCGATCCTTCTAAGGTAGCAATATCTTGTTCGGCTTTTTGAAGTTTCAATTTATATTCGTGGATTTGTTTGCTGGCTTCTCCTGAAAGACAAAGAAAAAAATTCTTGCTTTCATAATTAGCTATAACTACCTGGCATTGCTTGAGATTCAGTGAAGTCATTTTAGTTTTTAATTTTTTTTTTTTAGAAATAAAATTGTATTTCTAAGGTTCAATTTAAAAATGCAAGTTATTTCCCTTGGATGATTTTTATTTTTAAGCGATTATTTAAGACCATTTCCTAAGTCACTTAATCTATATATATAAAAGGCAAAATGTGTTTGTGTGTGTTTTTATGTTTGACAAAACTGTCAACACATGTGATGAACACTGACAAAATCGGTATAGTTTGAAAGGTCAGTCCCTTGGCCAAAAACATCAATTCTTTGACCATCAAATGGTCCGTTTTTTACAAGGTGGGGTCAGTTTCTTTTTGTAAAATCATAAGCCTTGCAATGACTAAGCTTATTTTGAACAGCAGCGATGTCGTATAACGCTGTAGATGCAGCGACTAAACCGTTCGCTTTTAGTTCACTTCCTTTTCCTCTTAGCATTACAGGTTTGAGGCTGGCTCCTGCAGCTAATTTTTTTTTTATTTGTTTCTCTTCATTGCTCAATACCCTTACCATAAACCTCTTCACACCTGGGCAACGCCAGGTATCCCCATCAGTAATTTCTTAAGTAAAATGTGGCAAAAAAAGAAAAAAAAATCCTCAACATAATTGTAGCTAAATACATTATTACATATTGCTAATAATATGGTACAAAAGAATAAAGTTTGATTTGATAACTTAAATGCTCTTTGGGTCTGACTTTGAAAACCCTGGAAGAGAACTTTAATGTTAGAAAGAAAGAAAGAAAAAAAAAAAACATTGTGGTGTATAAAAAGAATCTGACATATTTAAACCTTATAAAAAAACCCGCCCCCCCCCTCCAACCATTAAATACAATCTTAAAGTTTATTCCTACTATGAAACAAGCCCCTGCTTCAAATGAAAACCATCTTTTTGTTTGTTCTGAAAATAGTTAAATCTTTTGATTTCTAACCATAATTTGCCATAAAGCCACTATTTTTCAGTTTCTCATATTGCCATTTTCAAATCTTTCTCATAAATCGCCTCCCCTCCTTCCTCCTCATGGTAGGGGCAATGATGATGTAGCAATGTCAGAACTATGCCATTCTTGGCAGGGCTACTTATGGACAGGTTTGGCATCAAGCCGATGCAATCCTCTATCTGTATACCCTAAAATAGAGTACTGTTGTCACAGGAGCTGCTCAGTGCGCCCTATCCAGTCTTGATAGAGTTCAAAACTGGCTTCAAAACCTAGTAGGTGATGCCCTTTTCTCTTCCCTGTAACCTCTTTCCCACAGAAGTGATGTTGCAAGCCTCTTTGCTCTATTGTTATTTTTATGGGAACTGCTCGACTGAACTCCAAACTATGGTTACTTCCTGCCAAACTTTCACAAAAAACACTCATCTAGCTACAACCATTATATACGCTTTCCCCGACTCTCTGTACCTAAATATAAACAGATTCCATGAAAAAAGCTTCTTTCCCAGAACTGCTCGCCTGTGGAACACTGTTCCATTGGTCTGCTTCCCAGTTGAATACAACATGGTAGCCTTTAAACCCAATGTAAACAAGTTCTTGTTGAGCCGTCCCCATAATCAAATTCTACCCAATTTACACCAATGATTACTACACAACCACCTTACATTTATTGACTTTTATCCTCGAGTGATCTTCGAGCCTTGATAAGTGGTGACTCAAGTAAAGAAAAAAATAATATATATATATATATATATAATAAAAAAAAAAAAGAGACCTGAAAATCAATGGAATGAAGCTTCAATGTTGCTTCTGCAGCATTCTTTCTCAAGATCTTCCTCAATTTTGCATGCAACTGCTGAGCCTTGCTGCTCTCAATGCAAGGAGGTAAAAACCTGCAAGCAAAGAGAACTTCATGCAGCTCAGATCATTCCGAGGTAAGATTTTGGTTGAGCCCTATACAGAAGATAGAAGCCTCTGTTCAGTCTCGAAAGACAATGGATACCCCCTGTATGGGTAGCTGTGCATGAAATTGTGAGGCAAGGGTTATGCAATCTCCAACCACTCTTCTCCTTATTCAGCACTGCTTAAGTCCAGTGGCAAGGAGAAGTCCAGGATGACTGAAAACAATGTCGAGACAACTGGAGAGCACATACAACAACTGGAATTACCAAATGGTCACCCATTTTAGTACAGACCAGGCTCAATGTTGTTTAACTTCGGTGATCTAATGGGAACTGGTGTGTCAACGTGATTATGCGAACGAAAGACAGACTTGCTAAACAAACAAATTCCTTCAAATCAACTCCCAACTAGAATTATTCATCTTGACCCATTTCAAGTATGGTTATTCTTTGTACGAAGGGGAGCATTTCCATTTTATTAAGAAATAAAAAGGGAAATATTAATTGAGAAGACAAAGAGAGGACCAATTGTAATTAAAATTTTCTGCCGATAGAACAATCCAGAAATTCTCATCACGAGAGGCCATGAAAAAGTGGTGCATAGGTGTTTGGTGAATTCATTTTAATCAGCAGAATACCACTTCTGGGACAAACATTTTGCTCATATATTTACAAGTATTTATAAGTAAGGTTTGTGCACTTTCATTTCTATGAAAAATAATTGAAAAATCAACCCTTCAGGGTTAGATTTCATACCAAAATCAGACCAGCAAAGTCTGACATTTTTGAGGATTGCTTGTTCGGTCTGAGGTATGCTCCAGTGCAGTTCTAGTAAGTCTACCTCCCCAGGTTTTACCCTCTCACTCTTGAGAAACGGTTAATTTATAGATAATCGAAACATGCACTTTTACAGAAGAATACTGAGGGGGTTGTCCAAGCATTTTTTTTTATTGGTTTTTCCTTTAGCGTGTTAGTTTTTCAAATCCTACTTACCTGACCTTGTGTCTAATCTTCTCGTCAAAAGAATGAGATGAATGAAAACAATTGGAAAATATTTTTCGATTAAGAAAAGAAAATAGCCAATCAATTCCCTCTCTCTCTCTATGATTGTATTGCAGTTAATCTAATGAAACTCCAGTGTTTATAAAATAATTCTCAATAACAACTACAGCTATATTGTTGTATAATTTTCTTTCCTTGGAAAAGAAAATGCAAAGAAATAAAAAAGAAATGAAAAATGAAAAGAGAAAAGAAATGAAAAGAGAAAAGAAATGAAAAAGAGAAGTAAAATGGAAAAAAGAAATGAAAGGAAAAAAAATGGAAAAAAGAAAAATGGAAAAGAAATGAAATGAAAAAAAAAGGAATGAAATGGAAAAAAGGGAAAAAGAAAAAAGGAAAAAAGAAAAATGGAATGAAAAAGAAATGAAATGAAAAAAAAGAAATGAAAAAAAGAAATGAAATGGAAAAAATGAAAAAGTGAAATAGAAAAGAAAATGAAAAAAAGAAAGAAAATGAAAAAAAAATAGAAAGAAAAGAAAAAATGGAAAATGGAAAGAAAAATGAAAAAGAAATGAAAAAAAGAAAAAGAAATGAAAAAAAGAAAAAGAAATGAAAAAAAGAAAAAGAAATGAAAAAAGAAAAAATGAAAAAAAGAAATGAAATAAATGAAAAAAGAAATGAAATAAATGAAAAAAGAAATGAAATAAATGAAAAAAGAAATGAAATAAAGAAATAATAAAAAAGAAATGGAAAAGAAATGAAAAAAAGACATGAAAAAGAAATGAAAAAGAAATAAAATGAAATGAAAAAATGAAATGAAATGAAAAAAATGAAATGAAAAATTGAAAAAAATAGAAAGAAAAAAAGAAAAAATAGAAAAAAAAAATGGAAAAGAGAAAAAAGAAATGAAATGAAAAAGAAATGAAATGAAAAAAAGAAAAGGGAATAAAGAAAAAATAGAATAAAGAAAAAATGGAATAAAGAAAAAATAGAATAAAGAAAAAATAGAATAAAGAAAAAATGGAATAAAGAAAAAATGAAAAAGAAATGAAATGAAAAAAGAAAAATGGAAAAAAGAAAAATGAAAAAGAAAAAATGGAACAAAGAAATGGAACATAGAAAAAATGGAACAAAGAAAAAATGGAACAAAGAAAAAATGAAACAAAGAAAAAATGAAACAAAGAAAAAATGAAACAAAGAAAAAATGGAAAAGAGAAAAATGGAAAAGAGAAAAATGAAACAGAGAAAAATGAAACAGAGAAAAATGAAACAGAAAAAAATGAAACAGAAAAATGAAATGAAAAAAGAAAAATGGGAAAAAAAGAAATGAAAAAGAAAAAATGAAAAAGAAAAAAATGAAAAGGAAAAAAATGAAAAAGAAAAGAAATGAAAAAGAACAGAAATGAAAAAGAAAAGAAATGAAAGAGAAAAATGAAAACAAGAAAAGAAATAAATTACAAAAAAAAAAGATGATGACTTACTCTGTATTTCATAAAGCTGCATTTCAGGACCGTTGGCCGTAAATATTTGATTGTCATCAGAATTTTTCTTTTTGGAACGTTCCTCTTCTAACTGATCATTTAATTTCTTCAACTGAAAAATGAATGACACAAAAAGGCTCACATTATTGTTATGTCGATAAAAAAACAAAAATAAGTACAACAAACAAACAAACAGCCACAACATACAAGATTAAAAGTCGTTAATACAACTTCGTTTTAATCTCTTTTCTACTAATATTTACTTAATCACTTTTTTTCATGTTTTGATAAAAAAAAGATTTTGCAATTGTCAAGTCCTAATCAATAAAGAAAATAATCAATTGGTGCTTGAGATGAGATTTTTTATTTATATTTTTACTATTTTATTTGTTATCATCCCCCCCGAGTGCAAAGCAGGGGAGGTGGGGGTGACAAAAAAATTACTTGTTCACATGACGCTTTTTTTTTTTTTTTATTGCTATAATCCTTTTTTTTTCTTTTTAATGAAGACAGGAGTGTGAATAGCCAATGAGAAAAATAGCTGAAATTGAGACCCCTCCCCCCCAGTGCATGTGTTTAGAGGACACCACACAAAAACATTGTTTTCTCTAAACAACTCCAATCAGTTTCAAAATTAAAAGAAATGTCTGAGCTAATCTATGGTCCCCCTCCCCCATTTAACCCCAAAAGTCCCCAGGGGATGTTGAATCCTGGTGAAAATGAACAAACGGTGCAGTTTTAGGCCTTAACATATGTAAATTTGAGTTCAACACCATGCAAAAAAAGAAATAACTAAGTCCATCATTTGGCCCCCCCCTCCCCCATTTAGCCCCAAAAGTCCCCAAGGCCTTAACATATTTAAATTTGAGTTCAGCACTATGCAAAACTACTAAATAGACATACACAGAAAATTTTGGACAAATATGGTAAAATAGTCCCATAAATGGAGTGTTTTTATTAGCCCTAAAAGAGCCCCTAGGGCACACCCAAGAGTTATCGCAAACAAAATTATATAGAAATCAGTAAGTTACAACTTTTCAGAAAGTTTTATATAACTCCGAGGCATCAATTTTTTTTTTTTTTTTTTTTTTAATAAGCACAAAAGTCTCAATTTTAGCCATTTTAACCCGAAAGGCACCCCGAAGGGGGCCACTGGAGTTTTCCCGGAAAATCCGTTTTGTCACTTTTTTTTTTACTCATCATGTTTAACGTTTGTGCAAAATTTTTTTTTAAATTCTAAGGCGTAGTTATTGAGAAAAGTGCGGTCAGACAAACTGTCGAATGGACAAGGGTGAATTTACAGGTCCACTCTCCTTTTGTCAGGGGACCAATAATAATGATACCACTAATACTAAGATGATGAAATATATATATATATATATATATATATATGGTATATATATATATGGTAAATCTGGTAATTAGTAAAATTCTGAAGAGAGTGCTCAATACTATTGCAGAGCAAATATGTGTTTTGTTTTGTTTTTATAAAACGGTAATAAAAAATATAACATATATATAAAGAGAGATAGAAATAGAATATAGTACAACAAAATGGTAGGATATTTTTTCTCTTTTGTAGTCATCACTTAAAAAGGCCCAGAGGTCACTCTAGGATAGAAGTTCCTTAAAAGTTGAAATTTTTTCATCATCATAAGACATCATAAGAATTTCCTTCGATTCCATCTGGGGTCACTAAAGACAATTATCAGTTACACCCATAACAAATATTCTTCTGACCTTGCACCTTCTGACTTTGATCTCTTTCCATCCATGAAGTTATTTTTGAAAGGAAATTATTTCCCAGATGATACAGCCTTGATTTTCAAAGAGATGTTGTTGAGGATCAAGCTGAGGTGTTTTACAAAAATATTCTCCAGAGCCGCATTATACTATGGGAGAAATGTGTAACTCTGGGAGGTTTCTCTGTAGAGAAAGATTAATAACTGTACCAAGTTCTGTTACTCTACTGTTATGAGAAACACTACAGCACCAAGTTCAGAGTGTCTATTCTATCTTATTGTAACAGAACAGCCAATGTAGGCAAGGTGACGTCACAGCAAGAAAGAAGGAAAGAAAAAGATTATAAAAAAAAGAAAAATATGGAAAGATGTGTCCTAAACATGGACGGACAAAGACAGAGTACCACATGTGTTACATGATAGAGTCTTGTTAAGCAAATTGGAGTACAAGGAGATTTTTGAAGAAGAAACAAGGTGTTATTCTAGAAAGTACCTGTAAATAAATAAATGTCTTGTTTAAAAAAAAAAAAAAAAAAAAGTGAATCAAATTCTTTCCTTGCGACTGTCTGCATACAACGTGTGAGTCCTGAGTGTTTACATGTAACGACTATGTTACATTATATATTTATACTTAGATGGATGACTATTTGGGAATATTAAGCATATATTGTGTTGGAATGTAGAAATTTCCAGGTTAGTATCTGGGGACATGTTTAAAATCACTGGGAGATATGAACCTTCAGTCTTCATTTAAGTTAAGACAGAAGAAGGAAAACTTATGTAAAAAAGCTGAGGTTTGCTGAGTCTGTGGCAATCATTTCCACTGACAAAGTTTATCAGGGGGTTCCAAAATACTGGTTGGTTCTACACAAAGCCTTCACTATGGTAAAAATCATATGTGGATTTTGGACAACTTACTGGTCTGAACCTCATACATCCGGATTTGATGATAGAGTCCATTATATATAAGTGGCTCAGAAAAAAAAAAAAAAAGATAAAATGGAATAAGAAATAAAACTTACTTCAGCTTTGAGAAGTTGGTTTTCATCTAAAATACTTGTTGGACCTTCTGTACAAGCCGGAAAAGGAAAAGAGGAAGGAAGAGAAAGAAAATAAGATCAGAATTAAAAAAAAGAAAAAAGTTTAAGATAAATAGAAAAACAAAACATTTTTTCATCCTTTATTTATTTATTTATTTTTTTTTTTAGTCTCTTAGAAAACGTTTGTTTTAATTCTGGAAAATTTTATTTAACAAACAAAACATATTTTATAGATACAACTGTATTTTATTAAACAATAATATTTTGAGAGTTTCTCTGCCAGAATTCCCCCTATATTTAAAAACAAAAATAAAGAACAACCTGTATGATGCATGTATCCATGACAAAACGAAAAAATATTGTATTCCAAAAATCACATCAATTGATCAAGTAGTTTATTTCTAAATAATAAAATCAAATTTCATGAGTATCATTCATACATCATACAGATTTTATTTATTTTTGTTTTTAATATGGGGGAAATTCTGGACAAGAACTGATTTCTTTGCTGATATAAAAAAAATCTTGTACCATTTTTTTTTTTTTTAATAAAGTCATTATTTACTAGATTAACGGACAACAAAACAGCTCATTGTTATTTGAATTTATTTAGTTTTGACAACAAAAGATGTTGACTTGTGCAAGACCATTAAGGTCATCCTTACTTCATTATTTAAGATGTTTCTTCCATTTCACTTAGAAAAATAAATATTGTAGCGCCCTTTTTAGATAACTTCTCAATTTCAGACTTATGGATTATTCAATGATAAAAAACGGTTGTTTTCTCTTGACATTTTGTTTAAATAAAATATTTATTGAAATTTTTTTTTGAATCAATTTTTAAGAATTGCTTTTAACTCAACATCATTATTTAACTTTTTTCTTTTTAATAATTTCAATGATAAAAAAGAAGAGACATTTAGTTTAACTCATTGGATACAGTGTTAAATGAAGTTCAAAATACTATCAAATGCATTGAAATGATACTTGAATGCAGTTCAGAGCCAAACCAGTTCCCAATGCAGTTCAGAGACAAACCAGTTTTAAGAGAGATTGGGCTTAGATACGAGTGTAGTATCTGTTTTGACGATATACTTAAGTTAATTTGTCCTTAGTCGATGTAGGGGAAACACTTCTATACTAAGACAATTTTTATTTTTGCCTAATTCCAGAGTTCCCCTTTTCGGGGAGCTGGTTTTCTCACACATTAAAAACAACCTTGTGTCATATTTGCTTTTGTAGGGAAGGAAATACATACCAATACAAAAAGTAGGGTTTTAATATCAATGTCAGTGCAAGAAAAAATGAACTAATTTTAAACACATTACAATAAAAAATATTCAAACGGAAAATTTTATATTAATAATAAGAATGATTAATTAAAAATAATTAAATGACAATAAAAGAATTACAGTTAATGTAATAATAAAATTAAAAATATTAATAAAATTGTATTCTATATGGATACAAAATTTAGATCTTAAATGTTATTATCAGAAATAAAATTCAATATATTATGTCATTAATTTCATATAAAAATTAAATAAATATACAGGCATATGTCATAGATATTACAATTATTAATATATCTATGTAAATATATAGATATTAATTATAAATAATAAATTAATAAAATATTAAATAAAATATTTTATTTATTAATGTAGATCAAAATGAATACAATTTATTGATATGGGAATTTAAATTTTAGTAACTTTACTTGAAAATTCAAAATGGCATAATAAAAGAAAAAATAATTGCAACTTCTGTCCTAATTTTCGGATTTTGTAATCATGCCCATATGCATTTTATTTTAATGGAGAGATAGATGCTATTTCTTCTGAGAAGTAAAGGGCAGAATAGATTCATTGATTGATATAATCAAATGAATGATTTTGCGCTACAGAACAGATGCTGTTAAGAATTGTGAATGTCAACGTACTTAAAACAATTGTAAGATGGTTAACATCAGGAAATTTGGAATATAGACTTTTGTCATTTATTTGTTATATGCTCTGTAATTACATTGAGCTTCATAAATTAAGGATTAGTATAAATAAAAAGTGAAATATATTTGAAGAAACATATTTCCACAGAAATATATAATTTCAAAAAGTTGTAGCATTGATTTAGTTAACAGTGAGCTGTTTTAATGGTAATATAGATGCGATAAATGAAAAAAAAAAAAAATTTTGTATTTATTCATCGATATTAAAACAACATTTACATTAAATACATAACTTAAAAAATAAATAAATAAAAATGGCAATTTATAGTTTAATAAAAATCAGTGTGTTTAATGGGAAATAAACACGGCAAGCAAAACTGTAAGGAAGAAAGAAATGCATTTGCTGTTTAGTAAAAAAAAGAAAAAAAAAACACATTTTCACAAAAATCACAACCAAATTTTAAAATAATCCACAAGATTACAACACATGCTGGACAAAGAAAAGTTATTTTTTGTGTGTGAAAGGGTTTTTTATTTTTTAAATGATTTTAACAAACAAACAAAATGCAAATCAATTCTGAAATAGCACAAAAATAGATCCTGAATATCAAATCAATAATTCAATCAATATTGGCTTACCAAACTAAGTTCCTGACATTTTTTATTAAAACATATGCGTTTTCTTTTCAGATCATTATAACGAAATGTCAAGAAAATTGAAATTTTCATTAACTCCTTTTTGTTTTGTTTTTTTTAGCTTTATTTTTTATTTTTATCAACAAGGTATTGAAAATCTTGTTGAAAGTTGGGAAGAAGCTTTTTTTTTTTTTTTTTTTTTTTTACTGGGGAGGAAAGGGTCATAGCTTATCAAGGCCTAAAGGATAAGGGTTAACA
The DNA here is from genome assembly GCF_053919585.1 of Euprymna scolopes. Taxonomy (NCBI): domain Eukaryota; kingdom Metazoa; phylum Mollusca; class Cephalopoda; order Sepiida; family Sepiolidae; genus Euprymna; species Euprymna scolopes. Next base: position 32,302,944 of record NC_136520.1, read on the forward strand.
AGAATAAGGGTTAATGAATGTCAGGTGACCAGTAAGACAACACCTTGACATTTGGTAATGGTGAAACTTTGGTAGGGTTTCATTATTTTAAAAGATGGCTCAAAAAGAACTTCTTTACATTCAACTTCAAAACGACAATGTTGTAGGCAGCTGGGAAGCAGCCCAGCAGTATTTAAAAACAAATTTAAAAGACGATGGGAATTTAGTTGCCAACCGGAAAAATAAAATCAAGAAAATAATTGGTGTACAAGAAACCTGAAAATTGGATTAGGAATAATAAATATTTTTACTTGTGCCCACATATAAATGGCTATCAGTCTAGCTGGGAGAAAAACCGGTAACAGCATCCTCTTATAAGTGCAGTGGCATGCAGAGAGAGGGGGGAGCATCAAAATTGAGGGGGATCCAATCATACTCAAACTATCTTATTTTCTCATATTTCTCAGTACTAGGATTTATACTAAAATCTTTGGGGTATACAATCAAGGAGTTGGCCTTGGGCATCACTACTTCACCAGGTTTCATTTAGTTTTACAAAAAAAAAAAAAAATAAATAAATAAATAAAAAAAATAAAAAATATATAGATCAATATTGGTTTCATGAAAACTGTGACTACCATCTTAAAAAAAAGAAAAAAAAGGAAAAAAAAGTAGGGGCAGGGACATAGCTCTGTATTGATTCATACAGAATTACTTCCCTTAGATTTGAACTCGATAATCATAAAAAGGCATGAAGCTATTTTAGTAGAAAAAAAAATCATATACACTATTTTTAGTGTTATTTCTGTTTTATGGCACAGTTATTTATTTCATCTTTTGTGGGAAGTGGGATGAATGCCAAAGCACACAATCATTACAAATAGTTCATAAAACACAAGTTGCTATTTAGCAATAGTTGAAGAGTAACTTTTCTGATGGTATTACAGTGGAAGCAAACAAAACAGATCTGACAGGATTTGAATTCAACTTAGTCAATTTCATAATATGTACTGTACCCATTATATTCATTTGGGTCATAGTACTTTTCTTTGTTATACTGCTTGATGTTGCTCAGTGGCATATTTAGTTGCAATTTTATTTTTTGTTTTCCATTTTTAAACTATACCAATTTTTCTAATCAAAGGGATACAACTCTGTATTAACCAATAAAGAGTTCTGTCCCTTTGACTGCAATTTAGAAATAATTCTGACACAGAAACAGTATTTTCTGGAGGAAATTAAAGCAACATATATTTTCTTGTTTTTTATTAGGAATCTGTTGATCCACAAAAAAAAATCTGGCTAACCAGAATCAAATATTGATTTTCTAGAAACAAAGCTATTGATTACAAAGAAAGAGTAAAGAGACGGGCTTTACTTTATATGGTTAAATATTGAAAGCCCACAAGCAAAATTTTCAAATTCATAATTTAAATATACAAAGTATCTGAAGTGTCAAGTATGCTGAATGGTTTGTTGAAATGTGCCAAGATTCTGAGAATCTATGATGGTTGCAGTATTCATACCAAAAAATTGGTTTATTAAAAAAAAAAAAATGTTTTTGTCATGGTTGTTTGAATGTAAGAAAGCACCTTGAAATGCACAAAAATTCAAAAAGGTTAAGATCAGTGAGAAAGTTATAGGTTATCTACCTTGAATCACTTCTTGATATTTAAAGTTTGGCTTAGAGCTCTTTGCTCTTAAGACGAAAATAGTTACTTCACTTTATTCACCTCAAACAATGCAATTTGTCACTGTGATGATAGGCTACTATGAATTAGAGGCCAGATTTATAGAGGGAATCCAAAGTCTGGAGTTATACAGTGAGATGTTTGTTTAAATTACATTTACATTTCTGCATGATGGTACAGTATGTGGAACTAGGGAAGAAATTCCAAAGGTGATTGGTTTGAGGAAAGAAGCTATTAGAGTAGAAAACTTTTTGGCATCGGGAACTTCTATAGTGATTAGGTGGAATTTTGCTGCTTTGAGTTGCTTTAGGGTATTTATGTTGAGGGGAGATACAACTTCAGCAAGTTCTTTGAAGCACATTCCATTGAAGTACTTGTAAAACTGTGGAGATGGGACAGGTGCTGGAGCTTGGTAAACAGTATGGGATCTATTAGGTTAGAAGAGAGACTAGTGGTTGGTGCACCAGCCCAGATGTGGCAACAATACTCCATGCATGAATGAATGGTGGCTTTGTAACATAGTAGAGGGAGCCCATCTTCTTTGCAGCAGCTGTGTTAATAATAGATAAAGGATGTGGACACAGTGGAACTATACAACGCTTTTTTTCATAGTGGTATGATTGCAGAAAAGAAAAGAAAGAAAAGGAGTTATGTTTGCGGTTGTACTCTTACGAAAATGAACTTATGTCAGTAAAAATTCAACAATTTCCAAATTACAGAACAAATGTGTTATTCGAATAAGTAAGGAAGAACCAACAACACAACTGAAGAGTAGAACCAATACCACGAGATGTTGATATACAAACAAGCAAAAAAAAAAAAAAAAAAAAGACAGTAAAGTGTATAAAAACAAATCTCAAATTCGATCAAATTGTGAGAGGAAATTCGATCAAATTGTGAGAAAAAAATAAAAATAAATATGTGACATTTGGTATGCAAAAAAATAAATAAATAAATAAAAATATAACAAAAGTATAAATTCTTTTTAAAATCATATTTCACTTGTTAATATGAGGGATGTTCCAAAAGTAATGCCCCCTATTTTACTTCCGCCTGAATAGATCAGAGAAGATTGCAAACTGCATTGTTATGATGACTCGCCTCAGGTGATTAGCAATAAACTAAACCCTTTCTAAAAAAGAGAAGACAAAGCCTAGTAGAGTGAACCTCCTAGAACTGCACAGGACTAGCAACTTTCTATAACATTAATATTAAAAAGTCTTCTCGTGACTTGATCATTACTGTCAGTAGTGATTTGCACTGGACAAAGTTCATCTCCAACACTGACAAGAAGGTCGAGTATATCTTCACATTACTTAGCAAGTCATTCTCCAACAATTTATTGAAAACCATATACAGATATGGTGCAACCATATATAGAATTTGCATCATCAGTATGAACCCCTATCTCACCTTGGGTTTACTTTCAGCAGTTTTGTAATTCTTGCTTCCCTTGTCTTTTACTCCTCACATTCTATGATCAATGTTTCTGACAAAGAGAGAAGAATTGTTTTTTGGATCAGAATCTAGCCATATAACATTTATCATTGGCTAGCTTTTGACCTTGAAATGGTATTTCTTTTCTTTTTTGTTTTTAGCTGTTTACATCAAGATGCTTCATGACTTGCCAGGAGCGACTTCCATAAAAGAAAAAAAAAACAAACATTTAAAGTCGTGTAGCCAAATACTTTTCATCAGCTTCTCTGAAGGCGGATTTATTGAAGCTCTAACATCTAACAGTTGATTTGGTACCCCATCTCCCCTAATTATTAACCATCTCTTGAACAATAACTTGGAACACCTTTCTTTGACTTATAAAGTAGACATGCCTACAAAGTCAGAAAACAGTATAGTTCCTATAACTTTCGAGAATATTTTTTCATGCTCAGAATTGAATAGGGTTTTATTACATTGCGGGTGATTTTTTTCCAGTGGCGACTAGAAATAATAAAACGCTTATCTTTCAGCGATTTTATTTCTTTCACGGACAATTTTCCAAAGCTCATTGCTGAGCGAAAAATGTCTTTTCAACATTTGTTTGCTTAAATGAAACGAGCAAAGTCAAATGATTCAAACAATAAAAGTTTACTCTTATTTTTGACACAGAACGAAGATGTCATATTCCAAAAATCACAGAGATTTGTCTAGTAAACAAAAATGTTTAGTTGTCAAAGTTCAACTAAAGATAAATTTGTCCGTAGAGCCCTGTTGAAGTATAAAACAAACAGCCCGTATCAATCATTGGCAGCTAAGACACTGTCCTGCATCTTTAAAAAAATCAAAAACTCCCAGGCAAAGCTGGATAAGTACAGCTAGTATACAGGGTGTCTGTAAAGTCTGGACACATAGGTTAAATAAATATCAAGTGATTTCTTGTGTCACATCTTTATTGTGTTTCTCCACTAAACAACGCCAAAAGGTGAGCAAAACTAGCCCCCACCTAGTGAGTACTATATTTTTATAACCGATCAGAGAAGTTGCAAGGCTGATATCCAATAATACTATGTGTCCAGATTTTGCGGGCACACCGGATAAATTATTGATTTATCAATTCTATTCTCATTAAGAATGGATTTCTGAAGGTAGTTTATCAAATGTTTTTAAACAGAAAATTACTAAGTTCATTAGCAATAAATACTATAGGTTAACAAAATGTCCTGTTTATTGTGAAATTCATATTTCATTTTTGGAATTCTCTCCCTGCTCCCTCGACTATATCAACATTTAAAAATTTAAATGTAATGTGAACAAACACCTTGCTATACAACTCCCAATTTAGGATACTCCTATAAATTTAGTCCCTAATTCGGTGGTGGTCAAGACACTGCCCTGTATGTCTTAAAGCCCCCAGGTTTCAGGATATATGCCAACTATATCGTCTTTGATGCTTTCAATATGAGGCATCATTTTTTTTTTATGTCTAGCCCGCCCCCACCTCACACACTCCCCAATAACCAAAAGCAGAAAATTAAAAAGAAAATAAAAATTTTTTTATTTAGGTTATCAGAAATGACTAGCATTTTCTTTCAACTCATGATATTTCAGTTCCATAAGTAAAAAAAAAAAAAAAAAAAATATTAGAAAGACTTACATTAGTGAACAAATAGCAAGTTAGACAAATCCCACCTTAGTAAATGAATTCAGAAAGAAATCTTCCATTCTAAATAAAAAGCTAATAGTAGGTGTCTTTTTTCTAATTCATCATAAAAATGATAATTCATATGTAAAATTCAGTTACTGAAATAATTCTATGATTTTTTTATGAATATTAGTGAACACCTGTGAAGTATGACGGAGGATGTACACTCGTCTTCTATAAATCACAAATATAAAATCTTAAGAGACTATGCATAGATTTTGCAAATCTGACATTGTTAAAATATTCCCGAAATTCTCAGGAAAACACAAACAAAACATGCTAAACAATAGTAAAGAAAATATAAATTTAAATCACATAAGTACATATTTTCTTTAAAAGACAGCATGCAATAAAACAAAAAACCATTAACGCTCTCAATTTAGGAGAGGGGAGGTAATAAAAGAGGGACAATCTTTTCTCAGAAATCGCATTCCAAAACACGCAAACAGAATGGACGCATCTTATGTTACACGTGTTGAAGTTTTAAATAATATTTTCGTTGGCCTGTCACCATGGTGTGATGGGCGCACTTAAGTGTGAAATAGCAATTTTTTTTCAGTTCGTTATGTTCAAGTTGGAAAAAACTTGATCGCTAAAAGCGCAAATTTTATGGACCCATCTTAATATTGGTTCCTATTATAAGGTGATAACTAAATACCACTGATCATGCAATGTTAGCAACTTGCACAACCCTGAAATGGTTGCCATGAAGAGAGAGAAATTAAGATTGTGAATAGAGACCTTAAAGGCAGGATAAAATTGTGAAGGGATATAAGAGTTATAAGTTAAAAAAACAAAACAAAAAAAGATTTTCCACGGCAATACAAAAAAGTTTACAGCCAGAATTTATAGACCAGAGAGGTATGATACAGACTGCAGCTCATATACATGTCATCCTCAAAACCACTAATAACTTTCTTGAAAAATATTGTTCGGGGATAGTTTTTTTTTTTATCAGGGTTGTAGAGTCGAAGTTGGATTTGGAAAAATGCTAAAAGTCAGTGTTAGGTCTCATAAAAATGCTAAGAGTCGGTATTATGAGAATGCTAAGAGTCGGTATTATGAGAATGCTAAGAGTCCGTCTCATGAGAATGCTAAGAGTCCGTCTCATGAGAATGCTAAGAGTCCGTCTCATGAGAATGCTAAGAGTCCGTCTCATGAGAATGCTAAGAGTCCGTCTCATGAGAATGCTAAGAGTCCGTCTCATGAGAATGCTAAGAGTCCGTCTCATGAGAATGCTAAGAGTCCGTCTCATGAGAATGCTAAGAGTCCGTCTCATGAGAATGCTAAGAGTCCGTCTCATGAGAATGCTAAGAGTCCGTCTCATGAGAATGCTAAGAGTCCGTCTCATGAGAATGCTAAAAGTGGATCTCATAACAATGCTAGGAGCCAGTCAGATTTTTTTTAATCTTTGAAGAATTTAGTCTGAATATTGGAAGACTAAGAATATTTTAGAATTCTAGGAATTGGAATTTTTGGAATCGTCAGAGTCAGACTTTATATCTTCCAACTCTGCAACCCTGGTTTATATATCGAAAGGTAATAGAAGCAAATTAAACAGTATTTCATATATTTTTCTTTGTGGTAATTCATCATGTGACAATGGCTTATACAAGACATCAACTATGTGGGCATTTCTAAATGTTTATAATTCACTCAAGAGGAAAGCAAAATAATTATAAATTTCTAAAAATATAAATTTTTTTGTTAGACAAAAAAAAGATTTTTAATAATTTGAATTACTTTTTATTAACTTCTTTTGATCAAAGTTTACAAAATGTCAGGTGAATGCTAGAAGCATTTGTAGTACAGCTAAGACACTTCACAGAAAACATGTACAATGTATGTATGCAGTTGTACTCTTTATGAAAATTCTAATTACTAAAGATTGTAAAATAATACTTATTCATAACTAGATGTACATATCCAGTGTTGCCTGCGAATAAATTGGAGGTACATGTAATCATATTCAAACTAACTTAATTTCTCATAATATTTTTTAGGATTTAAACATGAGTTTTGAGGACATACAATCAAGGAGTTGGTTCTTGGCATCATCAGATCTCTGAATGCCACTGCCCAGAATTCTCTTTACTTATATTTTTGTTTTGCTTTTTTCTTCTTTAAAACTATGCCTTTTGTTTGTTTGTTTTTTTGTTGCTGTTTTATGCCAAATTATTATCTTTTTAAATAGGATTTTTAAATTTAAATAAGATATTGTTTCATCATCAAATTAAATATGAAACTACAACTAAGGATTAAGGTAGCGTTTTTAAGTCTATTTATAAAATTATTGGCTGTAAATAATTTTTAAAACTTTCAAATACATAAAGATTTGCTAAGAATTTTAAAGACAGTTTAAATGACTTTCTATTTGGCAGCTTAAAGGCTGTAAATCCCTCTAAAATAGACGATTCTTTTTTTCTTTTCAAATATTGAAACGACTGACCTGTCTACGAAAAAAACTGAAATGCATTCTGGTAGATTTAATTTTGTAGGTAAATTATTGTTTTAAATAGGATTTTAAAAAATTGTTTTATATCATCCTATTTGATTTTTTTTATTTCAATAAATATTCAATTAAGAGTAAATAATAATTCAATATGTAATTATGAAAGTTATGCTGGCACGAAAAGTATGCAGATATACAAGAATTTGTCATATAATTTTATTGGAGCACATAGTTGCCAAAATTTAACGTGTAGTTGTCTGACTTTCAAAATGATGAGAGGGCAAAATAATATACCATATTAATTTGCCCTGTCTGATTTTTAGGGATTTTTTTTTTTCTTTAAACTTTTATTTTGCAAACATTAACTTGTTTTTTTTGATTTTTATAGATTCGTCTACTGTGCAAATTATCTGTTATTTAAAAGACAATTTCTTTGGGATATTTGTAATATAAAAGCAAAAAAAAAATGAAATCGCCAAAAACAATTATTTTCAAAATACAATTTTCAAAAATCAGAAAACAAATGAGTATTTGCTAAATAATAATAAAAAATCAAATAAATACAGAGAATTGCAAAGTATGACAAAATTCACCAATAAAATTTGGCAACCATTTTGGAAGCTAACTGCTTCAATATAACCAAAATAAATATAAATATTTTAGATAGTGTTCATGCATCTATGTCAGTCTGTCATGCTTAAGTTTGAAATAGTGTTTTCATCATGAAACACAGATTGGACGAATGTACTTCAGAAATTCTCCTGTTTTCTGTTGACACTAATAACTGAATAGCTATGTGTATACAAGCCATAAAACTTCAGCACCACAAAGAAATATATAAGTTAACGAGACTGTATCATAAAATAGACAGAAAAATAAAACACTGGAAAATTTTCTTATTAGTAAATGAAAAAAATTAAAAAGTAGAGATGATGCTTGGGAGAACCTGATCTTGGCTCAACGGAAGTTTCCCTGGAACTGAATGTGTGGGTTTGGGTCACAGGTTCAGGGGAGTAGATAGACCTTAGGCTATTAGCTCGGCTGCTAATAGAGCTGAGCTTGGGTGAGCCCTCGCGAGATAGAATAGAACGCTGACCATTGGTCAAGGCACTATTCTTTCTGCTAATAGAGGCGAGGTCACGGTTGGATTCATAACGTTTATTATTAATATCGATGGTGGTAGAATCGATGGAACTGCGACCTCGCGACATCCTGTCCCCATTATGCAGGTCCACAGTGGACCCATTGAGGGACAGAGCACTGTCATAGACGGTAGAATCTGGGGCAGAAAAAATAAAATAAAAAGAAAAAATGAGTGAAAATGTTTTCATTTAAGATGAAAGAAAAGAAAAAAAAGTCAATGAGACCGTTGGAGTAAAAAAAAAAAAAAAAATGGTAAATCAAGGGAGAAGGGGAAAACAAGACAATGCAGTCTTTGGAGAAAAACAAAACAAAAAACAGCCGATAAAGGGAGATAATTTAGAAATAACCAATAAAACAAACAGTCGCAAACTTTTTTATGAAGTGAACCATAATAAATGTTAGACAAAGCCAAGACGGCAGTTGTTAGCAGAATAATTTTAGAAAATTTTGACAATATCAACACTTACCAAGAGAATGAATTAAAATGTGGATATTTACTCTATATAATTATAAAACTTTGTGGACCATCCGACCGCCCTTGCTTGCATCTTGTCTATCAAAAACATTGTTGTCATAGTAACCAGTTTGTATTTAATTTTATTTTATTCACTCCTTTCCACAGTCTAACCATATTAAGTACAAATAAACTTCAGTCTTTGCTCAACTTGTAGACATAGTTTCAATCATGAAACTTTTTTATGTTTTGGTTTCAATTCTAATTGATAGCACTCAAATCATGACTATATATTGGGGACAATATAATATGGAATAACTGACTCCATAAAAATAAATACAAAATCTGCATAAATTAAAATATCATATTTGAGTGTATTTTGCAAACCTGCTAATATTCAATAAAATCCTTAACATGTGTATATTTATATAGATTGTTTTCACCTGTACAATCTTCTGCACTTTATATATTCAATATTATCATGTTTTTCTGCTGTGTTTAAAAGAATTACAACACATTGATATGTATGAAAAAAAAAAAAAAAAAAAAAAAAAAAAAAAAAATACTATCAGTTCCACCCAGCGTTACTCAGGATAAAACGGTAACATATTTTTATCAAAACTTCTATCTCGCTATCTCTATAATCTGCCTTTCTTTTTCTTCTCCCTCTCTTCTGTCTAGTCGATTGCTCTCTCTGGAGATGCACACAGGCAATTCTCACTTTTTATAGATTCCTTGAGAAACGAGTCAGCATAAGGAAGTAACACTGATTAAAAATCAGAATTACTTTTCTTTTAGTTAATACATAATATGGTTGCATTAATTTAGTATCCAATAATAATCTTTTCTAAATTTTAAATATTACTCAATCAAGGAAACACTGATCAAGAAAATATCAACTTTGTGGGTATTTATTTGCTATTTTTTTTTTAGTTTCAGCCAGATATACAAACATATGCACAAACAATTGTCCTATATATTAGCTATAATACTATATCTTTATTATCAGTGGCGGTGAAGGAGTGTGTGTTGGTGAGAAAGGAAGACTCACAAGCAGGAATTCAAAAGGGCATTTTTTTTCTTGGTCCCAAATTGCCTGTTGATTGGTGATATAAATTTCAAGTTGATTATACAACAATTTGTGACACCCACCCACCTTCACCTGTAAGTGTCCACTGTGGGACATTGCTGTCTCATTTTATTCAACAATAGGATATTTCCCTATGCTACTAACATTTTGCAGGTGATTCCAATCAAAAACAATTCACCATGTGTGTTTTCCCTAAAAATCAACGATTATTGTATTTTCAACAATCAATCATGTTGTCCATTTTTTTTGGACAGAGGCATGTCCATGTCAAGTATATTTACTCCTGTCACATGAACTTTTCAGTACACCCAGCCTGGATATTAAACAATTATACATATATATTATAAACAATTCAGCATGAAATAGATTTAGTTTTTGAGATTACAGTACCTAACATACCATTGTAAATAGCCTGACCTAGATATAATTAGTCACATATTTTTTTACTAGTATATAATAAATAGATCGATTGTAGTCAAGAACAACCCAAGAGCTCCCTTTTCATTGGCTACTACCCTAAGATATAAAAGAACATGTCACTTTTCCCTGAATTGCTCCACTTGCCTTTTTGACCTTTACCTTATAATACTGAAGCATCAAGTACTATTTTTGGAGTCTTTGGTAGGACTTGACACTCTGATCTTCCAGCCAATTCAGAGTTGAGTGATTTCACAATTTCACATATAAGCAACCTCCGAAACATTAATGAGCTGTTGTGTTTTTATCAGGCAGCCTATCTAAAACCAATTTAGCACACAACTAAAAAACTAAATCAAATTGAATATAAGCAAATGATTGTCAAAGTATCAACCTGCCAAAATATCAATTATTTAATAAATGTTCTGTTGTTGCTAACAACTCAACAAATACTTATTTTACAAAAAAGCCTTCAAGAGGGGATATTCATCTTAGATCTAATAAACCCAATATTAATTGATCTGATCTGTTGGTCATTTTACTGTCAGTAGTGATTTCACTAAAATCGTCAAGAAGACAGAGGATGTCTTTTTTTAAAGCAGCATTCACTTTAGGTAGGTTGAACCAGCTTTCCTTGAAGGAGGAAATTTCATGGGAATATCAAATTCATAAACGGTCCCCAGTGACATTTATATCCCCGTCAGAGAAGATGACATTAAATTTTAACAGTTCTTGCAGGGAGGTGTCAATGTCTTCCTACATCATTGCCTGATATTCCCAAATGGTCGCCAATCTGATACTGCCGTGACTCAATGTTGCTTAACTTTGGTGATCTAATGAGAACCAGGGTATAACCATGATTATGCTGTACATCAGGATGCCTTGGCACTACTTAAGACGTTTGTTAGTTACTCTCCAGCTATGGGACAATCACATGTAGAATTCACACTATCAAACTTGAACCCCCATATTCCTCAGAACATTTTGCAGTTTATTAGAAAACTGTCCACGGATATGTGCAATTAAGCGAAGATCCTCCATTGGTCACCTGCCATACTCTGAATGCTTCTCTTTCCTGGGCTTGGATTCATTGAAACTCTAATGGCTAACAACTAACTTGGTAAACATCAATAAAATTATTAATCATCTCATTATTAGTAACTTTGAATACATTTTTAGTTTCCATATGACAGACTTACAAAGTCAGAATTATGATTTTCGCAAACGTTTTTTTTTTTTACGCTCAAAATTTCTGAAGCATAGAATAAACTCACTGCTTTAAGTTCTTAAAAAAACTCATGTTTCCTTGAAAATATCTGAAATGATATATGATGCGCTCCCCTTCACCATACATCAACGTCCACTTTTGAGGAGTTATCGTGCACGTCCAGAGCATTGTACACAATGATTTGATTGTAATATTATTAATAAATTAATGCATTATTTTTGATGAAAATCCAGAAATGCTAAAATAAAAGCTTTGAACTTAAGGTTAATTTTGTGTTAAAATAAAAATAAAAAAAAAGAATAAAATTGTTGATAACAAAGTAAAAAAAAAAATTTGTTGATAAAACAATAAAAAAAAAATAAAGCAAAATATGTGAATAATAAACTGTAAAATGTTAATTTTGGTTCTTGTTCAGAATTCACCCTATATTGAAATAAAAACAAAAATATAGAAAAATTTGTATGATGTACATACTTGTGATGGAACGAAAATGTCATAGTCCATAAATCATATAAATTGGTCAAGTAGTCTTTTTTTTTTTTTTTTTAATTAAGAAAATCAAATTTTATGAGGAAATGGGGACAGAGTATTTCGCTCCGCCATCTAGAATAAACAAATGGAGATAATTCAATTTGAACTTAAGAACAAGATTTTTTTTTTCAGCCTTGTAATGGCTATAATTTCCCATTAATCACTTAAAACTGTAAAAAAAACAAAACAAAAAAAAAAACGATTTTCTATATATAAAAAAAACTACTTAATAAATTTACATGATTTTTGGAATATGATCTTTTCTGTGCATCAAAAATTTTTTCTGTATTTTTGTTTTTAAATATGAGGGAATTGTGGACAAGGACCTCATTTTTAAATTGAAATTATTTGAAGCATTAAGATTAATCAGCTGCAAATATAGATTTATAATATAAGACTAGTTTCATTGGATAAAAAAAAAATAATGAAAAAATGCAACAATCTATTATATAAAAGATGGTTGCTTGACGCAGTTTCTGAAACAAACATCTGCTTTGGTATCACTTTGACCAAGTTTTGGAAAACAATTTATTCTTTTGAAGTAACTTTGGAGTATATTAACGAATATGTACTTATAAAACACATATCTTTTCATTCAAAAATTTAAGGAAACTAATTCTATAAATAGATTTGAAGTTATTTCCCTTAACCAATTTAATTACAGAAATAAAAAAAGGAGTATACAAAGGTTCTTTCTTATTCATTTCCAAGCAATCCAGAGAAGCTTTGCTGATGAAAAAGTATAAGAAACAGATTCAAATTGCTTGCATAATTTTTACCTTGAAACACAAAAAACCTTTGACTCAAATCTCAGTGTCCTAACTGACGACGTCAATTCAAATTTTTGTGACAAAACATAGCACCATTTGTGGCTTCAATGTGCGACAGCTTCTCCATAGTGAATAACCATCCATAGTGAAGAGTCGCACCCTTGAAAAGATAACCTTTAGACAAAGCACGACCGATCTAAAGGAGTAAACCTTGATAAACTATGTTGCTAGCCCAGTGGGATAGCAGGATAGTTTATCAAGGTCCTGTGACGTCCAACGAAAGTGTGGTAGTCGCTCAGAAAATTACATGTTCTTGGCAACGGACAGTCAGATTGCTCCAGTTAGTGGAGAATTATGATGAGATACGGCATAATTCACGTTGATACACAGGTTCCCATTAAGCAACGTTGAGCTTGGTCAGTACTGAAATAGATGACCATTTGAAAATTCCAGGTGCTGTATGTGCTCTCCGCTTATCTCAGCATTGTTTCCCGTCATCTAGCACTTCTCCTTACTACTGGACTCAAGCAGTGTCAATTCAAAAGAGATATAGTTGGAGATTGCACAACCCTTGACTCAAAATGACATGTACAGCTACCCTTACAGAGGGTATTCATTGTCTCTTGAGACTGAACGAAGGCATCGCATGATGAGATAGCATCTCGACAAAGTACCCATCCCATTGGATGTAAAAATTTGTTTCAATCTCATATGTCATGTCAAACATGGCAGAACTTCCAACCCTCGGACACAGAGAAGAAAGAAAAAACCGAGTAAGAAGATATCAGAGGAGTAAAATCAAATGCTTAGACCTAGATAGTATGCTAACTAGTTGAAGAAAATAACACAAAGCTAAATAGATGAAAGGTGAAGTCCATTAAGCTCATAAAATACTAATAATGCAGGCATTGAAAATTGAAATTAGCTCTATAGTTAGAACTTCGGGTCAACCAGAGTTATTATTATTATATACTAGCAAAGTCCCAACATTAACATTTGACCTTTACCTTGAAAAATAGTGTATTCCATCTAGGTCGGAGACGATCATCATGTCAGGTTTGGTCATGATCAGTCCAGTAGTGTAGGCTGTAGGAGAGTATATATATATATATATATATATATATATATATATACACACACATGCTATGATTTTGACCTTGAAAAATGGTGTGCACCATTTCTATGAACCCTCATAATACCAGGTTTGGTCATGGTTGATTCAGTGGTTTAGGTTGTAGGAGAACTGTACACACCCCCACACAAACACTACTACTTTATATATTACATGACAACTACAGATGCCAAAAAATGATGTATTCAGCATTGAATATACATGTTCCAAAAATCTAACCAAGTTTTAGTGCACAATTGCTTTGGAGTTAAAATAAAAAAATTTTAATGTCTATCTCTCTCTCTCTCTCTCTCTCTATATATATATATATATATGATTATTTCATTTAATCACATAAATTAATATACAAAAATATAATTTTATGCGTAAATTTAAGCCTGATGAATTCTCACGAGAATGAAATACAGAATATTCTGCGTAGCTTAATTGCCATATATATTTTCATAACTTACTATATATATATATACTTTTATTTATATTCAAATAAAAACCTTTTATTTATCAAGGCCTTAAGGCCACTCGAGGATAAGGGTTACTGAGTGTACAGTAGTCAATGGGACAATACTATAGTAATTGTTAGTAGTGGAAATTTGGTAAATTGGATTACTTAAGGGGACGACACATCAAGAACTTGTTTACGTTGGACTTGATGATCATATTGTAATTAGCTGAAAAGCAGGGAAACGAAACAGAGTTCCATGTGTGCGCAGTTTTAAGAAAGAAGCTTTGTTCATGGAATCTATGTTTAGGTTTAGACACAGATAAAGAGTGGGGAAATTATTGATAGTGGTTTCAGCTAGGCGAGTGTTTTTCAAGAAAGTTTGGTGAAGAAGGACCATAGATTGCAGCCCATCTGAGCACTTGCCATGAAAATAACGATAAAGCAGAGACAGACTCACAGCGTCTCTTCTGTAGGAAAGAGGTTGCAGAGAAGAGAAAAGAGCATCCCTCATTAGGCTATGAAGTCTATTTTGAACAAGGCAGGATAAGGTGCTTCTAGCAGCTTCTGCCCAGATGTGACAACAGTACTCCATTCTTGGACGTACTTGGCTCTTATACGAGTAGAAAATTGCATCAGCAGTGAAATATTTACTGGAGCAGTAGAATGATGCCACCATTTTTCCAGAGACCTTGGCAACAGATTTGATGTACATGTTCCATTTCAGATCAGGAGCAAAGGTCAAAAATAATTGTTCAAACAATCAAAACATGGAGTCCCTGAAGACGAGAACCATTCATTTCAATTGATGACAGACGGGGGATCAGAGTGTTGATGATGTAAAGATAGAAGCTTGGTTTTAGATACATTAAAATTAATCAGCGACTTCTTCCACATGCTCAAGATCAGAGGAGAGAGAATTAGAGAGAACTTGGTCATTTACGGCCTTTGAATATCTTTGAATATTCTTAACTTGGAAAAATGTATATATATATATATATATATATATATATATATATATATATATATATATATATATATAGATAGATAGATAGATAGATAGATAGATAGTTAGTTATTCACAGATAGCTATTTTGTATGTTTTACATATATAGAAGGGGGGCATGTGTGTGTGTAAAATAATGAAAACACTTAGCATCATAATTTTGAAGTATAACCATCAAAATCTTATGTTTTTAATTCATCATTAATGTTGCATAATATTCTTTTCAAAATTGCTATTTTTCATCAGATAAAAGTGATTAAAATTCATTAAAATGACAGATCTATCAAACAGGCCAGATTGTTAGTTTGCAAAAATTATAATTATTATTATTGTAATTATACTATGACTCTGAAAAGATCAGATCTAATAAATAAAATAATGTTGGGAGATTATATCCCCCTCCCATTCAAAAAAAAAAGTTATTAAAAAAATTTACAAAAATATAGAAAAAGAAGTCAATCATCAGATAGTGGTTTGGCAAATTTATCAGGTAACCAAAGGTGCAAATAAATAAATAATAATAATAATAATAAACAAACAAAGAAAAACAAAATACAGGTGTGTGTGTGTTTTCCCAAGGAAATCTTAATAACAAGGCAAAAATACGGTGTAATGGTAGTTGGTCGAAGCATGTGGATTAAAAAAAAAAAAAAAAAAACATAGCGACAGGTAAGAAAGATTAACAAGAGAGAGAGAGAGAGTTAGGGGGAGTGGGGTAGCAGTCAATAAAAAAAAAATTTTTTTTAAATAAATAAATAAAAGACGTAACTGCCGGAAGGATTAAATTTTGAAATATGGTCAAAGGAGGTCATGTGCTCAACAAAGTGGTCAACGAAGGGTGAAAAAGAAAGTGAACAAATTCAGGTGTGACCAAAGAACTAGAGAAGAGGCAGCAGGCAAGGTGGACAACCTGACGATGCTCTGCGAAGGACCTCAACATTCGTTTCTGGTTCAGGCCCACACGGTGGTGGAATGGACAAGTTGGTGCCTGGCTCTGGCACGGAATTATCGTCATCGGTTTGGGTCAACTGAGAAGAGAATGTGTGCAATTTTTCTTGCACAGACAGCAAGTGACTTTCAGGAGTCTGGGAAGAAACCGACACCTGGTCTGACTTCACATTAGACGGTGTTTGTAAATTTGCATTGGTCTTGTGATTACCGTCGACACAACTGGAGACTGGGGAGGGTTCATTTACTAAAGAGGAAGGATTCATCATAGGTGTTTCACACAGGTTTTTGTCTTGTCTACTTGGAGAAGGTTGCTGAGGTTGTTTTGTCAACTGATCTACGGTTGAAAAGCGTTTCAGATATTTAGACGGGTTAAAAACAGGCTCTTCTTCATTATCAAATATTTGGTCAAACCCTACCGATTCCTGCCTCTTCACTTCAGGAGGAGGAGGAGGAGGTGCTGGTTGGCTCGTCGTTGGTTTAGGTTTAGTTGCAGATTGAGCCTGGGTTTCTTCTGTTGGCGCAGCTGAGAAACGTTTCATGTATCGTGAAGGGTCAAAAACAGGTTCTTCAACATCATCAAATATCTGGTCAAACCCACAAGATTCTTGCCTCTGGACCTCAGGAGGAGCCGGCTGGCTTACAATTGGTGTACTTTCAGACGCAGGTGTGGGTTGAGGTTCTGTTTTTTGTAAACTTGAAAACTGTTTCTTATACTGTGATGGATCAAAAATGGGTTCATCGACGATTTCAACTATCTGGTCAATCCCTACAGATTCCTGTCTTTGAACTTCAGGGACAGCAACAGATGAGTTGGCATCTGAAGCAAGAATATCCTCAGGAACCGAAGCAGCAGAAGCCAATGGGGATGCAGGTGATGGCTTGATTTCAATCAGTGGCTCCACTTCCTTTTTGTTTGCCTTCTCAGGCACTTTTGAAGGTTTGCTTGTGTCAACCAAACTCATACGCTTTCGAAATTTTGAAGGATCAAAAATAGGATCTTCATTCATTTCAACTCTTAGTTTTTCAATTTCATCATCCTCGGATTCCATTTTTGCCGGTGGAGGAGTAGGCGTGCGTGGTCGAGGTGGGGTCTTGGGTCTGGGTGGTAGTTCTTCTATTGTGTGCGATGCCGTCCATGGTGCAAATTTAGACTCCACAGTTTGGACAGCAATGTCTCGATAGTACTCAATCAGTTGGCAATATTTTTCCTCCTCACTGATTTCCAAAGGTTTCGACTGAGTTTGTGTAATTTGCTCAGCATAGACGATAGCAGCCTTGAGAAGTTCTGGAACATCATCTGTTTGCATTTCAATTGTGGTCGTATCTACAACTTTGCGAAAGGTGGCTGGGTCAGGTTCATCAGTTTGAGTGGCCTTAGGCCGGCGACCAACGATCGGAGCAATGCGATAGTTGTCGGTTTGCGTACATTTATTCTGCTTATATTCTTCATCCCAGGCTAGAGGACGAAAAAGAAACAAGACAACGTTACCAAATTTAAACTAAATAATATGACACCATGAACAGGAATTTAGAACAGCAGATGAGCAGCATAAAAATGAGACGGTCATGAACTGAACTGCAGATGTCACAAATGTGGATGCAGAAAGTAGAGATCAGAAAGAGGCTGATTCACAAGACGGACGGGAAACAAGTACAATTCAAGTTCGATGAAACGATTACAAGATGGCGGTAAACGTCTATGTGCATCTGTAGACATGTTTGTAAGAGTTGTAATGTTTAGAAGCACAAAAAAAAAAAAAAATATAAAACTGGTCGACCATAATTGAGGGTAATCCAAAGGTTCCTTTTTCATTGGCTATTACATAGAGATGTAGGGAATGGTGCCACTCCTCTCCTAGGATTACACCACTTAACCTTGATCCTCATCTTACAATGCTGAATGTTTAACAAGTAAGTATTAAATACAATTTTTAGAGTTTTTGGTATAACTTAACTGTGGATTAAACCCTGGTCTCCCAGTTCATCAGTAAACATTAACTATTATGCCAACCAGTACAAATAAACCATAATATTTTACTTTAAACTTTAATTTGAAATTTTGGGGAGTTGAATCTTCTCCACATTGAAAACCAATCTTGTATTTAACTCTGCTCTCATGGGGAGGTAAGTAAATAGAGAGCGATGTCAGTTTGATGTAAAATTGAAGCCTAAAATACATCTTTGTATTGCCAAGCTCTGCAGATATCTTTCGAAAATGTTTGAAATATTAGAAATATGCAAAAAGAAATTTCTACTTATTTTAAGCAGTGAATCCATGCATTTTAAGTATCACTGAATTGGTAATTCAAAATGGCTACAACGGGATACTTAGTTGTATTTCCAAATAGTCTCACATTTTTTATTTGATCTATTACTAAAGCATTTTTTTTTTTGTCTTTGGCATATGGAGAAAAAACTTGTCACATTATTAAATATATCTATAAAAAAAAATCTGTTTCAAGTTAACAAGAAGCATGTTTGTATTGTTTTGTTTGCTTGGGCAATTATTCTCATCTTTGGTGTTATTGGCACAACATTTCGGTTGTTGAAAGCTAAGCTCTTCGTCGATGGAGGATTAGGTTACTGAAGAAAGCAGCTCATATGGTGGATAGCAACAACATCCTAAGCAGTCTAAGTATTGAATTTAACCACATTTGGAAGCCATTAATTACAAATTTATATGGGGAAAATAAGAAAAAAATAACAAAAAAATAAGCCCAACCCAATGGAGATAATCCCCCACCTTTTTTTCTTAGAGTTGCCTCCCTTGCACTGTATTTTCTAGAAACAACGGGGGGGGGGACAAAAACACATGTAAGTTGTCTATCCACGGTTTCATAAAACATTTTTTCACTAAGATTGATGCTAATAAGCATAAGGATTCAGCTAAAAATTGAATCATAGTCTTAAAAAATACCTTAGTGACCCCTGAAAATTGACCCTTTTAATAATTTACGGACACACCCTCAAACCCATGATCCGATTTCTTAGTTGAAAAAAAAAAAAACATGAAGTTTACACCTGACGAAGGTTGTAGGTTTCAATAACCGAAACGTTGTGCTAAGAAATGATTTACTTGTGCTAATAATACCCAAGATGAGAATAATTGTTCAAACAATCAAAACAATACAGATATTCATACCTCATCTCAATAATTCAGAACTGCATTAACAAGAAGCAGTTTTTATACTAGTTTAATAATTCTGCTTAATAAAAATTAAAAAAAAAAAAAAAAGATAAAATAAGAAAATTTTCCTTTACATTTTTTTTATTATTAATGATTTACTTTTCTGTATTTTTGTTTTTTATTGTTCCTTTATGGATAAAATCAGTTAAAGAAAATAAGTCAAGAGGCTAAAAGTATTAAATAGTTAACAGTCGAGAACTCAGAAACAAAAGATAAAAATTCATAGTGAAAACAGTAAAATTAAATTCTCTATGTACCCCTATACTTTTAAATGTGGAAACTAAGATTTTTAGATTTTTATTTTGATGATAGTTTGTCTTATTGATAGATCAAAACCAATATGGTGGCCGAGATTATTGCTTAAATTTGCTTAAGTGATTAAGTGTGGTTCTATAATTCTTTTTTTTTTTGGAAAGGGGTGCTTGCCACTCAGATTTAAGGTTAGTGATAAGGTAAATTTTTTAATTTTTATACTATCTTTTCAGCATGAAGTTGACCAAATTTAAGCAATTACATTGAGTCTGCCATTTTGGTTGTCATCTATATATATAAAAGCGAAAATGTATGTATGTATGTTTGTGTGTCTCTAAAAACTTTCGACAGGCACGACGAAAATTCCCAAACTCGGTATCATATCAAAGCCCCATCCTTCGCTCAAAAAATTGGCCAAAAACGTCCATTTTCGCCATGACCTGATTTACTTTAAATAGTTGAAAAACTGAACAAATTTCATGTATATCGTGTTAGGTCAGTTGATTAGCGCGTTGGTTCATTATCTAAACGTTTTGGGTTCGAATCGTGGTGTGAGATGTCTTCTTTTCTTTTTCGATTTTTAAAATTTAATTATTGAACCAATGTTATTAAAGCCATTTTTCACGTAACGTTCATTTTTCTGTTTTTGTTTTTACTTTGCTTATCCACCCCTGACCACACACCGAAAAACACCCGGGTACCCACTGATTTTTAAAATTTTAATATCGAAACAGGCTTATTTAAGCCATTTTTCACGTGTTCGTTTTTCTGTTTTCATCGTTTGTTTGCCTTACGTTAGTATTTTTCCCTGGCTTAAGTTTTAACGTTGTTTTCTTTTTTTACTTCGCTAACAAACCTGGTCATTGACGTCGTCGTCGTTGTCGTCATAACGCTCGACAACTTCCATGCGTGCACTTGTCAATTTGATTCTTAAATATTCAAACATCTTTCAGTAACTCATTCTGGCTGGCCGATTTTATTTTTAACCTTCGCCTCAGGGCCTCGGGTTCGATCCTACCAACTTTTACCCCCTCCCCCCTCGTTTCTTTTTTATTTCACCACACACACCTACAAACACCCGGGCAACACCGGGTAGCCTCACTAGTCTATATATATAAAAGCGAAAATGTGTGTATGTATGTATGTGTGTTTGTGTGTCTGCTAAAAACTTTCGACAGACACAACAGAAATTCACAAACTCTGTATCATATTGAAGCTCCATCCTTCGCCCGAAAAATATCGAAAAATTGGCCAAAAACGTGCATTTTTTCACCCCAAAATTAAAATAAATAGTTGAAGAACTGACTAAATTTCATGTACGTCCTGTTAGCTCTGTTGGTTAGTGCGTTGGCTCATTATCTAAACGTTTTGGGTTCAAATCGTGGTGTGAGATGTCTTTTTTTTTTTTTTTTTCGATTTTTAAAATTCAAATATTGAACCAGTGTTATTTAAGCCATTTTTCACGTAACGTTCATTTTTCTGGGTTTTTTTTTTTTACTTCGTACCCACAGATTTTTTAAATTTTAAAATCGAAACAGGCTTATTTTTCACGTGTTTTTTTTTGGTTTTAACGTTCGTTTTTCTGTTTTCTTTTTTTACGTTTAACATCATTCGTTTGCCTTACATTAGTTCTTTTTGTGTTTTTTTTCAATGTTTTGATTACACCTCCCCCGCTTAAGTTTTAACGTTCATTTTTATGTTTTCTTTTTTTACTTAGCTTATAACAAACAAACCTAGTTGTTGACCTCATTCGCTGAAAAGCTATTGCTTACGTCGTAACTCTCTACGACTTCCATGCGGGCACCTGTCAATTTGGTTCTTACTTAAATAAATTCAAACATCTTTCAGTAACTCATTCTGGCTGGCTGAACGGTTCATGTTTTTTTCACATTTTATTTTCAAACTTTGCCTTAGGGCTTCAGGTTCGCCCCCCCCCCCCCGTTTTTTTTTTTTTTTTTTTTTTTTTTTTTTTACACAGTGATCACCACTTATCAAGGCCCGGAAGCCATTCAGGGATAAGGGTTATTGCAAGTACATTACGTTAGTGTGGAGATTTGATGAAGTGTTTACTTAAGGGGGCGGTTCATTAGGAATTTGTTAACGTTGGACTTGAAGACATCCAAGTTGTAGTCCGGTGGGAAGCAGGCAGACGGAACAGAGTTCCACAGGCGTGCAGTTCTAAGAAAGAAGCTTTGTTCATGGAATCTGCGTTTTGATTTAGGCACAGATATAGAGTGGGGGAAATTTTTCACAGTGGCTTCAGCTAGACGGGTGTTTTTCGTGAAAGATTGGCGAGGGGGGACCAGAGATTGGAGTTAAGACGAGCACCTGCCATGGAAATAGCGATAAAACAAGGATAGGCTCGCAACGTCTCTTCTGTGGGAGAGAGGTTGCAGGGTAGAGAAAAGGGCATCCCCCACTAAGCCACAAAGTCTATTTTGTACTCTGTCAAGGCAGGATAGGCGGTTTTTAGCAGCTCCTGCCCAGATATGGCAGCAGTATTCCATCCTTGGACGTACTTGGCTTTTATATAGATAGAGAATTGCATCAGTAGTGAGATATCTTCTGGAGTGGTAGAAGGATCCCACCATCTTTCCAGCGACCTTGGCAACAGATTTGATGTACGTGTTCCATTTCAGATCAGGAGTAAAGGTCAAACCCAGAAGCTTGTCAAAACACGGGGCCTCACCCAGACGAGAGCCATCCATTTCAATTGATGCCAGATGGGGATCAGAGCGTTGATGATGTAAGGATAGGAGTTTGGTTTTGGATGCATTAAAGGTAACCAGCCACATCTTCCCCCACTGAACCACGCGCTCGAGATCAGAGGAGAGAGAATCAGAGAGAACTTTGTCATTTACAGCTTTTGATGTGTTACCGTAGGTGGTCGTGTCATCAGCATAGATGTCAACGAATGATTTAAGTATGTATTTAGGGAGGTCATTGATGTAGATCAGGAAGAGAGTTGGGCCCAGGATTGACCCCTGACACACACCCAAAAACACCCGGGCAATGCTGGGTACCCACCGATTTTTTAAATTTTAATATTGAAACAGGCTTATTTAAGCCATTTTTCACATATTTTTTTTTTTTAAGGGGGGGGGGGTATTTTTCAGAATTTTTAAAGTTTTAACATTCGTTTTTGTTTTCTTTTCCGATTTTTACATTTAACATCATTCGTTTTCCTCACATTAGTTTTTTTGTGTTTTTTCGATTTTTTTAAGTTTTAACTTTTTTTAAATATAATATTTAATTTTTATGTAAAAAAAAATATTTAATTCGCTTATTCTTATGTTTTGATTACTCCCCCCCCCCCCCGCCCGAGTACTCCCCCCCCCCGCTTTATTTTAACGTTCGTTTTTCTGTTTTGTTTTTTTAGTTTACTTTTTTTTTTACTTCGCTTATTCTTATGTTTTGATTAAAAAAACCCAGCCCCGCCTGTGCACACACACCTCCAAACACTCGGGCAACGCCGGGTAAGCCCCCCCCCCCCTCGAGCTAGTATTTAATAAAACGCATAAACATTGAAATAAAATTTTGCAATAATAAATATTAGTTTCTTCACGTATCTGTGTCAGTAGAGAATTTAATTTCATTGTGTTTGTTTGAGTTAGTTGTTTTAATTCTTTGTTAAGGAGTTTTTGACTGTTAACTATATATATAAAAATATCTTTAATATGTTATGAAAAGGAGTCGAGTTAACACTTCTGGTCCTAACACGTCACTTTCTTCAAAGCTAACAGATGAAGCAAGAAGTGTCCAAAGAGAAGAGACGAAATCATCCAAATAAGGTGAATATATGAGACTGGATCAGTTGGAGTCAATTACTTTCAGCAGACTCATCTACATATTAATACGATAGCGTGGCTGTTATTTTGTGTGTCACGATTACATCTTTTTTCTTACACGTAACTGTCATTTAATTGCTATGACCTTCCATTTCTTGTAATAAATAATTTTAGTAAGAATTCTTGATAAGTTTTGGTTTCGATTCAAGCTGATGCACCCAAGTCATATGGATATATTTTTCTATTTTTGAAATCACAACTCTATAATATATATAAGAATCAATAAAAAAATTGACTTTAATATATACAAAATCAGCATAAATTTAAATATATTTAAGTGTATTCTATGACCGGTTACCCGGGTGTCTCTGTTAGTTTAAATACTTTTTCAGTTTTAACAAAAAAAAAAAAAGCTACAATAATATCAGGGTGTATCTATTCACGCTGAACATTCACAGAATGCCAACATCAATATATTACATATGAAAGAGTTCACTGTGGAATTTTCGCAGGTCTGGCTAGTAACTCTTGAGTCTTATTTTGTCCTTCAAGCTTCACATTCCATAAGCAATGATTATGACAAAAAGGGAAAGTTTTCTGGTCAGAATCTATCCATGTAACACTTATTGTTGGCTGTTTCTTGACCTTAAGTGGTATTTTTTTTTTTTTTTTTTAGCTTCATACATTCAAGTTGTCTGGAGTGATTTCCATTAAAAAAAAAAACAGATGGAAAGAACGGAGGGGTACATAGAATAAAAGATACACAGTGAGGATGGGAAATGGAGATGAAACAATAGATGACAATATAAAAAGAAAAAACAAAAAAACAAAAAAAAAAAACAAAGACCAGCAAAGCAAGTATCAATAATCAGGATCTTTCGTTTGCTTTAACCCCCACCCTCTTTTGCACTTTCCAAGAATGAATACCACAACAAAAAAACTGGCATTTGTTGGAGAAAAAACAAAAAGGAAAGCAAAGATCTCACATTGTTTGCAACCTTAAAATATTAGAAAAAATCTGATTCTTTTTTTTTTCTTAAAGAGGCTGAAAAAGATGTTGCATTAGAATTCAAATTGGACTACATCTAAAATATTGATATTTGTAAGTAGGCAAATTCTTAGACAAAATGAAAGAAAAGTTGTCTCCATCAGTATAGACGTAACTATGTGCACAAGACAAAAATCAGCACCAAAACAGGATTCAAGATAAATCCCTATGTGAAAAGACCAAAAAGAGTTACGAAACAAAGATAGCTGAATACTCTACACCAAGATCTCAAGATGGTCAGGCTTCATTCTAACCAAACCATTAATCATTTATGGTAGAGAGAGGGAGATCTAGTGTAGTTCTCTGCTGTACAGAAAAATTATTTTTTTTTATATATATTACAATTTAAAATCCAGGTCATTCATCCACAAAGTTTCAAGTTCATAAAACAAATTTGAACAAGTAAACGGATCAAGTCATCAATTTGTTGACAAAATCTTTAAAGATGTTGGAGTTGTTTTATATGTACAAGAAGTAGGAGAGCATTTTTTTTTTAATTATATATCACTGTGAAATAAATATTAAAATTTTAAATTTAAGAAAGCCAAAACGATATATGCTTTTTTATTTTTTTTACCTTTAAATATATGGAGCAGTTTTCACTTTGGTTGAGGCATTTTAAAGCGATTTCTTTGTCAATCATTTTTTTCTTTCTTGGAGATATAAAATAAAAATCTTTCTGGGTAGTAGTCAGTTGGGATGTTAGATATTGTCACATAAGCCACGTGCTTACACTAGAGACTTAAAAACTGCCCATTTAAGATCCCAACAGCCTATTACCCAGAGATATTTTTACATCTCA
Source organism: Euprymna scolopes (assembly GCF_053919585.1). Lineage (NCBI taxonomy): Eukaryota > Metazoa > Mollusca > Cephalopoda > Sepiida > Sepiolidae > Euprymna > Euprymna scolopes. The sequence continues at coordinate 32,328,443 of NC_136520.1, forward strand.
AAGAAGGAGAAAGAAAGATTAACAAAAAGAAATCACTTATCAATGCCTCGATTGAGACAAAAGCTTGTTTTATATTTTTAAAGATAAATAAATATCTCTTTTAAAGAAAAATAAAAGCATATGTCGTTTTGCCCTTTTTGAATTTCTAAATGTTTATATATCTTTTTGGTCTCTTAGTCTTACTGGATTCTAGGACAAGAATTCATCTAATCTGGTGAAGTATTCAGCTTCATGTTGCTACTTGCAGTAACATCACTTGAAAAAGGTGTACCATTCTTCGTAAAAGCTAGTGTGAGTTAGCCATACTAAGGAAATGTTATTTGGGTTGCGAATACTATGTCATTTTGAATATTTAGTCAGAGTTTATGCGTAGGGAAAAATATCATCAGGCAAAGTTGTCCTGACAAACCCCTGTACATAGAGGCCTTAGACATTCGAAAATAGTGTCCAGTAGACATTATGTTTGTGCGTGTGTATGTATGTATGTATGCAGACACAATAATGATAGATTGCAACAATTAAATGCTTGTCATAGGTGCTATTTATTGTGTTTACTAGTTACATTACACTTCAAGTTTGTATGATGCATGAAAGAAAAATAAACACAATAAAAATATAATTTATTGTAATTTATCGTTTTGTATCATTCTGCTCCATTTAGAAATTAAAACTTTTTAAACAGAGCACACAAAACAAACATTACATAAAAATACTAGGTAATAGTCAGCTAACATACTTCCTAACTTTCAGCATGGCTGCTTCCAGAAATGGTGAGAGGACAAATCAGTTCATTTGCTTTTCTTCTCCCGCGCTTATATCTCTCCCCTGTGAATGTACTCTTTTTATTACATTTTTCTGATCATTCTTTTTTTTTTATTCAATAATCATTGAAAAGGTTTTTTTCAGTCTTATTTTAATTAAGAATTATTAAAATTAGTTTTGTTTTTTGAAAGAATTACTGAAAGCACTTTAAACATTTTTTTAAACTATTTTGGGAATATTATGTATTGGATACAATTTTTTTATGTCGAAATTTTGTATTTTCGATTTCAATAATTTTATTTTTATACTTTCATAATCATATTTATTATATAAATTCAAATAAACTTACTTTTTAAATTAAACAAAAATATTTTATAATGTCAAACATATTCCTTATAAAATTTCAAATAAAATAAACTTTAAAGATTAATTGTGTTATTTTTATCTACATAATTTTATTGTATATTTTTCAATAATATCCTTTTCTTATATTTTAATAAATCGCTTCACAATAGAAACACTGAAGAATAAAAGTGAAGGAACTGATTTGCCTTGGTAATGCTACGTCTTGTCACCACTTCCAGTACCGCTATGTTGGAAGTTAGGAAATACATTAGCTGACTAACCAAATATAAAAGCATATATATATATATATATATATATATATATATATTAATTGGAATAGGAATTAATTTCCAATAGCAAAAATGAAGCTTAACAATTAATATTTTACATTTGCAAATAGAGCTATTAAATTAAAGATTACATCATTCTATGATTGTATATATTCATTGGCACTCATTGATCATGTCTGATCTTGGTTCTGTGCCTTGAAGAGAGGAGGCTGGTGGCAGGAGGTGCAAGCATTCTTGGCATCGAGCTCACTTCTCCTGTCACGACTGATGTAGTTTATCCTTGCCTCTCTCGAGACCACTGATGACCTGGTGTTTCCACAGATGGCTCTGATCAGCAAATATCTCCCAACTTCGAAGATCTATACCGATCTCTTTCATATCTCTTTTACACGCGTCTTTGAATTGAATACATATATTGAGTTGAAGTTTGTTTACAAGTTCATTCCGAATATTTTAGATGAGAAATCAATGTATTAAAGAATAACAAATTTTAACAGCTACCAAAAAGAGGCCAGTTTAGGCTGAACTTAATATAATTCTCTGTTGTGTGTTAAGTATTGTTATCATAAATATTTATCCTTTCTCTGGAAAAAAATAAGATGAATTTTAGAAAAAATTAGATGAATTTACAAGAAAAGGAATGTAAAATTCATGTTGACTTCTGATACATAATTCTATCAAAAGGACATTGAAAAATAGTGATCGATATGTTACTGTAAAATAGACACATAGAAAATAAAAGGAATTACAAGTAAAGAAAAAAATGAAAAAGAAAAATCAAGATGTTTCCTTCTCTTCAACATCGACAATTTACAAAAAAACCTGCTCCAAAACCTGAAATAAAAAATAAAAAATTAAAAAGAAAAGAGAAATGGTTTACTAATGGCTTTTAAGTAAACATGTTGCCAGCATCCAATTTTAAACAGCAGCAGCAGCAATCAGTTTTCAAATTGTCCAATCAAATTTTAAAACTGATCAGAAAGTACCTCTTTCCTTCTTTTGTTAATTCAAATTCAAGCGGGTTTCCAACCTCATCTTTAAAGTTTCCGCAAATAAAAATACAGATACACACAAAAAAAATCTGTCAATGATGAGTTTCCTTTTATATATATATGAAGTTTTTTTTTTTAAAGGATTATAATCCAACAGAATGTATAAAGACATGGAAATTAATTCAAGGTAAACAACTGTTATATTCTTCAATATAAAAGGAGTTATCACCCTTGCTGATTTTTATTTTTAATTGATTATTTAAAAATGTCTCATATTAGCGGACATATGGGTTGGACGAAGTCATTTTTAAAATAAAATGCAATAAAGTACATTACCAATAGTATGATACAACAATAGAAAATGCAATTTGGTTAGTCAGAAGAAAAGTTTGAATTGTTAGATTAAAAGCTATTTGGGTCCAATATAAAAAATCTGATCAAGATAAAATTTTGGAATGTTCATTCAAGAATATTTTACACAGGTTTCAAAGCTAGATCAGATGAAAAATTATTCATTTTTTTATTCTCTTGGTCCATTTCAAGCAAACAAAACCAATCAGAAGATATAAAATAATGATAAACACATACCATACTTTTGGCAGCATGTATATCCAAGTAGACACATACACACACACACATATATTATATTGGTTGTGAAGTTAAACTCAATGGATATTCCACTGTTTCAATTCAAAGTTTCTATTATGTGATTTCAGTTTGGACAAGACTAAAAAGTAAAAGCATATCAAACAAAGTTTGGTATTTTACTGACAATGAAATCCACACGCACACAAAAAAACAAAAAAAACTAAATCATATTAATATACTTTGCCATAAAAGCCATAATTTCCAATATACAAGTTAATGGATTGATTTGATTGTTTATAGGTTGACCATTCAACTTTCAGAATCAAGCCTCATCTTGGTATAAAAATCAAAGTCAATCTCTTCATATCAGGTTATCTCCTCATGTGAAACAAAGTGCGTTCATAGTTATATATACATGTTTGTGTGTGTAGGGCCTTGAAACACCCATGTACGTAGATTACTGTTTTTAAAAAATAATAAATACGCCCAAATAAAAAGAGGGCGACTTTCTAAGAAAACATAGGATCTCCAAGGTGGAGACGATAACCTGAATATCATTTGAAAAATCAACGACAAAACTACATAAATAGATAAATGATAAAAACTAAGTAAATTGCTTATGGCATCATAGCGTGATGAATCAAGATGCTGGACTGAAATACATAAGGTCCGGGGTTCGAGTCCTAATAACAGTCAAGCTACGCTGAAGAGGGGTAGGACCCTGAAACACGCGTGTGTGTAGATTACTGTTTTTAAAAAATAATAACTATATATATATATATATATATATATATACACACACATATCTCAAAAGTAGACAATTTTTTTCAAAATGTATTTAACAATTATCTCCCTTAGAACATTTTTACAAAGCAATAAAACATTTGAACAAAGTAACAAAATTTTTTATAAGATCTTGTATTTTTAATTTTATCTTTCTGACTTGTACATTAGCAAATTGAAAAAAAAAAATGCTAGTTTTTTTTTTCAGTTTTTTTACATTACTGAAAATTTATTATTGCTGTACAATTCAAGCTTTGATTTTATGGCTTCATTGATGAAAATGAAACTTGAAAATAAATCATCTTGGTTGATACAACTACTTTTTCTAAATGCATAATAGCGTTTTTATTTTAGAGGTGACAAACTTAAAAGTTTTCTTTAATTGCATATTTGCCAACAGTCAGTGATTCTGAGTTCAGTTTGGTTTGACAATTCATCATAAAGAGACTGACACTATAGCATTTTGAAACATTTGATGAATGAATAATTTCAAGAGATGAATCTCAACTGGTCACCTCGTTTGTGCGATTTAACCCCATTAGATCATTTTCTTGGAGGATATGTAAATCTTATGTTTATGTTGATAAACTTAACAAAATAGACCACTTTGAAAATAACATTTGATGCGTTATTGCCGAAATACAGTCTCCTTTAATATGTAGAGTTTGTGGAAATTAGACTTCTAGATTAAACCATATATGTGTGAACCACGGGTGGCCATATGCCCGAAATTGTATTTAAATTATAAATGCCAAAGAGTAATCTTTTGAAATAAACCACTGTATGATAAAAATATTTTTTCTTGTGATTTATTTTAATTTAAAGTTTGCTGCCTCTAGAAAAAAATAAAAACGTTTGTATTTATTAAAATCAAAGTTTATTTGTCCATATCAAGTTATCTTTTATGTGAAACACAGTCTTCATAATTTGAAAATAAAATATTTTAGATCGAAATAGATACACATAAAATGAAAATGATAAGTATTAACATTATTAATGTATCAAAAGTTTAAAAACAAGGAATTAAACGAAAGATTTTCCTTATTACATGGATGATGCGTCATAAGATGTGACCAGTCTCTTTTATATACACATACATACATCCCAGATTAAAGGTATTCAAGAGTGATAACTAATGAGTTTAATGAGGTTATTAAGGGTGCTCAATAAAAGAAAAGCAAGATTTATTTTTATTACGCTAAACAGACTTACATGATCGTGACTCTGAACATATTGTTTCAGACAAATGGTCAGTTAAAACCAGAAGTCTTCATCAGGCGACTTAATAAATGGTTGCATTCCACAGAAAGAAACCAGTCTTAAAAAACTAAAAAAAAACTAAAAAAATTTTGAGGACTGATTTTACCTGATTTTAACAGACCATTGGTCTGAAACATTAGCATGTCCAGTGTTGCAATCATGTAAATTTGTTTATATTAATAAAATAAATAAAAAAAATTATATATATACACACACACGTATATAAATGAATGAAAATTTTTAATTAAATTCAGTAAATTAAAAAGTTTACGACAAATTTATTATTCAACAATGAATACAAAAATTTAGTTTTTTCCTCAATCCATGGATTTTTAATAAATGGCTCATTTCATCAGAGGAAATGTTTTTAGCAAAATAATGTTAATAAGTTATAAATTTTGCTATTGAGCACAGACTGAAACACTAAAAAGCTTGCAGGAAAAGCCTAAAAAAAGCCAAGATTAAAAAAGGATATTCCATGGTGTAATTAGGTTCAATGAGGAAAAACAGGCACAGTCGTAAGATCCAAGACAATGAAGAAAGGTATAATCCAGACCAAACTTCATGAATTATTCTATCTAAATCTATAATCTGAAAGTATTTCAAAATTTCAGTTTTATATATATACTAGACTACCCGTGACCCGTTGAGTCAGTATGTTATATTAGCTATGGAATTCATGTATGAGCGTGACACTTGTGACGTAAAGAAAATATTTTTTTTTGACATAACAGAAACATTTCTATGAAAGTATATGAAAATGAAAAAAAGAATATAGATAGATTTCTATGAGTCGTTCTGTTTATTATAATTGATTTTTTTTAAATTACAGTTACTGAATTATAAGTAGTGGCCATACTTATAGGTAAATGTGCACTGAACAGATACCATAATACTTATTATGGTTAAATTCAAATTTTGATATATCTGCTTTTTTTTTTGTTTTTTTTTACATCGTTCATTTCTGTATTACGTTTAAGTTATTTTAAACTCCACTCTTCCCATGTTAAATAATAATTTCGAAATAACATTAATATTTTAGCGTCCCAATTGTTCTTTTGTTTTCTTTTTTCGTGTTTAAATTATCCAAATAAACAATTGTTAATACTGTCTGCTTTTTTTTTTTTTTTTTTTTTTTACATCGTTCATTTCTGTATTACGTTTAAGTTATTTTAAACTCCCACTCTTCCCATGTTAAATAATAATTTCGAAATAATAATGTTAATATTTCAGTGCGCAGGTCATACGCGCATGCGCAACTGGATGTTGTAAACCGGAAAGTGGATTACATACATCGTTACAAGATCATTTGAGTTTTATAATTATATATATGTATATATTGAATGAAATAAGAAAACTATACAACAATGCGAGGGAAACTAATTCTCATTTTACAAAATTGTTTTTATGAAATTTCTATAGAAGAAATTGTATGAAGTTTAGGGAATTGCATCATTTTAAGAGTGCTCAATATCAGGAATAGAGCATATGCAAATATAGTGTGGACACAAACGAAATACTGCACACACACACATATATATATATATATATATATATAAAAAGAAAAACTCAAAACGATTAACTCAAAATCGATGAAAGAAATAGTATTGCAATGGCAGGCAAGGAGAGTGGAGAGATTCTCCAAAACGAGAGTTGTACAGGTACGAACAGAAAAATAAAACAAAACTTACCTGATTTTTTTTTTTTTCCTCAAACATCCATTCAGCCTGGGTCACCTTTCTATTTTCAAAATATCATACATCAGTAGTCATGGACCCATAATATAATGGATAAATTTTGCATTAAAAATAAAGGCCAGAATTTCAAATGAAAGAAATTACTTTTCACAATCTCTTATGTGTTGACCTAGATTTTCGTATTAGTACAATATACAGGGAACTGATTTTTGCACTTCACCGTTTTCTGCTGAAGACATTCTTAGCCAGAAGTTGGCAAATCTTGGCCGTTATGCAATTTTATCAAGATTTCCAAGTTCAACAAGATGAATTGTTGTAGAAATAACATTAAAGATGAAAACGGAAGTCCAAATAATACAAATCAGAAGTAAAATTGAAATTCTGACTGAATATACTTTACCCGAATTTTTAAAAGAAATGTTCCAGCTTAATATTAAAGACAATAAGACAAGAGATCCGTATAATAATAGCTATGTGGCTTATATCTCCCCCTCCCCAAACAAAAGAGTCAGACCAAATGCCTAGAAAAACGAAATTGAGAGCAATGTACAGGTATAAGCTGAGAAGGTGCAGAACCAATAGTCACTCCACACTACCTACCTCATATGAAGCTTCGGTTTCCCAAGTTGAAAAAAAAAAAATATATATATATATATATATATATATTATTTTTTTTATTACCATTTTATCTGTTTAGTTACACATGTTTCGGTTGCCGGACCATATCTCCGATCCAGCAGCCTTGTCAGACCTTACAGAAATGGTTATTATTATTTGGAAGAACGATTTTAGAGGAAATATGAGAAGAAGAAAAAAAGGGGGAAAGAGATAAGGGGGAGGGGGCGGAGATCGACAATAGTTAAGTTTTGAAGTTTAAAATACATTAGATTGTAGTGTGTGTGTGGAGGGGGGGGGGGTAGCAATATAGATCTATTTCATATACTCCAGTGTCTAGCTAAACAACTAAAAACAGCAAAATCTTAAAAACCAAAATTGAAATTACCCCCCCCCCCTTCTTATCCCTCCCTTTTATCGTCCTCTCTCATATTTCCTCTAAAATCGTTCTTCCAAATAATAATAGCCATTTCTGTAAGGTCTGACAAGGCTGCTGGATTGTAGATATGGTCCGGCAACCGAAACATGTGTAACTAAACAGATAAAGTGGTAATAAAAAAATAAAATGCATATTTGCTCTGCAATAGTATTGAGCACTCTCTTCAGGTTTTTACTAATTACCACTTTTGCTATATATATATATATATATATATATATATATATAGTGTTATAATGGAATAATTCCAGAGGAAATCCGGGTATGAGAGCTCAATGTGGTAAACAGAGCAATAACATAAAAATATAACACGGAAATTACATAATTGTCGATGCAATAATTTATTTCAACCTTATGGTATTTTCAAGCATCTAAACTAGACAATTACATTTTTGATACTCTATCAAAGTATCAAAAATGTAATTGTCTAGTTTAGATGCTTGAAAATACCATAAGGTTGAAATAAATTATTGCATCGACAATTATGTAATTTCCGTGTTATATTTTTATATTATATATATGTCATTTAGTTATGTAACATAAGGTTACTGGTGTGTAAGCATGATGTTGAAAAACTCAATGCAACCAGTACATCACTAACAACTCGCGTCAGATTATCTTTAAGATTTACTTTTCCAATCAATATGGAGTGTTATCAACTTCTGCTGCTATCAAAAGAACCAGCAGTGTCACTTTCACTTGCTGAAAGCCAGGAATACTTTAAGCTATGATCGGGGTTTTACCTAATCTCGCTATTCAGTTATACATAATTTATGATTGATTAGAATTTTTTTCTTTCTTCCTTTATGAAGCCATGGTCATAAAATTGTTAGCAATAGACAGAGGCTACTAAGCTAATTAGGTAATGCATAAAACTTAAGAACATCACAATAGTTAGCCAATACAGAACTCCGAAAATGTGATGGTAATACATATTCATTCACACAATTCAGGACTGCAGAACACAATGCGAAAGGAGATCGCTGGTACATCTCTGAGAAAACACCAGTGTGATTATGCAGACCGGCTTCCAAGTTTTTTTTTTTCTTTTTGTCACAAATAGCATAAAATATTGGAAGTCCTTGTACGAGACTATGTTGATTTGAATGTTGCATGTTTTCAAAAATCACTTTATTTGACCTTGGTGAATTAAGGCACAAGCAGTTTATTTTTATATCGGCAACTCACAAAAAAACAGCATCCCAAATCACATTACGCAGGGGAGCAAAGACATAATATGGATGTCTGTCCTCTGAAGAACTTATTGTCCACAATAACAAGAAATTAAGTATTTATTTGCTTCACTTATAGGGCCCAAGTTAGACACAAGGTCAGTTTTTAATGTGGGGGATAATCTAATTCATCAAAAAAAAAAATGTTATTCTGCATTGGAACAAACATAAAAATTGCCTCAGTCTAGAAAGATTTCTCTTTCACTGACTGAGTACAGAACACTTTGATTGTCACTGTTATTGGGAATGGTCGAAGTATGTCGAAGACTCATCTGCTGATCAGCATGGGTGAACAACCTTGACACCAGGCATGAACTCATTTGGAGTTGGCTCAATCCACCTCTAGTTAATGCTGTTTAAAAGGCAGACTTTGATCCCAACCTGACGGTTGAGAAGTGGAGCCATACAAACCAGAAGGAAATATCGCTGTTTTACAATTTGTTATTGTGCAGAGGGAGACAACTCTTGTTTACTAAAAGATTTGTTTATTTTTTTTTCATCTCATAATTTAGGACGTGATATTTTTTATTAAATCAAAACATTAAAAAATGATGCTGTGACGATTTTTTTAAAACTCTAACAAAGTTGATAGCATTAATAATACAAAATGTAGTCTGTACGTGATTATTAAGAGAATCATTTCTGTTTTCATAATTTGGGATGCTAAAACCAACGATGTTTGCATCAGATGAAAACATTTAAAGATAAAGCTGCGGCAACTTATTTTTTTTTATTATTAAAAAGTAAATATTAGGGTAAGGTTTTTAAAAAGTAGTCTTTAGCCTTAAAAAATACAAAGGATGAAACTTTTAAAGATGCGTCGACTTTTTTTTTTTTTTTACTGTAACAATGAAAATGCAACAATAGTTGTAGAGGAATTGTAAACAATGTTGATAACATTAATAATTACCATTTAATTAAAGAAAAAAATGCCGCAGCTTCTTTTTTAAATGTTTTTATCAATCGAAGATATCGTTGGTTTGTTGGTTTTCTCCTAATAGTTGCGTAAAGACTACATTTCATATTATTTAATGTTATCAATTTTGTTTACAACTATTGTCGCATTTTCATTGTTACAGTAAAAAAAAAAGTCGCCACATCTTTAAAAGTTTCATCCTTTGTATTTTTTAATGTTAAAGATTATTTTTTAAAAACCTTACCATAACATTTACCATTTAATTAAAAAAAAATGTCTTTTCATCTGATGAAAATATTGCTGGTTCGTTGGTTTTAGCATTGTAAAATATGATACATTTTGTATTGTTAATGTTATCAACTTCGTTACATAAAAAAAAAATTGTCGCAGCTTTCTTTTTTTAATGTTTTGATTAAATAAAAAATATCACGTCCTAAATTATGAGATGAAAAAAATAAACGCCTCTTTTAGTAAACAAAAGTTGTCTCCCTCTACACACTGACAAACTGTAAAACAATGCCAAGGAAATTATACCTTCAGCCTGATTCACAAACAATTTGTGATGTTCACCCAGCTTTAACTTCATCTGCTGACTAACTCATTAATAATCTATACAAAAAACTAAAAAATTTTGTTTTTATAAAACTGTGATGTATTCTTTCTGATTACATTTCTGAACTTTTGAGATAAGGATTGATTATTTAGGTTTTTCGGACTACTATTCTCATCTTGAGGGTTATTTCCACAATGTTAGGGTCAATGTAACATCTGATCTTCTTCAGGTGTATCTGACATCTGCATTAAATTTCTGGAGATTGAAGGTTAAATTTTCAGTTCAAACAATACTCAAAATATAACTGCAAATTACTTAGGACTTCTAACCAATCATGACTGACTGAACAAGAACATGTTACACCCATGGATTAAATAAAGGGTTCTGTTCGAAATTATGTGTAGATTCCAGTGGACTAGATACACCTGAATAAGGTTGGAGGTTACATCGACTGAAACGTTGTAAAAATAATACTCAAGATGAGAACAGTAGTCCCAAGAATCTAAATACATTTTTTTTTGCTATTCTTTGTTTTCTGGACATTTCTCAATAAAAAACCTGGTCATAAACACCTGGTTTGTATTCAATACGCAATTACACAGAATAATGGTTAAATTTATCAAATTTTTCACAGCAACATTAAGGTATACACATCTGTATTTTGGAGAACTTGATTCCTAGTTATATGAAGAACTTATACTATTGATCAATTTTCAATCTGAACACTGAAATCTGACATTAGGACCAATCAAAAGTGTAAGAAATAATTCTCTTCAAAATTCTACCAAGGTTTCTTTTTTGTCTTTTCTCTTCTTTTTTTTTTGTTTTTCTGCAATACTTGAATTTTTTAAATATTAAATTGCGCAAATTTGTACATGAAGACTATGTTACTCCCCCCTCCCTCTTCCAATAAGATTCTTTTTTTTTTTTTTTAGGCAATTACATGTAAACATCTTGAAAACTTTGGTGACAAAAAAGTTAAATTTAACATAAAATGATTATCTATTTTTGATCTGACCAGATAGCTTGAATGAAATGTAACCATTTATTGTTTGTTTTTTTTTTAATTTTTTTTTTTCTTGAAGTCATCCATAATTTTTTTTTATCGCCAAGTTCTTCAGTCAATTTCTTTGAAATTACTACATGCCCTTAAAACATGATAAAACACTGGAGATTAATTTTCTTAACTAAGAGTTTGTTCTGGCTGGACCCATCTTTCCGGATATTACATGATGTTCTACGTTCACTAAAATATTTGTAGGAGTTGATATGTAAAAAAAAAAAAAAAAAAATTAAATAACTTGATAAAAACATGCATTAAGTAGAAAATATTTGGAAAAATAATAAGCATCTACTTCATCAAAGCTCTTGTATATGAAATCGGAAACTTTGAACTAGTGTTAGTAAAAAGAAAAAAAAATGCACATATTTTAAACCGCAGAGTTTTTGACAGAATATTTATTTTAGCATTTTGTATTATTTATTGTTTCTTACTTTATAATATAATTATATTTGATTAATAATTAATAAAACATTTTTATCATTTTTAAAAAAAAAAAAATTTCCAATTATAAAAAAGTTTGATTTGATTATTTGCTAAAAATATTTTCAAATTTTTTTTTTTTTAATTTTCAATTACAAAAAACAATTTAATTTTATTTGTTATTCATTAAATAAATTGTTGAAAAAAAATTATTTGAGACAAAAAAAGCTGACCTAAAACATAATTGGGAATTTTTTTTTTTTTTTAAAATAATGTCGGTTCACAATTCCTGGTTTCATATATGGTGGCCATGATGAAGCAAATACTTTCTATTTTACCAAATATTTACTCCAAGTTGTCGCTAGTATAAATAATTTAAGGGCTTCCTTTAAAGAATCAGCTCATCTTTTACCAACTGGCAGCAAATTTTGACACATGTACAATGCCATCTCTTTAACAGTTGGAGTCTTTTACTAAAGCAAAGTTTTTTTAGTCAGTAGATATCTTTAACTGCTAACACTTCACTCCAGATGATCCAAAAAATTCATCTAGAAAGGGGACTAGCCCATCAAATTAATTTCAGTTGTGAAAAGTCAAAATTGGATTCCATTTTTCATTTAAAAGCATTTTTTTCCATATTAAAATAAAACCGTATAAATTACTGTTCAACTTTCTAAAGCCAAATTTGCTAGTTAGTTATTTTTTAAAAGTTTCATGGAAGAATCTTTTTGAAGGCTTTCTTTTCATATTGACTATGTTGTTTATTCAAGAAACAGCATTTTTTTATGCTCATTCAAAGTTATGTCTATAGAAATTGTCAATACTTGTCAGATTCATCAAGGAATTCATTGTGGTCTATGTTTTGGTATATAAAACACACAAACATTAAACTAATCTAAAGATGAGAATTTTTCCTTTGTTTTCAAATGTTACATAAATTATCTCAGAAAATCCACACCGCCCCTTATCCTTGAGTGGCTTTTGGCCTTGATAAAGGGTGATGCTATATTAAAAAAAAAAAAAAATAATGTCATGAAATGTTAAAAAACATCTGCCTTAGATAAAAACAAAACAGATGAGAAGACCAGATATAAAAGAAGCCTTTAAATCCGCCCCACCTCCAAACGTAAAAGTCATACATAATGACACACACACACACATTTTAATACGAAAACCAAGACCTTGTCCTTCAATATGGCGCAAGTATATATGCAAATTAAAAAGTCAGTTATTTCAAATTGTCTCTAATTTAAAATTGGGCAAATTGAGAAGGCATTTATTTCCACTGGTGCTAGTTAGACAGGTGATTTATTTTCAGTTTTTATGGTCACAAAACTGCACACTGGAATTAGTAACACCTGAGAAACCTCAATGCCTTCTCCTGATTGTCAACCCTAGGGAAGTAACTCCGTATGAACAAATAGAGAGTTATGTCTCATTTTGTTATTTAAGGTGGAGGCCAATTGAAAATAATTCTGACCACAAAGTGTTTTCTGAAACAAATAAAGAAAAGCCAAACAAATTGCAAGTAAATACCCTACCGGGCAACGTTTGGTAGGTACAGCTAGTCATATATCACTTTCTTTTTTATGAAGCACAAGATCTTGATGCATAAAAAGTGAAGGAAAAACTGTTCTGAGCCAAAAGGCAAGCATTACTCATCCAAAATGAAAAAGGATTCTGGGTTTGTGAATGAACAGAAGCAATCATCTTATATCAAATATTGGTATAAAGTGAAGGCCATTCCTCATAACAGGCCGAGAGATCTAACAACTGCATGATCGCCTGGCCTATTATAAGGATGACCTTGTATAAAATGGATATGAAAATTTATGGTTTCAACAAACACAAATAGAGTAATGAAGACCAGTATTGTAAAAAGGAAAGGAGGAGTGGTATTGGTAGCAGTATGAAAATTTTTAAGAAATGGAGACGACAGAAACATATTGGGAATTATTATTAATATTATTATTATAAAAAGAGAGTGAAAAGAAATATGTGTTAATATATCTTTATACATCTCCATCAGTATTACATCAAAGATCATCTCTTGTTAGTAACAATAAAGCAAATGTATATATAATCGAAATTCTTCCTCAAAGATATGTATGACACAGTAAAAAATGACTTTGAACTTTTTATATCATGGATAAATTCTTAGCAATTTCAATGTATTTTCAGTTAATTTATTTCTAGAAGTTGCAATTCTTAGTTTCTACAATTTTCCCAGGCGACAAATACCGGGACATGGCTGAAATTTATACATATATCATATAAATATATATATATATATATATATATATATATATATATATATATATATATATATATTAGAATTGTATTTATATATATATATCTCACTAGACCTTCCAAGTTTAAACGGTTCAACATGTATAAATATATCTTAATAATTATAAAATTCTGTGGACTGCCCAGGCGTCCTTATTTGCTTGCTTGAATCTTGTAAATTTTGGTTTCGGTTCTAGCTGATGCCCCCAAAGTCATATTTTTTTTTTTTACTTTTGAAATCACCACTATATAATGGGTACAATATGATATGAAATAATCAATAAAGAATTGTCTCTATGATAATAAATATGAAATCTGCATGAATTAAAATATATTTAAGCATATTTTACAACTGGGCCATGCCAGACGCCCCTTGCTAGTGTGTGTGCATATATATATATATATATATATATATATATATATATATATATATATATATATATATAGCCACAGTCCACAAACAACCCATGAGGTTATTTTAAATTCAGTCTGACAGACACAGTAAAATGCTATTTTAAACCGTAAACGTGACAAAGTGTCCAACTAACAGAGACTCTTAAACAAATTCTCAGACAAAAAGGCCCAAAAATTCATACTTGTTAAATATTTTAGAAATGGTAAGTGATGCTTGAATGGCAAAGACAAAGTCTATCGGATAGTCAACAAAACTCGAAACATACAAGACGAAAACTAAGAAAGTTTCTAGTTAAATAAAAAAAAATCATTCTTTTGATATCTGAATGTAAAACTGAAAATATACAAAAAAAAAAAAAAAAAAAAAAAAAAAAAATGGAATCATATCTATAATATAAAGCTGAACGTCTCTGTGTGTGTGTGTGTGTCTGGTCATAAATAGGCTCCTATATGGTTGACTATTATAGAAAACTGATCACATATAATGATAGAAGATGTATCGAGACACAGGAATGGGTATGTTTGATCTGGCATAATGATGATTCATTAAAATTGTGGGGTCTGCGTACACGCCTGGTCCACAAAGTATGGAAATAAAAAATTTAAAAATTTAAAAAAAAAAGTTTACAAGTGTTTTTGATATAGATGTACATACTAATACTTTGATAAGTATGTTTTAACTTAAATAGGGATGGCATAATAAAATTGTGGGGTCTGCGTTCGCGCCTGGCCTCCATAGAATGGAAATAGGCACAAACTTTAATAAAGACTTTTCATATCTATCTGCGTAAGTATACTTTGATAATCATGTTTCAGTTTGAAGAAATATGGTATAATAAAATTATGGGGTGTCCATTCGCGCCTGACCTCCATAGAATGGAAATATGTCACAAAGTTTAACAAGGTTTTTTAATATAGATCCACAGAATATTGTGATAAGTGTTTCAGTGTAAACAGGTATGGTATAATAAATTATGGGGTTTATCTATTTTATTTTTACTTTCATCATATTTTGCTTTGGTTTTGATACCCCCAAATTCGAAGCTATCTCTTTACAACTCTTCCTTTTCATAACCTATCATACTTTCATAAATCAGAGTCCATTTCCTGTAGACTGTTTTTGAACCCAGTCAACGACGGGTACTTTTTCTAGTATATATATATATATATATATATATATATATATAACTGTTGTATCGATTAGTTTCCTAGATGTAAATCCATTGAAACTTGTGTGATTATTAAAGAGTGCTCAATGCAGGACAGAGCTGGTGTGTGTATATATATATATATATATATAGATAGATAAATAAAAGGCAAAAGCGGCGCGGGCATTTTTGTATGTCTAGCTTTCGGGGGGGGGGTACTATTTCTTACAACTGTTTATAGGCTCTTTAGATTGTAATATCTATGATTTGCAAAGGGATGTCGTGTCTAGATTTATTTTGATTGACTTTCATAAAATTCAAGCTATTCCATTCTGTTCTGTGTTTGTTCGGCTTTTTAGTATAAATAAAGTGAAACTAACAGAGCAAAGTCAATTCCTTGGCTTCCCAGCCAAGGACGTCCAGAAAGCAATATCAGGTTTGATCAATGTAGTGAAAACTATCATATCAGACAATTGCTATTCATTTGGACACTCCCCTTTTTTATGGGGAGCTGGTTTTCCTCCCAACATCTTGGGGATACAAAACACTGCCTCGCAGCCAAAGTTAAGTGCGGGATTTCATTTCCCCTAAAGCGTGACGTTTTACCTCATTAAATTAACACACCTGTCACATAACTTTTTAATCATTTAATTTAATCCACTCTCATCCCACTGTCTTCATAGTCGAGGTAAGTTATCATGTTTTTTTGTTATTTTTTTGCTTTTGCCTCAAAGATTCGGGTTCGAGCCTACCTGCCTACCAAAACCTTTTTTTTTCTTTACACCTACAAACACCCGGGCAACACCGCTAGTATATATATTAAATTATATGTTTGTATAATAAACAGACTATATATATATATACATGGTTACTTCATTTAATCATAAATTAATATACGAAGATGTAATTTTATGCATAAATTTTTCAGTATTTACTTCAACAGTGCTCAATACATAAGTAAAGCTAGGTAGTAAGTTATGAAAATATATGGCAATTAAGTTTTACACAGAATATTCTGTGTTTCATTCTTGTGAGAATTTGTCAGCCTTATGCCTATATATATAGTCATAATAAAAGTAAATTGGAATCGGTTTTTATCTATATTTGTATATTTCTTAAGCTATTTCTTGCACCAACAGTATGATTAAAAGGCTAACTTCATATTCATGAAAGATGAGAAACACCTTTCAAATATAATTAGTCATATTTATGTGACGTCTAAAGGTTAGCTAATTTCCATATACCTTTGCAAAACGAACTTACATTAATTAAATATGTTTTCTTATTCAACCATTTTCATTTTACAAGTACACGCAGGTTCTATTTACAACTATTGAATAATTACTTAGCATTTAGGATGGAAAGAGATTTTATGGTCAATTTATTTCTGGAAGTTGCAAGTCTTGGTTCCTCAGATTTCAACTTGCAACTTCCAGAAATAAATTGATCATATTGTGAGTGAGTGTGTGTGTATATATATATATATATATATATATATATATATATATATATATATATATATATATACATACACACACACACTGTTGAGTCATATAATGATGGTAGCTCCCCATCTAGGAGTATCATGTTGGTGTGAGGAAAATTATTCCCAATTAGCATTTAGGTAATGCTTTCCACTCAAAAGTATCATAAACAAAATAAAAAAATAAATGACAAAAAATACAATACACTTATTGCTAGCAGGGGTTGGCTCAGTGATAGAGCTTCAAGGGCCAGATTCTAGAGTCCTAGGTTTGAATCTTACTGGGTTCAGCCATGTTGAGAAGTCATAAGATGACAAAACATGTAACTGTGTATAATTATGTATATAGTATAAATATCTTTGACAATCCATGGGTTAAAGATTATTCTTTATTTTAATTCCTTGTTTGAATATTTGATGAGTTATATAAATATTGCAATTTATTCAATTTTTATTTTCCTTAAGTCACTCATTTGTTTTATATATATATATTTTTTTCTTTGACGGATTGATTGTTGCTATTTCTTCTGATGATAGATTCACTGATTGGTACAATAATTAAGTGATTGATTTTGCACTACGAAACATATACTGTCAAGAATTGTATAAGTCAACTGAATTAAAGGAATAAATTATAAGATGGTCAACATCATGAATTTTGGAATATAACTTTTTGTCATTTATTCTAACTCTCTCTCTCTCTCTATATATATATATATATATATATATATATATATATATGTATGTATATCGTCGGGTATGCGCATGTGAGAAAATGTGTTTGTCGTCTTACCACACATTTTTTGCATCATCATGCCTGGGAAATTTTTTTTTGGTTCTTAATAAAACCGGTTGTTATAGTCGAGTTTAGTGGTAACTCATTTTGTCTCTTAATCCTTTAAGTGTAACCATTGTTGAATTATGACAACACACTCGTTCAAATCGGAGATAAATAATTTGAATTTAGCTTGCATGAATTGTTGTCAATCATGTCAGCACATACAAATGTCTCCCACGTTGCAATATGAGTTTAGCTCAAAACCTTGGATCAAAGCTAATTGAATTGCATAATGACACTCCATATTCAAGATGGCCACCACCAATTATGCAAATTAGACTGATTTGCATATTTTGAATGTAAACCAAACATACGAACAAATATTTTGATGCATTGAAGGCACGATTAACGTGCATACATTAGTCACAAAATTATCATTCTGTTGACACTTACAGTTTTTGGCAGACTCATGCAACTACCCCAAGTGGAAGGAGAAACCAAAACATATTTTTATTATTTATTAAATCCACTCAAAATAAGAACTATTATCAAAAAGACAAACATTTTGATAAAAGAGTTTGATAATAGAAATGGGTAGTATAAGAGCAGTAGGAAAATAAGATATACAGTCTTAAAGTGAACTGTAAAACGACTCCATCTTAAAGTGAACCGTAAAAAAAAAACTCCATCTTAAAGCGAACTGCAAAACAACTTCATCTTAAAAGCAAAAGTAATCTTTACGAAATATACCTATACTAGTGCTTTTCACTAGTATAGGTATGTTTTGTAAAAAGTACTTTAAAAACAATAATATGCAAATTTATTGACCAATAATTTACCTTTTTTTGGTAATTGAATGTACATGGTACAAATTAAAGTTGCGGAGTTAAGAGGCGAAGGGCTTGGAAGGAGTCGGATGCATGATAATTATAAGTGTTGGAATCAGATTTTTTAATCTTTACAGAATGAGCAGTCTGAATATTGGAAAACATTAAAATAAGAAGGCAGAGTTGGATATTTTGAAATCCTAGGAGTCTGAGCCGTCAATGTTGACAGTTTTAGAAGGAGGCGAAGTTGCACTCTCAAGAATACCAAGCATCAGAGTCAGGTTTTGGAATCTCCAAAAAATTAACAGTCTCATTATTGGAAGACTTCAAAATAAAGAGCCACAGTCAGATATTTTGGAATTCTAGGAGTAAGAGTTGGACTTTAACCCTGATAAGTAGATAATGATACAGACTGATGACCTAGATATGCCAAGTCCAAATCCAGTTGATTCTAAAGTGCCACTTTCACTCAAGGTTGTTGGCAACATTCACATGAGACCTCTGCAAGAATGCCAACAACAGAATCAAGATGGTTAACAAAGTTGCACCATGTTTGTATGTACGAGTGGAAAGTTAGAAAAGGTCGTTTTAGAATATGGGAAAATTTCAGCTCCCCAAAAGGGGCACTATATTGGAATAAAAATTAAAATCGTCTCAGTCTAGAAAGATTTCTTCTTCACTAACTGAGGACAGAAAGCATAAAATGTATCAAAACAGATACTTTACTCCTAGGGAAAACACCACAAAATTATACCATGTTGATTCACATGAATTTACTTTTGCTTGATGCAAATACTCAAAAATATTAAGTACCAAACAATCAGAAGGTTTGAAATCTGCAGTGTTTAACTTGTCAACCAATTAGCTGTTTTACCTGCTTACTATTGTTTTGCAAAATTCACTTTTTGAAATACTTGAAGCATTAATTTAAAATGATAAACATTGTATTCATACCTTGTAAACGTGCAACAAAATTTTTATGTATTTAGTCATATAAACATTAATATTTTGGTAGTTGTGAGAAAAATTTGTCTTAAATGTGACCGTAAAGAAAGGAAAATAAAGAAAGCAATTTAAATTTTCAATTTAGAAACAGATTGCATATTGTCAAAAATCAAATAATTGCCTCACATACATTTTCTTTCCATTTTTTAAAAATTTCTTTTCAATAGATAAGTTTATTTTTTGGTAGTAACTTACTAAAAGGCACTAATAAAATTGTATTATTTTTAAAATTACCTTTGAAAAACACTTATTCCTTAATAGAAAAGACTGCTTCATATTCAGAAACGTTAGTGACCTTCTTGCCAGGAGGTTAGACACAAGGTTAGCTATGGTTTTAAGAAACCAGCAAACTAAGATAAGCATACTCTGTCCAACAAAAAATATCTGGGTAACCCTATCTGTATTCCCTGGTAGAAGTACCTCAAGCAATTAGCAATAAACTAATCTCTTTTTCAAAGAGAAGATAAAGACTGGGAGGATGGATTTCCTAAGACTGAACAGAATTATACCTTAGACCAACAACAAAGCTAGTGTTGGGTTGAAGAACATATAAGATATCAATAGGGAGTTGGGTAGCAAGATATTATTTGCCTCCTAGCCAGAATGGTTAGACATAAGGTCATGTCTGGTTTTGAGAGGCAGCCCACTAGGATAAGCACAATCTGGCCTACAAAAAGAATGCCTGAGCAGCACTGTCAGCATTTCTTGGTAGAGACACCACATGCAATTAGCAATAAGCAAACTCCTTCTTGAAGAGAAGTTAGAGCCTAGGTGGATGAACTGCTGAGGACTTATGAGAACCATACTGAGCCATTGTTAGACTTATTGAGAGCCATTTTTGATTTTTTTTTTTTTTATGGAAATCATTCCAGACAAGGAATGAAGCCACTTGATGTAAGGAGCTAATTTCTCTTCTATATTAATAAAACAGACAACTTCACATGTGTGTATGTGCTTCTTATAGTGTAGCAATTATAAATTACACATTGAATTATCATTTCTTTTATTCATCTTCCTCCCACGGCAGGATGATATGACACAAGAGTTAAAAATCAGAAAGTGGGATTTGAAAAGCCAACACCCTAAATGAAGAACATGCTAGCCTTAAAAAATGCCTAACCAACCCTGCTGGCATTCCCTGGTAGGAGCGGTTCAAGTGATTAGCTTTAGACTAATCCCCTTTTCAAAGAGAGAAGGCAAAACCTAGGTGGGTGAAATTCTTAGAATTGTCCAGGACCAAAGCCAGCTACACCTCAGCCAACAGGGAAAAGGTTATTTTAACAATGGTCTAGACTTTGGTGGCTTGGATCTGAAGAAAAACCATTTATAATTTTTTTTATTTACTATTTATTAAATATTTATTGAAAAAAATGCAGTAGTGTAAAATAAAAATTATGAAATTAAATTTACTAGAATGTATGTTTCTTTATAAACAAATCAGTTATTTTAATCTTTTGGTAGTAGTTGAAATTAAAAAAAAAATAAAATAAATAAATTAACATGGTGACTCTTTGAAATTTGTAAAAAATGTGGAAGCATTTAATTGAAAACCATGCAAATCGAGTTTAAAATACTTAGCAAATCCTCATGTACTTAAAAATCTGATTTAAGTTTTGAATTCTATAAAATAAGATTAAAAACAACATTAACTCAACAAAATTAGTTATAGTTTTACAACAATTTGGTTCAGTTCATAATTTAATGATCAAACGATACCATAACAATTAAAGTTAACCATCAAAGACCTATTAAAAAACAAACAAAAAAGAATGTGGAAAAAAAATAAGAGTAAAGATTCCTAAGCGACACCAGGTCAAGCTAGTTTTAAATAATTTTGTCAGATTGTCTTCAGTAAATGCCACATTTAATGTTTCAATATATATTTGATAAGTAAATATATATAAATTTGAATTTTCTAGGAAGACAACAAATACATTATCATCATAAAGCTGTTTCTTTTAACCACTAGTAGGTTGCTAAAAATTCATCAGATCTGATCTCTAAATGAAAGTGGGGCTTAAAGTGGGAAGATAAGTAAATATTTTTTTTGTAAATAAAATTCCTTAATCATAAGGGACTTTTGAAGTAGTTAAGCCATAAAGTAAATATGGCGTTATGACGAAAGAGTCAAGTTTAACCGTCGTAACACAGCGATCCCAAAATTGCAACAAGTTTATCATCTCTAATAGTAGACGATACTACATGTAAAACTTATTTTACTTACAATATAAGACAACGGCACAAATATATGCAATAAATTCAGTAATTGACTAATATATGCACAGGAAAATGATAATTTTTCATGAGCGAATGGTCAAATGCAATATAAATTTAAGATGGGCAACATCTATGTATGTAAATTACAATTTAATTTGGTGGTCCTACTTATATGCTACAAATATCATTATACATTCGTTGTACATATGAAAAATTAAGTTTATCAAATCTATAAAAATAGGTGTAAAAATTCATTTTTTCAACAAAAAAAAAAAAAAAAAAAGATAGAGCTCAAAGGGTTAAGACAAGATTAAACCAGCACAGAAATCTTCAATGATTTTTTTTTTCAGCAAGGATGGTTTTAGTTTGGTTCAAATAGAATATAAATTCTATATAAAACTAGAAACACGCAATAAAAGTCATAAGATTTTCCTCCAATAATCAGGTAACAAACGAGTATAAATTGATTGAAAATCGACAAAAAAAAAAAAAATGTTATGGATGAAAGATATTTTGTGGTTGATCGTGATTAAATTATTATTTTAAGTGAAAGTACAATAAAAAAAAAAACAGAGGTGCTTATTCAGACTGGCACTAGGTGGCGGCATTTAAAATTAAAGAATATACAGAAATGTCTGTATGATATACGTATCAGTCACAGTACAAAGATGAAAGTTTCATTTTTATTTAAAAAAAAAAAAAATTTACTGTTTTGATGAGGGCGAGAAAAGTGTACACTGAATCTGCGGACAAGGACAGACAACCCTAATGTAGGTGGAAACTGTCAAAACAATTACTGATTATCCCCCCTTCTGTTCTCTAGTAAAACATAGCCTTGTCTGTCACTTATCGGTAAAAAAATGGCAAATTTGTTTTTTTTTTATGAATAAAAAACAACTACTTAATCAATTTTTGTGATTTTTGGAATATAAAATCTTCATTCCGTGACAAGTATGTAGACTATATAAAAGTTTTTCATTTTTGTTTATTGCTATAAGTGCCAATCTGAATAAGCACCAAAACAGAAAATAAAAATGTTTAATCATTCCGTGATGCAAAGGGAGATAATCATGCTCAAAATAGGACCATGCATAGAAAGGTTTGTAGTTTGGCTTCTTCCAATAGAGAAGAAGAAGAAAAAGGGAAAAGGAAGAACTGTACCAAAAGGACACACTGAACATGCGGACAGAAGAATACATAACAGGTGATGAAACCATGGAGAATAAAAAAAATTTGCCGTTCATTTAAAGCTATGTTAATCTATATAATAATACGCTTCATGTTCGTATATATGTTATTTATCTTTCACAAACATTTTTTAAAAATCATTTGATGTCACTAAGATAAAAAAATTTTTTAAATCGGTTATAGTCAGTTAATGTTCTTCCTAATTTCCAGTGTAGTGCTACCGGAAGTGGTAACAAGGCAAATACATTCCTTTGCTTTTTTTTCTCTCATGCCTATGTCTCCCCTGTGCATATGTTTTTTAAAATATTTTTTTCGATCTTTTTATACTTTCATAAACATATTTATTATATAAATTAAAAAAATAAAACATTTTTAAAATTTAAAAAAAAAAAAAACACAAGAAACTTATTTTTATAATTTCATAAACATATTTCTTAAAAAATAAAAATAAAAACATTTTTTAATTTTGTTATTAAAAGTGCAAATGAAGACTAATTGTATTACTTTTATCTGTATGATTTTGTAAATTTTTATTGTATCCTTTTCTTATATTTTATTTTAATAAATCGCTTCACAATAGAAAAAACTGAAGAATAATAAAAGTGAAGGAACTGATTTGCCTTGGTAGCGAAACACTGGAAATTAGGAAGATCATTAACAGACTATAACCAAAAATCCTTACTCAACATATTTTAAAATGAATTGTTAAAAAAAAAAAAATCAAATAATGTCGTCCCTTTACCCAACAAACAATTTAAAAATACATTACAAAAAGTGCCATTCGTTCTATTAATTTGAAGAATAGTTGGCCGACAATCATTTTTAATGGTAAGAAGGTAAAAAAGTACCCAATTTTTAATGGTAAGAAGGTAAAAAAGTACCCAATTTTTAATGGTAAGAAGGTAAAAAAGTACCCAATTTAAAAAGAATTAGACTGCTAAAATTTTAAATGAATTAGACATTCGTTTTGTTTATTTAAAAATATTTAGCTAACAACAACAATTATTTTATGGAAAAAGAAGAAAGTAACTTATTTCTTAATAGTATTTAGTGACAGACAATTATTTCCAAAGGAATATCATTAATAGTAAAGTATAAAGATTAGTATAGAAAACATGGAATTTCTATGGCTTTTGCTACATAAATATCTGAGATTTTCTATGTTGCCATTTTATGAATCTTTATCTATTTTTCAAAATCAATCACACACATAAATCAGTAAATATGGACCTATTGTTTAATATCGCTGGGATAGTAATTGTCATTGATATTTTGAGAATAATGTCTCTTTTTCAAAAGGAAAACAAACTGTCTCGTTCTTATGCCCCTCCCCCCTTTTAAACAGCATTCTTTTGTTTTCTTTTTGAAAAAGATATTCTTTATTCTCAAAATATCAGATATTTATCATCCCGGTTATATAAAACAGTAAGTCTATATTTATATGATTGATTTTGAAGAACAAACAGATATACAAAAAAAAAACAAGACCTTTGTTCACTGGTTTGTTTTTATTCATACATCACTTCACGTCAATAACCTTAACAAGTTACATTGCTACATCCTTTTTATACATTTACATATGTGTCTACCAGCAATACTTCAAGCTAACTGCCTTTCCCTTATGTATATCAGAAGTAAACATACCAAACCACAGATGCATTGACATCACACACATTATTTTATTCTTCCTACACGCGTTTTGTTGATATTAGAAATTTACCAACCACCTCGTCAGAGATAGATTCATGTTCTTTGGAAAAAAAAAGGGCACAGTTGGAGATTTTTTTTTCCTCGGATTCAAAAGGATATATATTAGTTTTATCTAGATTTATTTTGGTTGTTATAGTAAGATCGTTTTACCTGGCATGTGACAATAGGAGATCAATTGTTATTGATGAAAATAAATTAAATACTATCACTGATAATGGAGAGTTAACCTTACTAGATGCTAATAAAGGTTGTGTATAGGTCAAAACACTATAATCAAGTGAAAAGGTTTAATGCTTTTAAGGAGAGGGCTGATATAAAGGTATGATCTGTAATCATGGTAGCTGTTGGTGACAATGGGTTGTTAGTGATGGTGGTGGTAGTGGTAGGAGGGAGTGTTTTTCCTTCACTTTTTCATTTTCATTTTTTACAAACAATATATGCACTTATTTAAAAAAAAATTGTTAAAGAAAACAACACCATGCAACATAGAACATAGTAGCAGCAGTCCGAGTGCACAGGATTTTTATTAAGTCATTCACAAAAATAAACATACAGTAACATTCAGTGAAATGTTTCTTAGACATTGAAAAAAAAAAATTTTTTTTTGTTATATTTGTTGTTGTTGTTGTTGTTGTTTGTTATTTTCTGGTTTCATTTTCTGGAATTGCTGTGTGCATGTCCTTTTATTTTTTTAAACTTTTTTTCTCTCTTTGTTTTTAAACTTTTTTTTTTTTTTTTTTTTTTTAAATTTCTGGCCTCCATAAAAGATATAAGGAAATATTAATGAAATAAATAAAATATTCTTCTTTTCTGTGTATTTGCTCTCAGAATATTTTACTACACCTTTGGTTAGAACAAAATAGATCGAGTAGAGAATTAAAAAAAAAAAATACCATCTAACTTTATTAACTGAATATGTAGCTGTGTGGAAATGCATATATTAGTTATCAGTCCCAAACCAGAAGATGTATTTAATTTACACTCATATTTTATCCATATTGTTTTTTATGAAATACGTCATACATGTGTTACATTGAATAGCAGAAGCCCACCAAACAGCTAATCAGAGACAAATACATGTTCCTCAGAAAACAATTTGAAAGTTTTTTTGGGTTTTTTCTCATATATATGAGAGAGTTTAAAGCATGAAATTAAGTTTCAAACAAAATGGAATGTTTAGTATATAAAATAGTGAACAAACAGGAAATTAAACTAGTAAAAATAATAACACCAATATCTATCTCTAAGGTCAATTTAAATGATCTTAATCTACACCAAAAGGTTAAGGATGTTTGAAGAGATCAAAATATCGGTTGGCTTTAGAGATGTGTCATTATTTTTACTAGTCTGTTATCATATTTATCCACTATTCCATAAGTTATGCTAACTTTATTCTTGAATAATTTTATGAATTTTTTTTTTCTATGGGACAACTTTTTACAGTGGATGAGAATAATTTAAAAAGCTTATTAAAAAGAAAACAATAAAAAAAAAAATGAAATAAATGCTTCCAATGAAATTATGAGCTGTCATCAATAAATGGCTTGTCATGATTGGATGGAAGATGAGAAGAGGGAAGAGGAAGGTAGGAGTAAGCAACAAAGAAGGAAGAGTGAGGAATAGAAGAGGAGGAGCAAAAAAAAAAAAAAAAAAGAAGTTTACTACCATAAATAATCAGCAATCACAAGCAGACCCCCTCCCACCCTACGAGTGACCACCACTCTCCATACGCAACGATCATTTTTATATTCTCCCCTTCAAATTGCACTGAAATAATTTAAATATTCTGGCACCCAAATATAAAAATAATGCTTCTATCTAAGGAGATACCCATAAGAGGCCTGTCAGTCCTGCAAGTGGCTGTACAGCTGCAGAGCAGGCAAAGAATGATTATCATATAGAAATATGCATAGACCTTGGTTCCATCCCAACTAAAAATAAATGGATTGACTGTATTCAAGTTCAACCTGAAGGCTTGCTCTTCCTTTGTGTCCCCAAAACTAAACATAACATCCACAAATAAAGTTTCTTTCCAAGAACTACCCACTTATAAGAACACAATGTCATGTGGATGCCTCCCAGCTAAATACAGTATGATCATTTTCAAGTCCAATTTAAATAAATTCTTGTTGAGCTGTCCTCTAAGATAATCAATTTCTGCCCAATCTCAACTACTGTTACCAATTCTGATATTGTTTCATCATTCGACTGAAAAACTCATTAACCCTTATCATCAAATGACTTTTGGATCTTTATAAGCTAATATTCATTAGTAGATTAAAAACTACTGTAGGGGATGGCATCACTCCACTTACTCTTGATCCTCATATTATGATGCTGAGTGTTTAGCAAAAAGCATTAAGTACTGTTTTAATCTTTGGTATAATCTGACAAATTTCATTTGCAAACACTCATCGTTATACTAAATGCTATCAGGGTCACTTTTGTCTTGGTTTGAAGTATAAGCATTTAATATTTGCACAAATTTTGACAATTTACATTTCAGAAAACTCTGTAGAAAAAAAAACTATAGAAATTCTTACTTGAAAAGTACTATTAAAGCTTAAACTGATTCCACACACACACATTATATATATCTTCATGATGAGAAGAATGTTGGTGGTGTATTTCAGTTATATGAACCATCTAAGTTGTTTAAAATAATGTTTTTTGTTTTTGTTTTTAAGGAATATATCTGATGAGTAAGCTACTAAAAATGCAGCAAAGACATAATTTGTGACGAAACAATATTGTAATAATTTCCTTTAAAATTATCAACTGAGGAAACTTGATTTTTGTAATTTTGAAAACTATTATATATATATATATATATATATATATATATATATATATATGGAGAGGAACTTGAATGCCTACTGGACACTATGCTAGCATGTCTCAGGTACAGGAGTTTGTCAAGACAAAGTGGCATGAGGATAATTTTCCCTAAAAGTAAAACCCAACAAAATATTCAAAATCACATAGTATTCACAGTATTTTCCTCGCTATGGCTAACCAACACAGGCTTTTATGAGGAATGGTGCATCTTCTCCAAATGATGTTATCTCAAGTAATAATACAAAGCTGGATACTCTACCAGACTAGATGAATTCTTGTCCTGGAATCCAATAAGATCAAAAGACCACAAGAAAAATATAGTAAAACATATTTAAATTTATTGGGGAAAGGAAAATTATGTTCTCAATTTTTTTACTAACTGAGTGCTTGAGATGCAAAGAATAACTTTAATGAAATCTTTGAATATCTATGTATTTCATTTAGATATCAAAAGTTAACCCCAGGAAGCCCTCCATCCCAACTTGATTTCTGAGAAATTCGACTGAAGTAAAATGAAACTATATATATATATATATATATATATATATATATATATATATATATATATATATATAAATTAATTGGTTACATACTAAAAGTCACATACAAGGCTATCCTTCCAAGATGCCAAGAGATTTAACATTTAGAGACCAGATTTCCAATTATTCAGCAAAAATCGTTTCAATTCTGAAAGGAGATTTTAACCAATCAAATTTATTGCAGCTGAGATTCTGAATTATATCATAAAGTACATGGATTAGAAGTTTGTGAGTATATTTTAAAAAATTAAATTTTAGTATAATTAAGAACTATTTTTCATCATTGTAAATAAAAATTGTTGAAACTGCTTTAATTTCTTCAGATAAATTTTTTATTTTTACATATTTTCTAAAAGTTTCATGTCAATCTTTAAGATTTTCTTTTTTCAGCATTGTTTATTCAAGAAATATTATTTTTATGCATTTATTTAAAGTTACCTGTCTCTTCATTTATAGGAATTCATTAATAATTATCAAATTTATTAATTATCTCACTGTGATTTTTATTATTTTGTATGTAAAACACAGAGGAATTTTTCCTATTTGTAACTGCAATATCGATTATCTAAGAAAATTAATGTTGCCTTCAGTAAAGAACCCAGCATCACGATTACCTGGCCTGTTATAGGGATGACCTTTGTCACATGTCAATTATCATCTGTTTGCATAAAATTTACATCAAATCAAAATGAAGACAAAAGTGACAATAGTTAGCAGATTCATAATTTAAACTAGTCAAAGTCGTTTTTTTAAATTTAATAAAAGATTAAATTATTTACACTTTTCTTATTTCTGTATTAAATATTCCAGCTTCATGACCAAGCGAAGCATTCAGACAAGAGTTGACCCTCCCTGAGCCTTCACAAAGCAAACAATATCCATTCAAGTGTTATGCAACTGTTGCATTTAATGCTGACTGGCAATCTGGCCTCTAAATATTACATCTCTCGACCTGTCTTGGATATGGCTTTTAGTATTTGTTAGTTATAAGATTTTTTCTACAGAGTTTTCTGTGTTTGGAATATGCCAGGTTTCCCCAATAACAATATTACAAAGAGAGATGCATATGTGAATAAAACCCTTATCCCATCAAACCAGTTGCTGTCCATCTTTTATAGGTTTCTACATAGCCATGATGAAAAATTTAAAAAAAAAAAAAAAAAAAAAAAAAAAAAAGAAGCAAAAGCAAAAGCGACAGAAACAGAAAAGAAAAAAAAAAAAAAATCAGAAAGAAGCTGCTTACCTCCCCTCCCTTCCCTTCTCCCAAAGCGATATAACAGAAAACTAATAGAAAAATTTACATTTTCATTACAAAGTAGATGGGGAGTAGAAAAGGAAAGAATGAACATGGTAAATCCAAAAAGTCGATTTGAAGAGAAACTTCTCTCAAAACCAAATGTGCAGAAAATATTTTTTTACAAATATATTGAAGAATTTATAATATTAGTTGATGAGACAATATTCCACCAAGTGAAGTAAGCATGTATTTTGTTGAAATTCATAGGTATCTATTTAAATTTAACATGTTTGTAGTTAGTCAATGTTTTAAAATTTATAATTGTGTTCAGTTGAGTGTGTATGCCATGTTATAGATAAATATGCGTGTGAGTGTTAGCTGTGTAAAGTCTTATTAATGTCAAATGATGAAATGTGTAGATAATATTTAAGGCAGAATGCATTATTTATATATATATATATATATATATGATAGAGAAGTTATAAAGTTAAAAAGTTTTAATTTGACCAATGTATAATTGTAAGAGTTCAACATGTTTAAATAGATATAGACTGAATATTATTAAAGAGCCATCAGTTTCCTAAGAGTCCTATGATAGATTCTTACAAATCCAATCAGAGAGGATCATCTAATCCCCAGCATTCGGTTAGAATCAAGAAGGTTAACTCTTTAATTCTAGCTGAACGTTGGGGATTAGCAACTTTCTCTGATTAGATTTCTAAAAATTATTTGTTTATAATATCTAATCTCTCTCTATACATAATAAAATAGTAAACATTCCAACGTCACAGAAGTGTTTATTTATTTTACAATCATACTGTTTTATTGTTGATATGTTGCATCTTACACAGGGTTTTTTTTTTGTTGGTTTTTTTTACATGGGCATTACCACTTATCCAGGCCTTGAGGCCACTCGAGGATAAGGGTTAAAGAGTGTACAGTAGAAATTGGACAATATAGTAATCGTTAGTAATGGAAATTTGGTGAATTTGTTAACTTATATGGAACGGCTCATCAAAAACTTGTTTATGTTAGACTTGAAGACAACCATATTGTAATCAGCTGGAAAGCAGGAAAACGGAAGACAATTCCATAGGCGTGTAGTTCTAATAAAGAAGCTTGCTCATGGAATCTACGTTTAGGTTTAGGTACAGATAAAGAGAGGGGGAAATTATTGATAGTGATTTCTATTAGATGGGTGTTTCTTGTGAAAGTTTGGTGAGGGGGGACCATAGATTGAAGCTCAGCCGAGCACTTGCCATGAAAATAATGATAAAGCAGAGACAAACTCGCAACATTTCTTCTGTGAGAAAGAGGTTGCAGGGAAGAGAAAAGGACATCCCCCACAAGGCTACAAAGTCTATTTTGAACTCTATCAAGGCAGGATAAGATTTCATTGAATGGCAGAAATTCACCAAACAAAAAGATTTGTTTGGTGAATTTCTAACATTCAATGAAACACATGTAAAACGCAATGAAATATCAGCAATAAAACAATACGAATGTGAAATAAATAAACACTTCTGTGACTTTGGAATGTTTACTATCAATATATATGCTCTGAAAGTGTAAATCCATTGGTATTGGTATATATATATATATATAGAGAGAGAGAGAGAGAGAGAGAGAAAGAGAGAGAGAGAGAGAGAGAGAGAGAGAATTTAAATGTTTGTTATTTTACAAAAAGTGTTGAATAATTTAAAATTTGAATTTCTAAAACAGAGCGAAATGATAAATTATAATGAACAGATGACAACTTTTCTTTATTATAATTTTTCATGTCTGTGATTTGAGAGAGCAAATATGTTAGTGAATAAAGCCACACCAAAAACAAATATTGCAACAGAAAAAAAAGGGAATAGAGGAGTAAGATGAGGATTAAAAGCATTAAAAAAAAAAAAAAAATCACTATAATTTAGGACAACCGGAAGACTCTTTAGCAATACTTCTGCAGACAGGCAAGTGTAGAAGCCACTCCTTTTACTGTCCATACACAAGTAAATCCAAGAGAGAACAAACAAAAAACAAATGTTTTCAAAAGGTGATTATATATCTCTATAACTATATTTTTCAAATAAATATTAATTATTTTTAAACTTATAAGCACTAGTGTTTCAAGCTTACACAATCATCAATGTAAGTGATAATTACTGCTGGTCAGGAGATTCAAACCCAGCACGAAGCCACCAGCAAGAATAGAAAGAAATTAAGTGCCTATAAATGCTAAGTTGGCAGGCATTAATAGTAAACAGTTGGAGAGTATTCAATGACCAGAAGTTGGAATGTTATGTTTGTGCTAAAGTTTACTCTTTTTTTCTTAATTTCCTAAAGCATAAAATTTACAACAAATCAAAGAGCTTTAATTTCTTAAAGGCACTTTATAACTATAGTGGCCCAAATCCAGGTGTAAGTTACTACCTGAAGATGTGATGTCATTGTTTTTATACATTAAGCGTACATTTGTATTACATGTTCATCTGTAACATAAATATGTACATTACACATTTGTTTTAGTGTGTATTTTTCAACATTGTATACCATGTAACTGTCAATATCTCTTTTCGTTACCCTCATTGTTGTTTTCATATATTTAGCATATCTGTATTACTTGTGTTTTATTTAGGTTAAAATGAAATTGCTATGGGTGAAAAGTACTCATATTTGTGCATAACAATATATATATATATATATATATATTATTATCATTTTATCTGTTTAGTTACACGTTTCTGTTACCGAATTGTATCAACGATCCAGCAACTTCAGACTTGAACAGAAAGTTTTTACTAATTACCATTTTTGCTATATATATATATATATATATATATTACACACACACATACTCTAAAGTTGTCATTTCTACTCGCCCAAATTCGGCGTTTAATAGTTCTTAATTCCCTTCATTCGCGTGGCAAATGTTTGGTGACCCTGAGGTAGAGGCTTGGCAAATGGAACAAAAGTGGGTTCGTGACTGAGTTTGAATCTCATGACCAGCAGGAATTGTTACCTACACTGATGATTGCGTAAGCATGAAACATTAGTGTCTGTAAGTAAAAATGATTAATTATTATTTAATTATTATATATGTTCCCTCTTTTAATATCTAGAGATAATGGATATCCTTGTAAGATTGACTGCATATGGAGTCTATAGTAAAAATAGGACTGCACAAACTCCAGCAGCATCTCTTTTTTTAATCGGCATTGTTTAAAACCTGTGACAAGATGTCCCGAATAAGTGGAAACAATGTTGGGATGAAAAGAGAAAGACTGATTTTTATTTTTATCCTTCTCCTAAACTAATTGCCTAACCAAGGTTTGAAAGTTTTGCTTACCCTATTATTTAATCTATAGCAGGGGAGGATTCATACCTTTCCCAAGTGTGTTAGTGAAAATGATGGAGTAGCCCTATCAGAACTTGAACCTGGCATGCAAGTATCATTTCAATGGTGATATATAATAGATCTATCTGACCCCCTCCTCCTCCTCCTCAAAAATATCAATTAGTATAAGATATCAATATTTTAAACTTTTACTGCTATTTTGTATGGTTCCAAATACTAACCGTCCGCAAGGGAAACAGAAACTTTAAACATGTTTGAATTATTTTTGTGGGCTATCTATTTACTTTTTACATGTTTGTATATCAATGGATCTTGCTGATTTTTGGTAGACACAAACATGAAATAAATATCATTAACAATAAAAACTGATGTCAGAGGGTCTTTCTGGAGTAAAGCAAGGTAATAAAAATTATTTTCCCCTCATTCAGTTAACAATGGGAAGTGGAATTCCGAGGTTTACAGTAATCTAACACTGATTAAATTCATCTAACGCTATAATACAGAGCTTCTGAAATTCTAAAAACATCTAACAGTTAAATGGTCATGTAGTATTTGTATAATATATGATAAATATATTTATACCTGAAACTCCCAAATGTGTCAATTACTATAAAATACTGATATTTCAAACTGTTACTCCTGCTTTATACGGCTCAGAGTGCTAGCCATCAGTTAAGGAAGCAAAAATTTTAAACATGTTTGAATTATTTTTTGAGGAGTGTCTATTTCCTTCTTTTATGTGTGCATATTAATGCATATTGTTCATTTTTGGTGGATATATGTGTGTGCGTGTGTTTTACAAAGTTTAGGACTCATGTTAAAAACATATTTAAAATTATTAACTTTTTGGTAGTTTCTAATTTCTATTTCCATAATGGTTAAAAGCAGAAGAATAAGAGCACAAAATTTAAATGATGACAGCTCACTTTATCTAAAGGACATTAAAAGCAGGGTTGTGGAGTCGGAGGTTATGGAAGGAATCAGAGTCCTAAGAATGATAGTTGAAATCAAATTTTTTTTTAAACTCCGAAGAATCAACAGTTTTAATATTGAAACACTTAAAAATAAAAACTTCATTTTGGAATCAGATATTTTGGTATTCTTGGAGTTGGAGTCAGAATTTTTAGAATCCTAAGAATTAGACTTTATACCTCTCTACTCCACAACCCTGATTAAAAGTAAGAGGGGAAAGGGGTTTGTAGAGAGGGCTGCTGCTTTTGCTACAAGTGATACCACTACTACCACCACCATCATCATCATCACCAGCATCATCCATCTTTATTATTGTTATTTTGCCAACAACATTCTAGATGTCTTAAAAAAAAACGTTTTCAAATAGAATTGATCTGTAAATAAACGTGAAAGGTGCAAATTTATCAGCAATTTTTTTTTTTTTTTTTGCATAATTTTCAACTTTTTAAGTGGTTTTTCAATTCATCCTTACCTTTGCAAGTGTTAATAAAATTCTTTGTGAAATTTTAACAAATATAAAACAAACCGTAGTTGCCTTGGATTTTAAGACAAAAGATGAGAGCACGATCATAAACAAAAGACTTAAATTATGGCTATTTAAAAAAAATTAATTATTCTGGACTTTCAGCACTTTTTTTTTTTTTTTTTTTTAAGTAAAAGAGACATGAATGGGAGAAGTTTAACTTATTTCCAATTTTATCTCTCTTGTCATCTTACAAAAGTTCAGGAATCCATATTAGATTTTTAAACAAAGGGCAATTTTTAATTATTTTGCTTATACCAGTCAATTTGCTAGAATTAAAATTTTAAAAATAAAAATGATTTAAAAACTAGTAGTTTATATATAATTACAAATAGCTAAAAAAATATATTTTTTTCTTTTTAGTTCTTAAAATTGCAAATGAATGATATGTTCTTCATAATAAATATGAAAGACTTATAATTATTTTCAGTGATATAATTTAACAAATTTTACTTAGCATAATGCTTTAATGTTAATCCAATACAGTCTCCATTAACAGAATAGAAGATTAGCAGATTTAACTTACATGCAATCTATGTTTTCTAGTTCTTTTACAATTATTTCAGAGGCAATTACATTAAATTACTCGAGAGTAATGCTGAAACTAATTTCATTATAAACAAGTGAAAAAGTTTTAATCAGTCGAAAAGATAAAATTATCTGTCCAAGATTTTTAAAAGTTACCTTATTTAATAATTATAGTTATCTTATTAAATGATTACTTTTTGTAAAATCAGAAAAGGAGCATTAAAAGAATCAAAGAAAAATGCACATTTTTTTAAATTATGTAAAGTTGAATAAGATTAGCAAAGTTATCAATTTATTGTTAATCTGAAAACCTCCAAAATAATTAAATATTAATATAAAATATTGATATTTCAAACTTTTATTGCTACTTTGTATAGCTCCAAGTACTAGCCATTGGCAAGGGAAGCAGAAACTTTAATCACGTTTGAATTATTTTCGTGAGGTATCTATTATTTCATTTCTGTATGCTAATGTATATTGCCTATTTTTGGTGGCTGGACACAGACATGAAAGAAATATCATTAATAATAGAGATTTCTATCAGAGGGTTTTACTGGATCAAGGCAAGATAATATTATTTTTTCTTGCTTGGTTAATAATGGAAAGTGAAATCCCGAGGTTTGCAGCGATTTAGCATTGATTAAGTCCACCTTCATATTAACCTATGATATGGACCCTCTGAAAGTCTAAGAAATCTAATACTCCTTTGGCTCACGTAGTATTTAAATGACTGATACATAAATGGTGCAGTAGAGGCGAGATAGCATTCGTAGCAACAGCAACAGTTCTACATCTGTTGCTAGGGATATAAGTTAGAGTTATTGAATTCAAATGAAAACTGAAACATACATTTTTTTTTTTTTTTTTTTTTACAAAATCTGGTTTTTCATTTGCATAATACTTTTTTTTACCTAACAAGAATCAATTAATTTTAACTATGTACAACTTATTAACATTAAAAATAAAATTAATTATTTTTTTCAATGTATATAATTTTTTGAATCATGCATGTTTAATCTAGTCAATTGGTGAGAAAATAAAATGGAATATCAAAAATAAATAAATAATAATGTTCAGATTGAACTAAAATTGTGTAAGAGATGTATTAACATTAAAGCAAGGTCATTTCCTATAACAGACCGAGAAATCTAACATCTGGAGTCTTTTACTGAAGGCAAAAAAAAAAAAAAAATCTTTTTAGCTGCTAACACTTCATCATATTGATCTGAAAATTTCATTCTGAAAAGAAAATTCTAACCCATTAAATTTATTTAAGCTGAGATTCAGTATGTTATAAAATATATTTGGATTGGATTATATTATCTGAGTATACTGTGAAAAGTCAATGTTGGATTTTATTACAAACTATTTTTTTTTTTTTTATTAATCAAAAAAAATTAAAATAGTTCATACCGATTTAATTTCTTGAGCCAAATTAGCCAGTTAGGTTTATAGTAAAAGTTTCCCGTCAGAAGTTTTTTAAAGCTTCTTTGTTCCTAATTGACTTGTTAATTTAAAAATAATTTTTTTTTTAATACATTTTCCTTTGTTTATTCACCATTTATTCAAAGAAACTTGTCAATAAATTATCGATTAGTTCATTGTGGTTCTTATTGTAAAACAAAAAATATCAACCTTTTTTTTTAATTGTTTTTTCACCCCAAACAAGGCACACTGTCACTAAGTCATAAAGGGCTACTGTTTGAAACAAAATCTACAGAAACACTATGTAGGGAGTTGGACAGTGAGATGTCTGTTCACATTAAACTTAAACTTCTGCATGTCAGTACAATCAGGGAAGCAGAGGCCTGGGAGGGAATTCCAAAATCTAACAATTTGAGGTAAAAAGCTATTTAAGTAGAAGGCATTATGACATCTAGAAATCTCTACAATGTAGGGATGGTATTTTACTACTTGTCTGGTTTATCAGGGGTATTTACGTCAAGGGGTACTAATGCCTTGAGTTTGTCTGAGCATTTACTATTAAAGTACTTGTAAAACAGGCACAAGGATGCCACATTTCGGCGATGGCACAGAAATTGAACTAATCTCAGTTTTTAACTGCTTTATCAATTGTTTGTCTTTTCATTTCATTAAATTTTTCTTTGTTCAGAGGTTAAATGTTTGCTGATGTCACACAAGATCAATCTTCAGTTCTAATGGTTCAGCTGTTTCTAAATTTCACTCTGTGCTGCCTTGTCTAATCATTTGCTTCCAACTTTTACATTATCTAAGAAAATTCACATCACCTTTAGTAAAAGACCCCAGTTGCATTATCACCTGGCTTATTAGAGAGATGACCATGCATTAAAACTAAATATTTTTAAAACATAAAATTTTTGGATGCTTGTTGATATTGGTTAAAAAACCAACCCATTTCAGGTGAAAACATTATTACGTACTCATGTGCAATGCTGAAATTAGTGTAAATTCCAAAATTTTAGAAAAATAATCATAATGAAAATTTTCGAGTTCAGCAAGTTTTAACAGATGTTTTAATGGTTGAGAGTTTGCAAAATCCAGGGGGAGGTAACTGCAATCGGTAATTTGGATGAAATCATTTGTACTGTTTTCTAGATATCTGGAACCGTATTTGTAGTTGATTTTTTATTTAAAATACTTCATCTACTGGATCATTTTTCATAATTTTGGGAATTTATACCCAAGTTATGCCTATGCATGTAATAATATTTTCACCTGAAATGCATTGGTTTAAAAGATTGCCCATATAAACAAGCACTGATTTTTGAATTAGTAATATTCAAAGGGAGGCAACCACTGAATAAAATAGATACTATTTTAAAAATAATTTTTTTTTTCCCAAATGTTGGGATATCGTTAAAGGCAAATACATAATATAAATATGTGTAAAAATGAATTGGCTGTGGGCCTAGAGCAAGTGTCATGCAAGTAACAAAAACACAGAGTGATCTTTCCATCCATGCAGGAGGTGACCTCCGACCCTGTTCAGTTTGATGGTGATCTTGACAGAGTTGGTCATGGTGGTCTGGTCAAAGGTAACACCAATCACACGCAACAAAACAAAATAAATACGTCATGCTGGCCAGTCTTTAAAAAAAGTATGACAACAAGATTAACAACAAAAAACAACAACAATATAAAAATGCAGACAAACAAGGTGAATTCTTAAATTAGTACATCTTTAAAAAACAAAAAAAAAAAAAAAAAAAAAAAAACATAAAACAATCTTTTAAAATTAGAACAGAAACATCATCAGAGCAACATAAATAATTTTGGTCCACAGAATGCAATGTATTTATACTTATTTCATGAGAAAAATAATAAAAACAATAGTTTTATATTTAGGTAAAGAGACATACCCGCCCCTGTGTTAGCACAGAACGTATGTCAGTTTTCATCATTACCTAATTTAGTGCTTCTTAAGATACAGTCAACAAATTGAGTTTTTTAAAGATGCATGTGTGTATTCATCTTAATATTAACATAAGTATACATTTAAATAATTTGCTCCGTTTGATGAAACCTGAAAACGTTACCAGAATTTTAACATTTTTGGTGTATTTAATTTTCCACATAAACATTTTTCTAAATTTTAAATTGTTCTATATTTTTTTTTCTTTTAATATGGAGGAAAATCTGAACAAGAACCTTAAATTTAAAACAATATGATATAATAAACTGAATAAACATTTATAAATAAATTTGTTATATGTTGTTTTCTTGTTACTTATTTTAATAAATCGTCAAAGACCTATATATGAGAATAAAAAGAAAATAATTAAAAATGATTTAAGTAAACAAAAGCAATGTACTTTTTTCATTTTTGGGGGGAGGGGGGAGATTGGTAAAAGAATGCAGTGCTTTTCACAAAATACCAAAATAGCAGATGTTCATTTAATGCAGGGTTTTTCATTGTGCTATGTGAACCTTTAAACTAAAGAACAGGAAATTTTCATTGATATATAATTTAAAATTTGGTTTTGGTACAAAAACAAAAAAAAACAAAAAAAAAAAATTTAATTTTGGTCTCATAGTTGCAACAATTTCGTGAAAACTTTAAAACTTGAACTAAAACATGGTTGTCCGAGAAAAAAACAGAAATTACCAGACTGAACTACTTTGCTAATAAAAATATCAATACATTTTCTGGTGCTTGTTTAGAATAATAACAAAAACAAAAAAAAATCGAATTTCAACTAAAAGTAATGATATCTACTTCTGTCGAAATTAGTAACATATTACTACATTATTAGACAAGGCATTCTCTTTCACAGTCCAGTGGTCCACCATTACTGCAGTTATCTCACCTGACTTCATGCAGTTACCTCCCCTGCTATCATAAGAACTTTTCTGTTTATTATTTAAGTAAAATCTGCAATTTCTTTAAAAAACAATTTTCATTAATTCTACTTTATCATTTTTTGTAATTTTTGATATGTTACTAATTTCAACATGACAATTGAGTAGATAACATTACTTTTTAATTGAAATTCAATTTTTCGATTTTTGTTATTCGAAACAAGCATTCATTCTGCATCATCTTATTAAGAAAAGAAAAACGATCTGGTTTGGCCATTCTCAGAAAAAAAATCTGAAAGCAGTGGATACTGAGCATTTCGGAAGAGTTTCCCCAGTAAAAGACCTTGCGGTAAGCCTCTAACATGCTGCACGGATCAGATTCACAGTAATATAAACCTTTCATTGCTATCAGTGGAAAGATTGGCAAAGCACCAAACAAAATGGAAGAATTGTGTATCCAGAAAGTGTGGAAAGATCCTCTTTGGATCAATATGCAATAAAATAAAGCAGTCATAATGGTGATTTATATTTTGGTTGCTAACTTTTGCTGGCGGTGACATCAGCAAACACTTAAGTATGTAACCGCATAAGACGTTAAGAAAATACTCGATTATGTAATTCAATGTAAAAGGCTATAATATCACAAAGCTGCAGAGTAATGAGTCAGGGACAAGTTACTCTGACTATGTCCCCTTATGTAGGAAGTACAATGTTGATGAAAACCAAAATTATGATATCAGTAAAATATCACTGTCTATGCACTATTCAAGCATATTTTCATATAAGCAGGCTAATATGATTATTCAAGACTAAAGCGTATAAAATTGGTTTCTTGAATTAAATCTACAGGCAGCACTAGGTTGCATATGTGCAGGCTATGAACTAAATTATTCCAATTATGGTGGAATATATTTTGGGAAAATTGAAATGGGGTCTGAGCAAGGTCATTCCTATAACAGGCCAAGATTTGGGGTCTTTTACTGGAGGCAAAATTTTCATTGAGTCAGCAGAAATAGTTTTAGCTGCTAACATTTCACTGTTATAGATTTGAAAAAAATTTAAGCCTGAATAAGGATTCTAACCGATCACATTTATTTCAGCTGAGATCCTGTATTGTATCATAAATTAAATTTGGATTATAAGTTTATAAGTGTATTGTAAAGAGAACAAATTTTTTTTTGTCACCGAGTACTCATTTAGTTACCTACAAGGACAAAATTAGACACATTCAGCTCCCCAAAAGGGGTACTTTGGATGGTGACAAAAATTCAAATTGTGTAAGTTTAGAAGAATTTATCTTTCATTGACTAAGGACAGAAAATAAAGTATATTAAAACAGATAAAAGCCAAAATTGAGTTTCATTCAGAACTATTTCTTTTTTTTGTTATCAACTAAAACTGTAATTCATACTGTTTTAATTTCATAAACCAAACTTGCTGCTTAGTTTTATATATTTCATGCCAATCTTTTTAGTTTAATAATATAGAAAAACTGGATAATGTATCGAATACACTGTTTCATTTTACTTGTTGAAAAATAAAAAAAAATACTATCTCTTGAATAAAGATTGCCTCTATGAAAAGAAAGCCTTAAAAATATCATGACATATTTACAAAATATATATATATATATATAAAAAAATGGTACTTCTGTATTTATCGACCTATGACTTCCACAAAAGGTGTGCTCGACAGATAATGGGAATAACTGGAAACAGCAGGGCAAGCATTATTACAAAACACACAAATTGTTACCCCCCCCCCACGTTAAGAATGGTGACAGCCACTGAAATTCATTAATACATTGGAAAAAAATGTCTTAATACCCAGAAAACTACTTGTCAGTTTCCAGTTATTCTTGTCATCCATCGGGCAAACCCAAGTAACTTCATGGAAGTCGCAGGTCAGTAAATGCTGAAAAACTAACTTGCGAATTTATGATATCAGCGGAAATAAATTTCATGCATTAAAATTCTGTTTTAAAATTTAATTTTCTTGGAGCAATGATAGTTACATGTTAACAATTAAAAAAATATCTACTGCGAGGAAATCTTGCCCCAAGTAAAAGACCAAGTATTAGGCGTCTAGGCATATTATAGGAATGGCTTTCAGTCTAAGCTACAAAAATAAAAAATGTTAGAAAGGTTGTTTTTATAAGAAAACTAAAAAAAATCTTCACAAAATAATGTCCCTATTTACTTGCCTCCCCACAAGAGCAGAGTTAAACATAAGGTCGGTTTTTAATGTGGAGAAGATTCAGCTCCCCAAAAAGGAGCACTCTGAATTGGAACAAATTTTTTTTTTAATTGCTTAGGTCTAAAAGGATTTCACCTTCACTGACCGAAAACAGAAAGATGAAGTGCAGTATCAGAACAGATACTACACTCTCATTCCAGCCAAAAGGCTAAGCATAGTCAGACAAGAATAAGGTTTTTGTTTTGGAATGCAGAGTTACTTGAATAAAATTTTCAAAAAAATTAAAAAAAGATGTTGAAAAATTACAGGTGGGAAATTATTATATTTAAATGATTAAAGTGTGTTCGAATGATTTAGTCAGAGTACTAACAAATTGGTAGGGAGTAGGGATCAAAAAAGGTTACTGATAAAATAAATGATAATTTATTATTCATGGGAAATGACTGATATATTTGACATAGCTTAAGTATAATATATATATAGAGATAAAAAAAATTAGAAATGCTGGTTTAACATAAATAGCCAAAGAAACTTTAAAATAATCACAGAGATGGATAATAGCATCAATAGAAAGGACATATTTTTTTTTGTAATATATCAAAAGATACTAAAGAAAATGATGAAAAATGTACAAGTGAGAAATTATTTTTCTTTATGCATTTTTTTTTTTGAATAGAAGAAAAAAATGTGTAGTAAAAAAAAGTACAAAAGGACAGAAAAATGTTTGGATTAGTTGGATTATTCGGATTATGCTTGGAAGTTATTCTCACAATATTTTGGCCTATGTAACCTTCGACCTTCTTCATGTGTGTCTTGTCAAACTCAGGAATCTTTAAGTTGTATATTAACATTTGGTGAAACGGATACAATTGTTAAGTAACAATCAGTTCTAACTGACAATCTTCTGGAGGTCAAAGATTCAATCCTCATTACAGGCAGTTCTAACTGAGAATAAAACAAAAATTACTTAAGAATTCTACCTAATCATGGCTGATAGAATAAGAACAATCTACTTCTGTCAATCAGATAATAGATTCAGGTCAAAATTATACATAGATTCTGAAGGTCAACACTATTTCTGACTTTGACAAGATGCACCTAAAGGAAATTGGAGGTTACATCGGCTAAAATTTTGTCAAAATAACATCCAGTAGAACAGTCATCCTAATAATCCAAGTTGAGAACATTAGTCCAAATAATACAAATTAATTCTCATCTCAAAAAGTTTGAAACATAAAAAAAAAAGTTAAGTTTATGGGTTTTATGAAAAATTAACTCCCGTGGAGCTCTTTAGTGCCGAAACGCAATACCTATTTATGCTATAAATTGAACGCAAGTGGCTATTTTACTCATAGCCAGGAAATAATTGGTGGTTCATACCTTTTCCCAATACTATTAGTACATAGATGGCTACATTAGATACAATAGGAAATTAAAATTGGTATATTGCCATTTTTATAAACCATGATAATATTCATTAGGTCAACTATGAACACCTTGCTGATAAATTAGGGATTAATTTAGCACCTATGGAAAATAGTTTATATAAAAGTATATATGCTAGGGCATTTATATTATTTTTTTATCCTATATATATATATATATATATATATATATATATATATATTATGTTGACCGGATTTTAAAAGTTACATCTAAATACCATTTAAACTGATAAATCAAACTTTGATTCTGACTTGCAATTTTCATTTGTTATTTTTGCACCATGTTATTGGCAAAAAACTAAGGTATAATTCATTAAAAAAAACAAAAATAAACAAACTGAATCTGATTCAGTAGTTTGCTAATATGGAGACATTCTTAAATAAACACCCAAAAGAAAAATCAGCTAAGGAGAATAACTCATTCTTTTCATAAGAGTTATTGTTTTTTATTTGCCTTTTTTATTTTTTTAAATTTTTTGCTTAGATATGGAATCTAATCAAGAAGGTATGGTTATAGAGTATAGAAATATTTACAAAACAATTTTAAATGTAATGTTGGATCAGTAAAGCTAGATGTATATAAAATCAATTAAATATTTATTTTCTTTAACTAATTCTATGAATAATTGAGTGTCTTTTGTTAAGTAGTTCATTAAAATAAAGAGTCATTATAATCAGAAAGATTAGGGAGCATAATGACCATGAATTGTACATAATTAGAAACAGTAGCAGTGATAGAAGGTAAATGAAGGCTGAAAAACATGTAACCATTATTTAAGGCTGAAATATATCACAGCAATGGAAATATCACATGAATATAAACAGGAAGGGTCTAATCACATGAACTTTTAAAGAAAGGGTAGGCTCAAGAAGAGTCAGATCATATGAACTGATAAAGAAGGGGTGAGCTCAAGAAAGGTACAATCACAGTTAAAAAGTTAAACTCAAGAAAACTCCAACAACATAGACTGATAAAGAAAGAGTGATATCTAGAAAAGCCTGATCACATATATTGAGAAATAAAGGGTGGGCTCAAGAAGATCCCAATCACATGAACTGGTAAAGAAATGATGAGCTCAAAAATATGATCAAATGGATAAAGAAAGAAAAAAATGGACCCAAGAAAGGTATGATGACAGGGACCTAGATGTAAAAGGTGGGCTCAAATGATCAGAGGGAATGAAATATAAAATGTTATGCTCAAGAACCTGATTACATGGACCAAGAAAAAAAGGGTGGACTTAAGGGCCCAATTACACGGACC
The DNA here is from genome assembly GCF_053919585.1 of Euprymna scolopes. NCBI lineage: Eukaryota > Metazoa > Mollusca > Cephalopoda > Sepiida > Sepiolidae > Euprymna > Euprymna scolopes. The sequence continues at coordinate 32,372,620 of NC_136520.1, forward strand.
AATGTTCGCTTAAAAAAAAATATGAGCATGTGGATGTAAACAGAAGGAAAGGTAATAAAATTGTGGTTTAAATGTAAATACAAAGGAAACGTATACATATATATATATATATATATATTTTATGTATATACACATATAATATAAGGTGATATAATATATTGTGTATAGATTTTTAGTATTTACTTCAACAGTTCTCAATACATGAGTAAAGATTAGTGTATATGTATATATATATATATAATTTAGAGATAAAATAGGTAGGTGTGTATGTACACACATAGAAATTGTCAAATGAAACAACTACAATAAAATCTATTACATAAAAAGTAATTTTTTTTTACTATAATCACCGGAAAAAAACATTTTTGGAATTCAACAATTTTAAAACATTTTTTTATATAATTAACCCAAATGTAAAGTGCATTATGCTGTTAACCATCAAAATAATTGAAATAAGATTGAAAATATTTATATTCCTTCTTTTATATCATATCAAATATTATATATATTTCAATACTTACTTTAATGGTACCTAATACACCAGTAGAACGTAGTAATAGTATACAATATAAACTTATGATAAGCAAGCTACACAGAAACTTTTTTTTTCATGTATTAAGAGCTCATTGAACTTATAAAGAATGAAACATTTCGGTGTATCTTACTTGACATAAGTATATATATATATATATGCTCATTGTAATTATTTCATGTATCTACATAAAATGTTATAAGGAGATATTTTATATATCAATTTTTAGTATTTACTTCAATAATGATTAATACGCGAGTGGAGCGATTCAGTAAGTTATAAAAATATATGGCAATTTAGCTATACAGAATGCATTCTAGCCTGACAATTCCTTATGAGGATAAAATGTGGAAGATTCTGTCTAGCTTAATTGCCATATATTTTCATAACTTACTAATATATATATATATATATATATATATATATATATATATATATATATATATATGTGTGTGTGTATATACGTGTGTGTGTGTGTGTGTAGAGAGAGAGAGATGGGGGAGGATTAGAAAAAATTGATGATGAAAAAATTGAATAAATTACAACATTTATTGATCCATCAAAAGTTTAAAGATGGATTTTCAAAGATAAGCTCTTTTCATCAGAGGATTAACATTAATAAAAAAAAATGCATCACTGGTTAGCATAAATTTGAAAATATATAAAAAAAATATTGCAATTTATTCTATTTTATTTGTCAACATCAAATTTCCTTATTTCTGTAATTGCCTTACCTAGTATACTGAGCTTTTTATTATCTTGATAGGTTCTGATTTTAAGATAATATTTATCTTTATAATTCTCTCTCTCTTTATATATATATATATATATATATATATATATATATATATATATGAAAAAGAAAGGATAGGGATGATTTGGTTTTATCTATAAAAAAATCAAATAACAATAATGATTAAAAAAAAAAATACCCTTTTTTTTTTTTTAACTTTCCTCGTTTCTTCAATTAAGTACCAAATATTATCAAACTTTAGAAATAAACAGAATGTTTGCAGGCACAAAAAGTTAAATTTTTTAAAAACAATTAAATAAATTTGCATAGATAAAATAAAATTGCTTTCTTTTACCTTCTTTATATTTATAAAAAAATAAATTAATTCAAATTTAGTCCCAATAATCAAGATTTTTCTTCAAATAAATGGTTTTGATTTTACAAAAAAGAAAAAATGTAAACTTTTTTGTTTATATAAATTTAAATCTGTGAACATTTTTTATATAGTAATGATAAAATAATAAAAAAAATAAAAATATATTTTAAGCATTTTGATAAATGTTAGGGAGAGATCAGAAGAACTAGTTGAGCATAATCAATAAAATAAAATGTTTGGTTAAACATAAATGGAACCAGGCACTATTCAGGAAAATTGGTAAAGCACCAAAGTACCTGGCAAGCATCCACACTTTAATTAGAATTTTAAAAATTGGTTGCTTTCCAAAATTTGACCTAATAATAATTAAAAAAAAAACATTACAGAAAAATATTTATGATGTACATACCAGTCATGGAATGAAAATGTCATACTTCAAAAAACATAAATTGAGTAATATATATATATATATATATATATAAATTTGTTTTTGAAGATTTTTTTAATTATAAATCATAGTCAATACAAGACTGATTTTGATCTCTGTAGTTCGAATTGTGTTGTCTCTTTATTTATTGACGATATCAAAGTGAACCACCATGCTAGCTTCCTTATAAAATTTTATTTTCTTAATAAAAAACAAGGACTACTTGATCAATTTATGTGATTTTTGGAATATGGCATTTTTGTTTTGTGATGGGTACTTACATCATAAAGATTTTTTTGTATTTTTTTTTATCAGGTTTAACTGGAGAAGAACCGACTTTTTTTTTTTTTTTTTTAAATCGACCAAACTTTTATATAAATACTCTGATAGACTAAAACTCCAATAGACTAAGATTCTTTAAATATCAGTGTACTTCAATAACAATTACTTAAAAAAAATTATTTAAAAGTTTACTTATTACGTGGCACAATTGTGAGTATTGATCTCTTGTTTATGTGTGAGTGTTAAACTTTGGCAGGAAAAAATGCTCCCCATCTTAAATGTTTAGGTTCACTAAGGATTCATAATAATGTTCTTGAATCACTCTGACATTGAAAATAGTGAATGTTTTGCGCTACCTTAGATTAATACACACATAATCAAAATGGTGACAGTCACAATATTATGTTGTAAGTAAAATTTAAAAAAAAATATTCACAAAAACTATTACACTGAGATTTTAAGAGTTTATGTCTATTGGAATATTTATTCTCGCCAAAAATTGAACAAGAATGAGACATTGCTTTCAAAACTATGGGAGAGGCACACTATCACATCATACATACAATATACTATCATAACATACTATCACATCATACAACATACTATCACATCATACAACATATTATCACATCATACAACATACTATCACATCATACAACATACTATCACTATCATATCATATCATATCATACATACAACATACAGGCAGAATGTTTAGAATATTATTGTACATTAAGATTAAATGCTGGTTCACTCAAAACGAAAACTGAGATTCTACTTTATTTTTTGGCAATTATGAGTAAACACTTAGAAAAACCTTTCAGTAAAAATAAAAAAATAAAATTTTACACTTTAGAATTATGGATATACTTAGCATATACATTTTAACGTAAACTAATTGCCAACTTTCCAACAACAGCTATTTTCTAATTTTAGATTGTAAAAAAAAGGGGGGGGGGCGTGATATCTGCTGCCATTCGGACTTAGGGAGAGCATGTTATAATATTTCTTTAATTTAAAAGAAAAAAAGTTTTTTGGATAAAAGGTTTCCAGGCTATTTTTTTAAAAATCATAGACCTTTGACATATGCATACATTTAAAATTATGATTGGTGCTTATTCAGATTAACACTTATAGCGAAAAAAAAAAAAAAAAAAAAAAATTATTATGTTGTACATACTTGCCACGGAATGAAGATTGTATATAAAAAAAAATTTAAAAAAAAAAAAAAAAAAATCACAAAAATTGATCAAGTACGTTCTTTAATTAATGAGAAACAAATTTGGCTCTTTTAAATGACCAACAAGGCCATGTTTCTCTAGAGAACATAAGTGATCATTTTGACAGTTTCCACGTGCATTTGGATTGTCTCCCCTTGTCATGCATTGATTTCATTTCTTCCACTCTCATTGAAACTGGGTAAAATTTAATTGAAATAAAACTACTTGATTAAATTACGTAATTTTTTAATTTTTCATCTTCGTCCCATGACTGGTACGTACAGCATACAGACATTTCTGTATTTTCTTTAATGTTAAATGCCGCCATAAGTGTCAATCTGAGTAAACACCTTCGGATTTCATTATGCATGCCCTTTATCATACGTCTTTAAAACATTTGGTTAGAATTTTCTGGCCCCAAAATAAGTGATCATATCGTATTGAATTTATATATGAAACTGATCCCCCACATCAAATTCTAAAAAACATTTTTTGTCCTGTTTTTGATGTAAAGTTTTTCAGAGTGTTTATATGTAATCACCTAAAAAGAGTAGAATCACACGGGGTGGGGGGCAGAACAGGGTCTACATGTACAAATTTCCTACTTTTATTTCTGACTCCATGAACAATCACTTTTTGGAACCTTTTCCTTTCTTCTTCCACGGTTTAAAATGATCAAAGAGTTTTTTAGAGCCAGCAGCTTTTTTGTTCTTTTGAGAAACTGGATTCTGAATTTGTCCATCATCGGCTGCCGTTTGATTTACCACCAACGGATCATCCGAACCGGAGGCCGAACGAGGGAGGTCAGGCGAAGAATTGCTTTGAGCAATCATGTTTGAGGGGCGGTGCATTGGGGAATCAAGGATTTCAAAGAGATCGTCATCAGTATATTTCAACTGAGCTGCATCATCATCATCTTCAACATCCTCGTCCGAAGTATCCCCAAGGTCAGAAACAATGGAAGAGACTTTTTCATCTCTAGTCGAGCGAGCATTGTCTTCGGTTAAATGCATGCTTGGATTATCACTCGACTCAGAGATCTCGGAAATTTGAGAGGAAATGGGATGCGCAACTGCATCACTAGTCATTTGAAGGGTCATTTCTTTCCCTAATAAATTTTGCTGACCTTCGTTGTTATTTGTGTCAATAAGAGTCCTGCCTTCCAAGACATCCTGCAGAGCTCCAGAACACACACTCGTACTTGCTTTCAAGCCAGAGCAAATATTTTCTGTCTCTTCTTTGTCCTTGTCAGATATTTTTGCCTCTTCATTTTTCTGCTTGATGAGGGAGGTTTCAGAACCACACAAAACATCTTCAATATGGTCTCCTTCTAAGTTAGCCTTTTCAATATTATCGTCTCCAGAAACTGAAGGACTTTTAACCAGTTTTTCATCAAGCTCTGTTTTGCCGTCAATCAGATACGTATTGTCAACGTGAGGATTTGTTGCCATATTATTAGCAAACATATCTTCATCAGACACCTTATCAGATTTATTTTCTGAAAATGGTATAGTCGCATCAGAATCATAAAGTAGAGCATCAGATGGTCTGCTAGATTGCTCTTCAACCTGACCTTCTACCAAAGTTTGGTTTGCTGTAAGAGCGTTACCATTTGATAATAATGATGTCAGGGCATCTGTCATATCATCTTCAGTTGTCTCATTGGGCGATGTTGGTGTAACTGTCTCATTTGAGATACAAGTTTCATCTTTGAATGGTTTAGAAGCATCAGCTTCAGAAGATGCAGTTTTAGAAGACAATTCATCTGCCTCCATTACGTTAGATGCATCAGCTTCATCTGGTTTGACTAAATGCAGGTTTTCTTTAACATCATCGCCTATCGATGACCTTACAGTCATTTGGTCCATCTGACTAGGTAATTCCTCAGGTTTTTTATCATCAACAGGGTCTCTCAGGGAAAGCAGACTATCTACAGGTACATCTTGAAGAGAAAGGACATGCACTGGCTCCTCATTGTGACAGTCATCCCCGCCAATACTAGTTTCATACGAATTAGAATTGCTTGATATGTTAATATTCGGCATGATAGGATCAACGGCAGATTTGGTTTTATATTTGTAACCTTTCCGCATCTTTTTATTCGGAGTCGAAGAGACAACATTACCATAGAAATTAATTTTGTCATCGTCATTACTATCATTTGTACCCACAAGAAAATCATCATCCAGAACCTCTTCGTCTGTTGACGAGTCATCACAAGAAGAGTCGCCTTGTTTTGCAACAAGCTTCACGCCGTGTGGACTATCGTCGAAATATTCAATGTCAGTGTCCATCTGGTCGTCAGAGGCATTGTCTGGGCAAGATGCAAAGTTAGGCATGTGGTCATCATCGCTGTCAATAATAACAGCCTTATTTTCCAAACTCTGATGGACCACAGCATCATTATTATTATTATTATTATCATCAGGAGAACTTTCTTGATGGACAATCTCTAAGTTCTGATCTAAGTTATATATGTTCTTGTCAGCACGATTAGGAGGCATGACATTTAAGTTTCCATCTTGGTCTACCTTAATGCTATTGTAGACATCGTTGATGAGGCTATTAGCTATAGAGGTTACTTGATCCGAAACAGGATCCACACTGCTAACCTTCAACGGAGCATAGACACTACCCTCACACATAGCGGACCGAACACTCTCGTCTAAAATATCCATCATGGGTGAATCGTCAACCGAACTTTCAAACAATTCACACGAATCATCAAACACTACACGACTCGAGGATTCAATCAGGGAAGAGGGAGGTTCCTCGCCTGTGAAAGAACGGTTCTTTCGTGATTTAGGAGACTTGGGAAAAAATTTAGGGGACATGGGATCCGACACTGAATTCACTGCATCATAAAACTCTTCATCTTCATCACTCCACGCAGAAGAGGTCAAGGCTATTGAACTTGGTGGGGAACTTTTGTTAACGTAAAGTGAGGAAGAATCAGACATGTGGTTAAAACTTGAGGAAAAGTTGGATTGGGAAAAAGAACTTTCGGAAGTATCGATGGCTGTTACAAATGATTTTGAAGCAATATTTGGAGAAGAAATCATTTCAAGATCATTAAAATTTGAGTTAACATTTTCTCCATTTGAAATCAAATGGAGCAAATCAATTGAAACCTGAACACCAACACTGCACCGTTTGGGAAGGGCAGTAGTAGGTGGAAGAAGATTTGCTGCTGCTGCTGAAAAACCGCTGCTTGTATAAGGTACAGTAGTATTGTTACTTGATGCAAGACACTTAGAGGATAGCTTTTGTGTACCTAAGGACGGGTCCATTTCACTGGCTAACCGTGAATTCACCATTCCCATTGTAGGCAGGCCAGCTGTCAGGGGACCATTGGGAGCTGAGGCCTTCACTAGGGTCCATTTACCCTCATCCGATATGATTATAGCAAGACCATTTTCCTGAAAATATGCATTAAATAAAGATATGTGTAATATATATATATATATATAGTCGTGAAAGTTTTTTAAAACCTGTAAAACTATAAAAGCAAACAGTGTCTTTTGTTGAAAAATTATTTTATCAGTAAGTTGATTAATTTCCTGCATTGCTGAATTGTTTTACTTACATACAATAGTACCAATGTTCTTAAAGGGAGCATCAGTTGTTTACCATGAAACACTGTTTTGAGGATTTAAAAACAAACAGTATATTAAATCATGGCTCCCCAGCAGTGTTGATCAGTGCTTATGCGTATAATTATCCCAAGTTAAAAATATTCAGAGAATGAATTATGATGAAGTTTATACAAGAGTGATCAATACAAAGTAGTATAAGATTATACTGTTCATCGCTACCCATTCGTGAGTATGTTTCAACTAGTTATAGATAACTAGAGACTGAACTTTTGGAAACACAACATCGCGTCATGAAGTCTCTAGTTATCTATAATTAATTGATTGAAACATACTCATGAATGGGTAGCGATACCTAAATGTTTCTATAAAAACAAACAATGTGTGTGTATATATATATATATATATATATACACACACACGTTTTGTTTTTTATTACCGTATCTTTCTGTTAAGTTACATTATTGTTTCAGCTACCCGGCCGTTTTTTTGGCCGTCTGTAGCTTCCTCATACTTTTACAGAAATTTCTGTAAAAATCTAAGGAAGCTTCAGACGGCCAAAAAAACGGCCGGGTAGCTGAAACAATAATGTAACTTAACAGAAAGATACGGTAATAAAAAATAAAACGCGTATTTGCTTTACAACAGTATTGAGCACTTTCTTCAGTTTTTATTAATTACCATTTCTACTAAATATATATATATATATATATATATATATATATATATATATCTCATTCAAGCACTAGCGTGTTTGAATATATGGTTAAGTGTCAGTTTTAGTCATTTAGAACTGCTTTAAAGCTTCACCACTCACTCATTTTTTGGCCAAATTTCAAACAATTATTACAGTTCATAGATCACCTTCTCAGCTTTATTGTGAAAAAAAAAATTTGAATTTTCGTTCAGTAAAACAAAACTTATGATGAATTTACTGGTGTACAAAATCATAAAATAGCATAAGGAGGTGAGCAACGTTTTTTTATGACTGGTTTCCATAGCAACCATGTCGCTTCAGTGACTACTGTTGCTACCAATTCACCACTCTCACGAAAAGAGAAGTAACAAGTGAAACAGAGAATGAAAGAATTAAAGGGAGATAATTGGGGAGGATTTTATTGAAAACAGACGAGTGCCGTACATTGTTATTACATATGTGTATGTTATGTTTATGGGGGCAAAAAAATAAGACTGAAATTATACAAAGAACAAATAAATATTTACTGGAAGTCTGGAAAAATAATGGATTACAATAGAAAAATGCGAGCATGAAAAGTAATATGGTTAAGCTTAAACATGGAAAAGTAAAGGACTAGTTGTTAAAACTTGAAAAGAAAAGGACAATATGTTCTAGTAAAAAATATAATAAATTAAATATTGCAGCATTAAGAATTTTAAAAATTCAATTTATAACATTATATAATCAATTCTTAATGCTGCATTATTTTAAGTTATAAATTTATTATATTTTTTACTAGAATATCTTGTCCTTTTCTTTTCCATGTTTAAGCCTAACCATATTACTTTTCATGATCGCATTTTTCTACTGTAATATATATATATATATATATAACACAAAATTTTACAATAATGTGGGATTAGAGCTGTAATAAAAATATTCTGATATTATAGTAACTTTCTTAAATTCCAAATTCATTAAAATTTAAACACTTCCAAAGAGAAAACAAAATCATTTTAATCAATTCACATTGTCATGCAACCTCTTTGAGACTTGAAAATTTAAAATCACTGTTTAAAACAATATGTGGATGAAAGCAAGATATCACAGAAAATTTAGAACATAAACAAATAATTTTTTTTTTTTCAAAATATTGCATTGTAATGGCTTCAATCTTGTGTGACTGCTCATGGATGAATGATAAGAGAAAAAAAAAAAAGAAATCCCTAATGATATCTTTTTCATTTACTTTTTCTAATTGACTTATACAATCTGTTGCATATGTTGGTCTCCGTAGTATGCCTTCTTTCAACTCAACCTCCCATTCCTTCCAGAATGCCTTTTATCTGCCTGATATAGTCTCATTTGTGGCGAGAGTTTGCGCTACTCACACGTGATCGTCAAGCACAAAAGCAACTGTGTGTCACCATTTTTTTTTTGTCAAGCAACCGAACCCTACAAAGCACACATACACACACTAGTTAGGTAAGTTACAGTTTTTCCTACAATTTTTTTCTCATATTTCCGATTATATGTTGAAATGACATCATTTTGCATCTGTTATTTACAAGATTTATGTAAAATGGTAGATAACTCAGTTTGTCAATTTAAAGTTTTCCTAGAATGAATACAAGTAATAGCTCAAAATGGTAGTAGCCCAATGGATAATTGGAAATGTGAGAAAGAAATGAAGTTTATCGCTAAAATTCTACTTCTTAATTTTCTTATTATTTGGAACCGATATCTTACGCATATACTTTAATATATATATATATATATATATATATATATATATATATATATATATATACACACACTAAACAAAAAAAGATTGAAATGGTTAATACTTACCTCAATTAACTTATCTCTTTGTTCAATTTGAAACTTTAAATTTTTAAATTCTATCTCTAAATCACGGTAGGATCGTTTTTTAGATTCTAATTCCTGCAAAGAAAAAAAAAGACAAGTGTTAGAACAGGATGGTAATTCATTGAATTTCTAAAAAGTAATGGCAGTCTTGTATACATAAATGAAAGTGACAATTTTTGAAAACCATGAAAACATTTACTAATATTAAAATTATATGTATGTGAAATTTTACTAAAAAAAAAAAACCCCAAAAAAAAACAAACAAAATGTACATAAAATCAAAAACTATGGTGAATTTTGGTGATATTTGAGCTTCAAATTTTAAGTAAATTTCAATGGGAAAATCAAACATTTTTTTAAGTAGCTTTTAGATGAAAATAGATTTATCTCAAGAATATGAAAACAAGTTTAACTCTTGCCTGAAAGATATTTTTTTGCCTCAAAGATATTCTGAGAAGAGTTATGTCCCTTGAATAATAAATTGTTATGCTGCCAAACAAAATAAACTATGCTGATATAAAATTGAAAAAAATTTCAAGTTCTTGCCTCTTATTCGTGTTTTCTTTGTGTTTCAATATATCAGCCATTGAAAGTTTTAAAAAATTACATCATCTATTAGATTCTGTTGTAAGCACCAGCTACTTTTAATAATCCAAATATTTTGTTCGCCTGGATTTATTTGAGGTGGATTAATATTTTTGTTGAGCCTGTTCTAGATCCAGACAATTTGTCAATACATGACATATTGTGCAGATATAATGGCATGGTATGCACACTAGAGCTGCTTCCCTATCAAGAAAATCAGAACAAGTGATATTTGGGTGTCCTATATGCAGTCTTGATAATATCACTCATTCTTTTCTGGTCATTTTAGAAGGATTATCATTCTTTTGTACAATTTGTTCTTTTATTGCATATAATTTTTTTTTTTTACATGGAAGTCACCACTTATCAAGGCCCGGAGGCTACTCGGGGATAAGGGTTACTGCATGTACAGTCATCATTGGAACAATATCGTAGTAATCGTTAGTAATTATTATTGATGCAAAAGTTCTACATCTTTTTAATGGAAATCGCTCAAGACCAGGCATGAGGTCACTTGAAATAAGGAGCTAACAAAAATGAAAGACGATTATTACAAAGACAGGAGATATCAATTGACCTTAGTATTTAAAAGACCAAGGATATAGGTAGGAGGTAAACAGTTAGCAGGAAGAGAGCTCCACAAGCTCAGAGTTCTAGAAAGCAGACTTTTTATGGACAAGGCATGAGGCCACTTGATGCAAGAGGCTAACAAGAATGAAAGATGATTATTAAAAAGACAGGAGACGTCTATTGATCTTAGTTTTGAAAAAAAAAAAAAAAAAAAAAACAAAGCTGTAGGTAGGAGGAAACAGTGATCATTTCCTAACTCTTATTTGATATTTGTTAATTATTGGTTTTAAACTTGTGGCAGGAATTTTGTCCTTTTGTAGATTCCAATTTTAGAGTTTGTTTTGCTGCCTTGTGCTTTGTAATATGATGATCTATGTTGGATCTGAAATAAGTTCAAAAAGATTCCGAATAAAATATTTGAAACTTTTGTTTATAAAATTACGTTTTTGGAAAAGGTACAACTTCAGTTCACAGGTTTGACTTGTTTTTTTTTTTTTTAAATCATTTTTTGAACTACTGTTATCATTTTGAGTGTTATTCTCACAACGTCTAACCTCCGATCTTCTTGAAGTGTATCATGTTAAACTCAGAAATCTGTATGGAACTTAACAGAATTCTTTATTTAATCTACGGGAGTAGCATACTCTCATTCCATCAGTCATGACTGGGTAGAATTCTTAGGTAATTCGCAATTATATTCTTAGTATTGCCTGCACTGAGGATTGAACATTCTACCTCCAGAAGAGAGTCACTTAAAACTAAGTAGTATTTTATCCAACCACTTCTTTAGCTCGTATCTTCTGATAGTTTTCGTTTTGAGCTGTTTCACCATTTTCTTTTTCATCTTTTGTGCCAGTTGGTGAACTGTTATTTTAGTTGACTTTGTGGAGATCTCCTTCATCTTCAAGTTTTCAGCTTCTTTTCTCCTTCAATTTGAAGCCCTCACGCTTTCTACCTCTGTATCTTCTTTTTTTTCTTTCTTTCTTCAAATCATGAGTCTAGTTTGCACTAATCGCAAAAGTAAACTGCTTCTCAATTCAAAACTACCCTCCTCCACGGTTTCAAGTGAGAAACAAAAATCTTGCAATGGAGTTAGCCTCGTTTTGACCGATGATGCATGAGCTGTGCCATTTCATCATGACTTTGCTGCCATTCACCTTGGAAGTTTACCATGTCTCTAAACACATAAGTAAACATGCACGATGCTGCATGTTCAATGTGATGCGTATATGCATGACACAAATGGCATATCTGCAGTAGAAAAATATTTAGCTAAGAAGAAAAACCACCCTAGAAATTGCCCGGCATCTTTAAAATAATATTCTGTTGGATATGAAGGTTCATGCGTAGAAATCAGACCACTTCAGATCTTATAGAATTAATGTCCACTCCAGATAATAGCTTGGTTAGTAAGATTTTTATGTCCAGTGATAAAACAGTCCATCATTCTCAAATAATCTTAAATGACAGCAATATCTATATATATTTCAGCAAAACAGGCAAAATAGATTAGTTTAGCCTTTATTGGCCTGAGAGACAGAGGGACCTTAAAAACAGAAACTGTTTGTATTCAATGTTTGCCCTGACTGAAAGTTTGTAGAGAAACTAATTATCATTGTAACCTCTCAAAATAAAATATTTTAGTTTTAAACTTGAGTTGCGATTTCGCTTGCAAAGAAAATCCTAGTGTGACGAAACCACAGGAGTGACATTATGATCAGTATTGAAATCAAGCACCAAATTTAGATAAAAGCAATTAGTGGGTGTTCACTGCTATGCAGTGAATGCAGACAAACAAGTTCACAGATATAGAAACAATTTGTCTCCTCTTGCTTTAGTGAGGCAAGTCTCCACCACAAAACCCATGTCAAAAGTCCAACAATTTAAAAAGATAATAAAGCACTTTTGCATTATGTGATTGTAAAGAAGCCGTGAAATTTCATAGTTAAAAAAAAAATTAAAATAAGCATATTCAAGATAAACTGCAGGTTTCAAATTTACATATAATGTAATCATGGTATTTCTATGGCACAAAACTGATGCTGACACAAATGTTTCCAATTGCAATTCACTGAACACAAGAAAAATGGCTAAGTTATTGCCAAATAGCCAATTAGTACCAATATTAAATAAAATAGCTTTTAAATTTTTTCTGTTTTTATTTATTTATTTTTGCAAGGTGTCACTACTTATCAAGGTCCAAAAGCCACTCAAGGATAAGTGGTAAATGAGTGTCACACCATAATGATGATTGGGCAGAATTTGATTATTTAAGAGGATAGTACAACAAGAATTTATTTACATTGGACTTGAAAACAACTATATTGTAGTTATCTGAGTAGCAGTTCTAGGAAAGAAACTTTTTTCATCAATGTCGATACCTCCTTGTAAGAGCTGTAAAAACCTAATGTTGTCATGGCTTCTGTTGGGGATAGACATGCGACTGGGGACTGCTTGTGAATGTCATATTCCCATGAAACTTCCTTCTTTAGAGAAAGTCGGTTAAACCCTCATAGTGTTAGTGCCGTTTCAGTACAGTAGTACCCAACCCCCTCCCAAACTGCCAAAATTTGGAATTATCTTTCATCTTATAGTTTTTTTTGCATTCTGAAGGTCTGAACGTTTTCAAGTCTAAAGTAAATAAATTATTTCTGTAGATGTTGCACAGAGACATGTGAAAAAAAGGCAAAGAAAAAAACTATGGTTCTTGTCTAGAACTCTCCCTATATTAAAAAATAAAAATAAAAAATAAAGAATCCGTCTAATGCAAATACCTGTGATGTAATGAAAAGATCATATTCCAAGTAGTTTTATTTTTAAATAAGAAAAGTAAATTTAATGAATAACTGAGGAGTGATTATAGAGAAATTCTGGACAAGAACCCAAAAATACATTAAAAGTTGAAAAAATAAAATAAAATAAATATAAAAAAAAAACACATGGCCATGAATTTGGAAACATGTGAATCAACTTCCATTAGTTTTTCTATGAATTTATTTATTTTTTATTACTTACTTTACATTTATCTCTAAATTCTCGCTGACTTTCAATGACTTCTTCCTCTCGTTCTTCCAACTGATCTTTGAGGAGTTCGACCTCGTAAACTAACGACTGCTTCTCATTGTGCAACTGGGCTGTGCCCATCATCGCTTTCTTGTACTTTTCATCCAGCTCAGCCAGCTGGGACTAAAAAAGAAAAACAAAAAATAAATACAAATAAGAAATCAACACAGTTATCATAGATTGAAGACAAACTTCCAGTTTTACCTTTTCATGTCATAGGATCATTGGACCCACTGTCTAACAATTTCATTGCTGTCTTTATGAAGTTAGCTACGTTTATATTTTTTATGTACAGTAAAACCCTGGGATACGGTAGCCCAAGGATACGCTTTTTTTCAGGTTATGATGTGGAATACAATTTTTTTTCTGGCCCCTTCTTACGGTATTTGCCCCACCTTATAATGTTATTTATAATGTTATTTGATTATATACATGTGTATTATATACTGTACTGTATTTTGTTACTAATTTTTAATGCCGTATCCCAGGGTCCTACTGTATAGGATTCAGTCAAACTCATTAACCAATTATTATAAAATTCTGGAACACAGCTACTAATGTTCAGCAGTCTAAATGTGGGCTATATTTGGTTTAATTTAGTTTTATGGAAAAAAAAGTAACTGGAAACCCTTTGTGAAAATTCAGACACCTCTGATTTATATGAAATTTTAACAATATTATATATATATATATATGTGTTGTATATTATTAATTAATATTCTTAAAATTTCAGTTTCTTTGGAGTATTTTAAAAGGTTTTTAAGAGCATAACACGGACATTAAAACCAGTTGAAAATTCAAATATATCAGATTTGAATCGATTTGGAATAGTCGTCATTAGACATATATTAAGATTTCCTTAATTTCAATTTCTCCTTTAAATGCCCTGAACTAAAACCTTAAATTTGAGACAATTTTTAAAAAATAATGCAACAAATTTTGATCAAAATTAAAATAAGAATTCTAAACATAAAATTTACTAACATTATATTTGAATTTTAATCTTTGTAAGGGAGACTCGTGTGCTGCAAAACTTCTGTTTAGAAAATCACTTATTTGTTCTGGGGCATGCTAAGTTCGAATCCAGTTCGTTCTATGGAAACACTTATTTAGAATGTTGACAACCTTCACTGAGTCCCTCTAACTAGAAAGATATCAGGGAATTAAATGCCAACAGTAGAATCATTTGATCCATGCGAAATGAATGAAGGCATAACTCTGCCATCAATGATGTACATTGACTACTGTTGTACAGATTGATAAGTTTTCAAACATTTGATTTATACAAAAAAATACATAAATGGGTGTATGTATATATATATATATATATAATTCAAGCACAATTAAACAACGTAGTGGTTTCTATAATGTATCGCCATTAATAAGTAAACTTCTGTTTAATTCATTCATTCATAATTTAATTTCACATACAGGTTAACTCTCTAGAAAACACCTCCTATAATAATTAATACATATAATCAGTCAAATTACATCACAAAAATACACCAATTTCATTTCAGTTACACATCTATATTTGAATTATAACGGACATATTTGTTCCAAAAGGAATATGAATTGCATCATATCTTTTTAAATGGCTATAGGACGGTATTTAAAAAAAAAAATCTTACTCTTTCACAACTAACCCCCACCCCTTTTTGAATTTCCAACTTCGTTTCTGAAATGGAATATTCATACATTGGCCTTCGGGACAAGATCAAAGTGTAGTATCTGTTCTTCAGATGCTGCACTTCTATTTCTTGTTCTCTTTCGGTGGAGGAGAAATCCTTCACGACTGAGACAATTTTTATTTTTGTACCTTTTCTCCACGTTAAAAAACGACCCTGGTGTCTAACTCTGTCCCGTGGGGAGGCATTGTAAATAGGTACATCAAAAATATGTTTTCAAATATTTATACTGGTGTTTTGTTTTCTTAATTTCATTCATCCAGAGGATAAAGACGAAACATTCATGAACACATAACTTGGTCTGTTCCTTTTTTTATTTCTCTCTCTCTCTATATATATATATACATATATTTCATGTATAACATGGATTTTACCAAGCAAGCAGAATCTACAAAACCATTCATATCCTTTTTCTACAAGTCCTCCTGCTACAGGACTTCTGATAAATGTATTATTTTCACTTTGACTTTCCATGTCTCACTGACTTTAGCAAATAGGGTGCATACCTTTATAACTATTTGCTAATATTTTCTCTCCTCTGATGAGATGGTAGACATCGAAACCCTATAGGTTAAGGAGATTAATTTTCTAAAGCATTCTTTGTCTTGCTTAGAATAACAAAAATTCTTTGGTATGAAACTCAACCATTTCATTTCAATGAGAGTTTTTTGAAATTCATTGAATTAGAATTTAATATATATATATATATATATATATATATATACTCTAGCAGGAAAATCTGACATTGCTTGGGATCCAATAAAGATTAACAAATGTTCTACACTTCCAATACTTTTATTGCCATTGAAAGCAGTAATCAAATCAATTGATTGCCTGATACAGTCGGGGACCCATCGTGGTGCACCGGGAGGAAGTTTCACACACCTCCCGGCAGTAACTTAGGCCACAATATATCTACTGTAGTGAACCAACTGTTGATTTTATGGAATTATTTTTTATATAATGGCTTGAGTTTAAATTTAAAAGTATCTTATCAGAGAACGTACTGTTGATTTTATATGCGGGCCCCTTCTGCTTATGCAGTGAAATAAACTTCTCAAATGCAGTAGTGATGTTAGGCTGCATTAGGCGTTAACTTTCGCAAAAATCGGACTGTTCCGTCTTTAATCGGATTTTTGGATACTTATCAGAGGTATTCTGATTCATAACCTATCTAAGACCACTCCCAGACACAAAGTATATTTGCATAAAATTAAAAAAAAAAAAAAATCGATCCAGCCATTTTGAAGTCTATAAGGAGCGAAATGATACACACACACATAGACAAAGTGCCTTTTATATATAAGAAGAGATATTACTCTATTAGCAAACAAATTAAATTGGTTAGTAAATTTCTTGAAAACTGCCATAACAATCCAATTGAACAATCTTGTGAATAGAGAGGTAGGAGGGAGTGGTGGCCAAGTGGTTAATGACATGGACTAACAACCTGAGTGTGCCAAGTCTGAAGCCACTTAGGATGTTGGTAGTCATCATGTGGTCCCTGATATCTTTCTAGTAAGAATTCTAACTAGAAAGATATCGGGGAAATCAATGCCATCAACTGACTTATACGAAATGAATAAGTGAAAGCATAACTCTGCATCAATGATGTATATCGAATATTATAGATTGATAAGCAAATTTCCAAGCATTTTTGACTTATTCATAAAATATATTCTTTACAAGATCTTGGACAAGGATAACAGTGCAGATGTTTAACTCTTACTTTGTTATATAATTGTTTTTTGCTTCTTTTTTATTTTTTTAATTATTAGAAGATGAGGGAATGTTTATTGAATGTCAATGTTAATATTAGATTCTTAATTATTAATTAAGCATCCATTATTTGGCAAGAGGATATTCCCTCCATTTCTATTGCTCTCCACATGCTCTGACAGCTTGATTTTCAATTAATTTTTATATAGTTGTGTCCAATTACAACACCAAGTTTAAAATCTAACAGGAAGAAATCAGAGTTATTATTTGGAATTTAACCTAATCAACAAAACCTAATCAACAAAAACAAACAAATAAACAAACAAAAACACAGAAAAATCTTTGATGTACGTGTACCTGTCACAGAACAAAAATGTCACATTTCAAAAACCACGTAAATTGATCAAGTAGTTTTGTTTTTAACTAAGAAAATCAAATTTTATAAGTAAGCAAAACGGAACCGTCTCGCATTGCCATCTTGAAAAACAAAACAAGGCAGATAAGTCCACAATAATTCAAACTTGTGAGATAAGCCCTGTAATGCCACTGGTTTTACATTAATCACTTTAAATTGTTAAAAAATTATTTTCTTTATAAAATACAATTTTTCAATTTTTGTGATTTTTAGAATATGACATTTTCCATTTCATGGCAGATACACACATCATACAGATTTTTCTGTACCTTGGCCTTTTAATTAGGCTGAATTCTAAATAAGAATTGAAATCAGCACTATAAAAATTGAATTGAGGTCATCAACATTGAACTACATAAATCAGACAACAGACAACTTTTTTTAATACTCTTAGCCGCGTTAATCTACATTTTTTTCTTTAAGGCTTCTTTGGTTATAGTCAGCTAACATACTTCCTAGCTTTTGGCAGAGCGCTAGCAGAAGCAGTGACAAAGCAAATCAGTTCCTTCACTTTTATTGTTCTCCAGTATTTCTATTGTGATGTGATTCATTGAAATAAAATGTAAGAAAAAAAAAAATTATTGAAAAGTATACAATAAAAATTAACAAAATCATACAGATGAAAATAACACCACTAATCTTTATTTGTACTTTTAATAACAGAATTAAAAAAATAAGTTTATTTGAAATTTTATAAGAAATATTATATGGATTCATCAAACTACTGTTCTCATCTTGAGTGTCATTTTCACAACGTTTTGGTCGATGCAACCGCTGGCTTGTTGAACTCAGGAATGTTTTTGTTGAACTCAGGAATTTGGACAGAATTTTGAATGGAAACTTATTTACTTTACTTGGTTTCCGAAATTCATAATGAATGGTTAATTAGTTTACACATAACTAAATAGAGATTATAAAAAGTTCATTTAATTTCTTAAATGTGACATTCTGGCACAGTTGTCTCATGATCTCCTGCCTTGGAACAAAGAGCTTTATTGCCTGTAGTTCTGTCAGCCATGGATGGATAGAGGTCCTAAGTAATTCACAATTGCGTTTTTCGGTCGCCCACAGTAAAAATTGAACCTTCAACCTTCAGAAGAAGGTCACTTTTACAATTGATTTTTCCAAATACTCTAACCAGGTCCTTGCAGACAGTTCTAACCTTAAGCCTACTTTTATTTCTAGTTGTAACTATCACTGGTTTTACTTATTTACTGTATATATTATCTATTATTTATAATTAACAATTCTTACATCGTATTCAATTCTATACTTGGTCTACAGTGTAATTGTCTTCCATCAATCATGCTGCTTCTTTGAGTCATCTAACTCTCAACCGTTCTTCTGTCTATAATTTTTACTTTGTCCCATAATGGTAGATGGTTTCCCTTTTTCCTCCAGATATGGTCGGCCATACCTGATTTTCAATCTTTCCATGTATTACGGCTTTTAGATGTTCTTCTAACCATACTTTTAGTGGACGACATGTGTATAGTTTTCCACATTTAAATGGGATCTCATATACACAGTTCTTAGTCATAAATTTTTTTCTGTAGGGCGCTTGACTTTCACAAGCTGTTTCCGGAGTTCAACAAAATACACCTGGAGAGGGTTGGAGGTTACATAAACCGAAACGTTGTGAAAATGACACTGAAGATAAGAACAGTAGTCTGATGAATCAAAATAATACGAATAATCAATTCTCATCTCAAAAATTCAGAAACGTCATAAGAAATACATATGTATATGTTTATGAAATGATAAAAATAAGTTTTTTTTTTTTTTTTTTTAAATTTTCAAAATAAAAGTTTTTTTATTTGAATTTCTATAATATATGTTTATGAAAGTATAAAAACAAAATTGATACAATCACAATAGAAATACTGAAGAACAATAACAGCAAAGGAACTGATTTGCCTTGGCAGCACTATCGCGGAAATTCGAAAGTACGTTAGCTGACTATAACCACTTTTTTCCTAAATATTTTATCTAGAAAAATACCTGTCTTAGGATGGGTAAAATTAATTCATAAACAAAAGTTTTGCACTAACTTTTATGTTCGTTTAGGAATATTAAAATCAAGATATAATGATATTAAACCTTATGTTGAATATTGATCAAAATCCATTACCCGATTTGGAGTCTTGAAACTGTCAAAGATTTAAGGCTAAGGATCAACGAGTCTAAAGCAGAATTCGAAATAAATGGAATATATATATATATTATATATATGAGAGAAGAAAGTTGAAAGCGAAATTTTACAGCTAGGTAAAATATTTCACTCACAAGACTTGGACTAACCAATGGTATATAGTTGGGTAGAGTCTTGAGGTGATCTTGATTTGATATGAGAAAAAAAAAATCTGTATAGGCATTAAATTGTTTCTTGTGTTTAATATTATTATATGAGGAGTCGTTTCGAGTTAAAATTTATCTCTGATCTCGATAAATGCACAATCATGGCTAGGGATATATATATATATATATATATATAAATAAAAATAAAAAAATAATAATATATATATATATATATATATATATATATATAGCTTATGCAAAGCAGCCATGATGGATATTATTTAAGCAATGTTTATATAGTTTAATCATGCATTTATCGAGATCCGATGGGTCAAATAAATTTTAACTCAAAATGACTCCTCATATAATAATATTAAACATAAGAAACATTTTGATGCCTACACAGAATGTAGATCTGACATATTTGAATTTTAAAATGAGAAGTAGTACTCATTATTTCCACTAAAAACCCTTGTAAAAACTTGAAAGAAACTGAAATTTGGAGAATATTAATTGATGCTCATTTAAATTTCACAAAAATTGGAAAATATCTAAATTTTCACAAAGTGCTTTGCCCCTCTTTGTATAAACTTAAATTAAGTTAGATATAGCTCACATTATGACCTCTTATGCCTAGCAGTTGGTTTCCGAAATTCATAATGAATGGTTAATTAGTTTACACATAACTAAATAGAGATTATAAAAAGTTCATTTAATTTCTTAAATGTGACATTCTGGCACAGTTGTCTCATGATCTCCTGCCTTGGAACAAAGAGCTTTATTGCACCTTCATCTAAAATGAGATGATAACAAGACCAATTAAACAGGAAAGTCCAGAGCACCTCTTTTTTTCATACAACTGGCCTTACATCTAACTTTTTATTTGCAGGTAGCTAAACAAGAACACATGCTATTGCTTATTTACAAGTCAACAGAAGTTTCTACAGGTGGCTGTTGTACATAAGATTCAAATAAATTTTTGAATCATGACAAGTTATCAAATCTTGACACAACACAAGCGAAATGTTTCTTGTACAATTATATCTTTTAGATGCAACACTTACTGGATAAAAAGGATACTTACTCGCACTTCCCGAGATCCTTCATCTGTGGTAGAATCTTCACTCCCTCGTCTACTACTGCCACCACCAACAAACTGTCGCATTGAAGCCTGAAAAAATAAAATGGTAAACAGGAAAGGGAATAATTGTCCGGATCTTGCTCATAGTTCGAGGAGAATAGTGACAAAGAGAACAACAACCACCACTATCACCTGCTGCGCATAGCGTATTTATGACAATATCTCTATCCAGACAGTAATCAGTTGATTATATGTGTGTGTGTGTGTGTGTGTGTATATATATATATATATATATATATATATAAGTACACACCCATAATTTAGCATTAGACTGGAAAAGAAGAAAATCAATTATCTTCTTATCAATATAGATCATCTCCTCTCAAGCTTGAATAACATTTGGTAGGATATAAATTACTTATATTTTAAAACTTTGAAATATATATTATTCGGACTGTCTTTTCTCAACTTGAGTGTTATTCTCACGTTTCATGAATCTTTCCATTGAACTTGAGAATCTGCATGGAATTTTGAACAGAGCTTTTTATTTAACCCAAGGGTGGGGGACAGCATGCTCTTGTTTCACCAGCTACAACTGGGTAGAAGTCTTCAGTAATTCACAATTATATTCTTAGTAACACCAACACTTAGGATTGAAACTATAATTTCAAGACTCATAGTGTAGTGGATAAAATAGTAAATAAAAATTTAGCTGTAAGTGACGTTCGTCTGTTGATTGAATTACTTAAGACTTGCAGCCAGTCATGGCAGACAGAACAAAAGCATGTTACTCCGTGGATTAAACGAGGGTTCCATTCAAAATTCCATACAAATTCCAAAGTCTGGGAAAAAGATTCTGTGAGTTTAACAAGATACTCCTGAAGAAGGTTCGATGTTACATTGGCTGAAACATTGTGAGAATAATACTCAAATTAAGAAAAGTAGTCATTTAAAAAATTCAGAAACGTAATTTAGAAATAATCTGAAAAAAGTCTCAAGTCGTCATTATTTGATTTAGTTATTTTTAGATATACTTAGATCTGATGACCTGATCAGTTAGGGTTCAGGACATGAATTGCATGGAGAGAAATGATATGAGTATGACATGATGGATGTGTAATGTGAGTCTTACAGACTGGTTTAGATCTGATGACCTCAGAGGAAGATGAAATCTAGATGGTACAGGAAGATATGTGCTTTAGATCTGCTTTCCATAAATTGAACAGGGAAATTTTCCTCTTTGGAGGAGCTTTCAAACACTACACCCACCGATCATCACTTTGGTCTTGGCAACATTAACTCTCAGACTTACTTTATATAATTTCCCCAAAACCTCTGGTCTTGATGGAAGGAAAACTAAAATTTACTGCTATGGTTTCAATTTGAAATAATAGCAAGGGGAGACTTGATTCCAAATATTTCTCGTATTATATCTCCCCTCTTTTGGAAATACGGTATGATTATGTATATCTCCAATATCAAATACTCCTTATGCACTGTGGAATTTACTTTATGTATGAAAACCAAAAAGGAGATATAACATGGGCAATATTTGGAATCAAGTCTCCCTTGCTGTTATTTCAAATCATTTGAAACCATAGCAGTAAGTTTTATTCTCTCCTCTATCAAGGCCAGAGGTTTTGGGGAAATATGAGATATTTTGTAATTCAGATGTAAAACTAGGAAAACAAATGACTATGATTGAAACATTTTATGACTGTAAAAAAGTGCCAAAAATAGGTTCTGGATGATACCCTTAATGTGTGACCTTAAGGGCAAATGTCAAATAGCCTACTACACAATTCAGATCATTAGCTTTCCAACGAACCTTCATTTATTAAATTCTGATCAATAGTTGCTGAGATTTCGAACTTAGAAAGTTGCCAAAAAAGTGCTCGGTGTGTGTGTATATACCCTTAGCCACATTGAATATTGAAATGCTCATATCTTTGATTCTATGGGACGAAACTACATGAAAAGTTGCAGGCTTTTTTTGAGGATTATAATGCTATTCTATAGTTAAAATTTTATTACAATTGGTAAAAACTAACCTAAATTTTCAAACTAATAAAATATGCTCAAATTTGCCTACATTTGTATATATAGTGTCCTGGTTGGTTGCTTTAGTTTCGCTGCTTCGGTTGTCTCCCCTGTCACTTTGCTGGGCCACTAATATAAGTGATGAGACAATTCCAATATTTTTCCTGATTCTGATACAATTACCGATTATGATTCTTCATAAATCTCTAGAGCTATGATGTAATTATTTTTCCCAATTATCGTAAACACGTGTTAAATATGCAGATATTCTTTCAAGCATAAAAAAATACACTTATAAGGGATGATCTATAGATTTTAGTCTTATTGCAAGTTAAAAATCAATAAATATTTATTATTTTATCATTACTATGAGCAGTGAAAGATTTTGCTTTAACAAAATTAAATAGAAAAAGACAATTAAAAAAAGAATCGTTTTTGGCATTGGAAAGCAGATACTAATTTTTCCGATTCCGATACCCCTAAAAGTTCCTATTTTTTTCAATTCCCGATTAATTGTCCAAACACTAATGCACATTATATATATATTATATACATCATTTCTACAAATCTTTACCATAACAAGTCAGTCTTTCATTGTTTCACAGACAAATACTCAATCATCAGCATACCTCATCTCTTCCAGAAAGCCTGTACAAAATTTCTTAGACAATGATTCTAAGAGACAGAGCACAATTCTTGAAGTACTCCCACTTGAACATCAAATCAGTTACTATACGTGCTGTTAATTCTAACATAGAATAGGAATATTTTAGAACAAGGCACAACAGATGAACGATATAACCGAAATTTTCATGGCTCTCGCTACTTTCAGGCAAAACAGCCGTGCGCGTTTTTGTATGCCTAGCAAAGGCTTTTTTCGTGGGAGTTCACAGGGGGGGGGGGTTACTATGTTTTAGAACATTTTATAAACTCCCTAGATTGTAATATCTATGATTTGCGAATGGTCGTCGTCTCTACATTTATTTTGAGTGAGTTTTAAAAAAATAACTGGTTTCCAGTGTCTTTTTCGCAAAACTGAATCGAATCAAATCAGCTCGCTGGCCTTCGTGGCTTCGATCATGGTGAGGAATATCTCTTCATATCAGACAATTGCTATTCATTAAGACACTGCCAGAGCTCCCCCTCTTGGGGTGGGGGGTTCCCAACAACGGCGGGTGGAAAGCTGAAAGCTCAAGTGGCTAACAGCCAAACTTAAGTGCGTGATTTCATTACCACACCTGCGTGAACTCATCCACTCAACTTTCACTTTCTGCATGTCAACTTTTTGATCGCTAAATATGAATGCTTTTCAGTTCCTCTCGTGTCATAACGCAGCGGTAAAATCTCACGTTTTCTTTTACTTTCTTTTCCACTTTTGTGTCAAGGATTTGAGTTCACATGTACCTGCCTACTAACACTTTTTCATGTTCTTTTCCTCCTTCATTGTTTGGGTTCGAGCCTGCCTGTCTTGCTACCACTTTTTTTCCCTCCACACACACCTATAAACACCTGGGCAACGCCAGGCACCCCCACTAGCATTATACTAAAAGATGTACCTAGCATTGTCCCATATTAAACATAACGTTAAATTCCTTTTTAAAAAAAAATGGAAAGAAATGGAGACATGTGCATGCGAGTATTGTATTTTCTAAATAGTTCACTTCTTGTTAGTAAAGAAAAAAAAAATACTTGAGATCAAACCCAAAAGACAGTGAGTCAAGTACAATAACCATTAGGCCAGCTTGGCACAATCTTTAAAAAGTGTTTTCAAACCTACTTATTCTTACTGTGAAAGATTTGCGCATGCGCAGTCGTAAAATAACTGACACACCGATAAAAATCTGATACCTTCCCAATACCAATTTCTCAATTTTGACCCCTTAGCAGTCCTTTTTTCTAGATGAAAATCGATTCAAATTTTTCCACATGTCTGAATAACCTATACACCAAATTCAAGTCTGTAGATCAAAATCCGTTGAGTATATATATATAGCTTGAGAAGTGTCCGTGCACATATGCCCACTTTAATAAATATATGGACTAGCTGTACCTACCAAGTGATGCTGTGGAAAACAAGTAGGTTTGATCTGATCTCTGCTATAGAAAAATGCTCTGCTGAGCGAGCCCATTTTCTCCAAGCTCTACAATAAATGCCTTGCTGAATCTTGCTTCCCTGATAGTCGAAAAATTGTCTCCGTGATACCAGTATTCAAGAATTCTGGTGAAGAAACCAACCTGCTCAATTATTATCCTATCAATCCCCTCCTCCTCTTCACTGAAATCTTTGAATTGTTAATCAATCAATCAAGCGTTAGTGCACCACCTCATAAATGCTAAATTTCTTTCTGACTGACAGTATAGATTTAAGCAAGCCCGTTCTATTGCAGATATCCTAACAATCATTACTGAATGCATATACCATTCACTGGATAAGGCAGTAGCTTTCGATATATAAATATGGGGTTTGTATTACTGTACACATAGATTCGAAAAAGTTGTCAAAAAACAAATATATAACAAATAAATATTATCAAAGGCAAGATAAGTTACTTTTCTACCAAACATGATACATTTTTTGTGTTTTTATTCAATGTAACATGTTTATTCAGCTCGAAAAACATGCAGTGTTTACCGATGTATTGGAAAATTCAAAATGGCGCCCGACACTCTCTTTAACATGGTAAGTTTGGGAAAAGGTGTTATAAATAATAAACTAGACAAAATACTATTAAAAAAACACTGAATATATGTCAACTTAAGTCACGGTAACATATATTGAGCGAATTTCTAA
Source organism: Euprymna scolopes (assembly GCF_053919585.1). NCBI lineage: Eukaryota > Metazoa > Mollusca > Cephalopoda > Sepiida > Sepiolidae > Euprymna > Euprymna scolopes. Next base: position 32,398,581 of record NC_136520.1, read on the forward strand.
CAGTATTTTGTCTAGTTTATTATTTATAACATCTTTTCCTGAACTTATCGTGTTAAAGAGAGAGTCGGGCCCCATCTTGAATTTTCCAATACATCGGTAAACACTGTATGCTTTTCGAACTGAATAAACATGTTACATTGAATAAAAACACGAAAATTATATCCAGTTAGGTAGAAAAGTAACTTATCTTGCCTTTGATAACATTTATTTGTTATATATTTGTTTTTTGACAACTTTTTCGAATCTATGTGTACAGTAATACAAACCCTAAATATGTATATATATATATATATATATATATATATATATAGATATTAAAAAGGTCTGGCATGAAAGTCTTATGAAAATTAAATCATATGATATTACTAGATGAATACTTAATATAATCAGATCCTTTTTAAACACAAGAAAAATTCAGGTTGTCCTTGATGGATGCACATCTAAATAACAATGTGGGCATGCCCCTGGGGTTGATTCTTTAACCATTATTGTTTTTGATATTCATAAACAACCTTCTTGACACGATTGTATCCAAGATGAGTATATTTACTGATGGCACCTGCATTATATCAGACACGTTGGAAAAACAAATGTGCACATATCCACCACAATGTCTGAAAACTTAGGAAATGATCTCCAGTCTGTAATGGTATGAGAATGTAAATGGACGGTAACATTTAATGCTAATGACTTTCCTTTAACTATTACAAGAAACCTTCTCAATCAACCATATGACTAATAACACTACTTGGAAATTTATCATTCAAACTTCTTAGCCTAGCATTCACAGGTAACATTAATTGGAAATATATAGGATATATTACCTAGGCTGCTGCAAAGAATGTAGTCCTCCTCTTCTGCGATAGAAAACTACTTACACCTGTCCTTTATCTCTACAAAGCAACCATTCGCCCATGCATGGAATATTGTGGCCATATCTGGCCTGGTGCATCTACTACTAGTCTATCCTTATTAGACAGGGTTCACAAATGTGTCCCCAATCTGCATTGTCAACCAAACTCCAACCCCTGTCCCATCATTGCAATATCACATCTTTGTACTTGTTTTGCAAGTATTTTAACGGAATGTGTTCTGACACAGCACTTGTGTCCCTTTGACTTTTGACTTACCCGACAAGCAGCAAAATCCCATCCCTTCACTATAGAGGTCCCTAAATGGCAGAAAGAGTTTCTTCCTTGAACTGCTACACTTTGAAATTTTAGTTTTCAATTTTTATTTGTTGGCAAAATTTTTCACTTTAGTGCTATTCTGAGCCCCAATCTCTCGTCCCCCCTCGCCAATCTTGCACAAGAAACACCCGTCTGGCGGAAACTACTATCAATAATTTTCCCCACTCTTTACCTGTGCCTAAATCCAAACGTAGATTCCACAAGCAGAGCTGCTTTCTCAGAAGTGCACGACTGTGGAACTCTCTTCCGTTTACCTGTTTCCCACCTGACTACAACTTGGATGTCTTCAAGTCCAACAGAAACAAATTCCTGACAAACCGCCCTCTTAAGTAAGACACTATCAAATCTCCAATACTAATGATTACTACAATACTATCTCATTGATTACTGTACACGCAATAACCCTTATCTCTGAGTGGCCTCCGGGCCTTAATAAGTGGTGACCCCCATGTAAAAAAAAAAAGATCCTTCAATTTAAAATGAGTTATTCCCTTTGCATCTAACTGAAAATCTGACCAAGAGGATAGTCTATATTAAATTAGGGGCCCTAACCATATATTACTTGTGGACATGAAGGGAGAAAAAAATCCTTTTTCATTGAAGTATTTTTCCTACACTATTATGAAGACCCATGTGTACTTATTTGCATATATATATATATATATATATATATATATATATATATATATATATATATATATTTCCATCCCATCATACAAAAGTTAATAAGTAAAACATGTACCTTTTTCTAAACACCCTAACAAAACCATTTTAAGTGGTAAGGAGTAACAAGAAAACAAATATCAAGTCAGACAACCACCTTAGACTTACTCCGCTGTCTGAAATGAATTTGGAAAGAAATCCTCCATTCTTTAATAAAAAGTCAGCTGTGACTTATTTAAAACTTTTTTTAGGCCATTAAAAATATGTGAAAAATTAAATTACTAACGTCATTCTATGAGTTTAAGTAAATATTTTTAGTACTAGCGAAATCTATGGAAATTGAACAGTTGTATTCTTTATTTGTTGTATATTGTTGCTGTGCTTAGAAAATATTTGCGGTGTGAACACAGACCTCATAATATGATTGTACCACCTTTGTTCAAACTGAAACATATTTATCTTAGTACTCTCATTAATGTAGTTTACAATTCTATATACAGTTATGGAGGGAGGGGGTCTATCTTCAAAACCCTTGTAAGGATCTATACTTTTTTTCATTCTATAGATATCCAGTGTGAACGCAGACCCCACAATATTATTGTACCATCTTTTGACAGAATAGGTAGTACATTTTGATCCATGTCCGAAGGTCACAAAAGCTTATTTGACTTAGAGTCTCATGTTCGACACAAGAGCAACATCAGATGAAATATGTAGAATTACATTTTTGCATTGCATTTTCAGCAATTAGACAATACGACCTTTTAAAAAAATGTTAAAAATGATAACGTACACACGAACATGAAATCCCCTTAGCATGTTATTATATAGATTATGTATACATCTATCTCGAATGCAAACTTTTTTTTTTTAATATTTTGATTGTGTACATGGGTATTAAAAGATTGATGAGGTAAAAAGAAAAATGGATAATGTTCAGTTCTTTCTTTTTATGAATATATTTCAAGTATAAAATATTAACCCTTAAATACTGAGTGGATTTATGTTTCGAAAGAAAAAGCGATTCCTCGCCGTTTTTTTTTTTGTTTTGTTTTTTTTTGTAACATTTGAGTAAATAAAACGAATCTGTAAAGATAACATGATCTAAAGTAATTTCGTTAACTGTGGAATTTTCATGAGTCTTGGTAATTTTGCATAAAATATTTGTAGAAATATCAGCTTTCAAAAGATTTGCGGATATAAAAGCGGGAAAATATGAGTTTGCGCATTCATCAATGAGCGATGAAAAATGACAAGAAAGAATTTCTTTGAAGGGTATTTTTAAACTATATTTTTAGTTGGCATTTGGAAGAGAAGGAAAGAGAGAGAGCGAGAGAAGGAAGGAAAGAGCAAGAGAAGGAAAGAGAAAGAAGAGAGAAAGTGAGAGAGAGAGAGAGAAGAGAGAAAGAAATAGAAAGATAGAAAGAAAAAGATCACAAACGAGACGGCAAGAAAGAGAGAGAGAGAGCACAGACAACACGACAAAAAAAAAAAAAAGAGGGAAAGAGAGAGAGCAAAAGCAAGAAAGAGAATGGGTGAAGAGAGAACATGAAAGCTAGAAAGAAGGAGCAAGAAAGGAAGAGCACGAACAAGAGAGCATAAAAGAACGAATGCAAGAGAGAGCGAGAGAACTCACAACATGTCAAGTATCTAGCAATTTTATTCCCTTCATTTCAGAAGACTTTCTTCTCTGTAATCAAGACGTTCTTCAATGAAGTAGAGTTTTCTTCTTTTGTGCTGTAGCAATTTTAAACTCATTACAATCATGCCATCTGGCATTACACAGGTACAACTCATCAACCACACCAGCCATTCATATATGGGCAATGGATGGGGGATTAGCCCCACCACCTCTCTACAGCTATCATTTGTCATTTTTTATTATATATATATTTTTGTTTAGCTCTCTTCCCTAAAAATTGTTTCATTTAATGAATTCTATTTTTTTTTTTTTAAACTCTTTTGGCACTTTTGATTTTACTAAGAAAAAAAAAAAAAAAAAAAAAAAAAAAAAAAGAATATTACCAAGATTAGAGAATTTTTTTTTTTAGAGAAAAATATAAAGAAAAGAAAATGAGACAAGAAAAGAACCATCTCAGCCTTTGATTAACAGTTCTGATCAAGTTTGCACCCTACATATTCAGCCCAGTAGTGAAAGTAATGCATTAAGGCTCAAGAAATTAATGCTGCCTTTTCTACAGCTTCATCAGGTTTTTATTGGTTGTATTATTTACTAGCCGGGGTGCCCCGTGTTGCCCGGGTGTTTAGGTGGTGTAGTAAGGATCCGGGGAGTGGGGGGTCAAAATAACAGTAGCAGGGGTGCCCGGGTGTGTATAGGTGGTATAGTAAGGTGGGGGGTTATAATCAAGTGGTAGTAGCGGGAGGGGGGATCAAAATAACAGTAGGCAGAGGTGTTAAAAATAAAAAAAGTGGTAGTAGGCAGGCAGGCTCGAATCTGTAACACGAAGGAGAAAAAAAAACAACAAAAAAAACGTGACATCTTAGTTGATGTCTCCATCAACCAACCGGAAGTTTGGAACTTGAAATTAAGCGTAGTCAATTGAAAAAAAGACAAATTCCTAAAATGTCAGCGAAAAAAGCGACCTTCACTTGCATAAAAGTGCTCAGTTGAGGGTGAAGGAATGAATTTTTTTGGCCAATTTTTCAATATTTGTTGTCCAAGACATCGAGCTGCAAAACAATACCGAAATGGTCAGGATCTTTCGCCCGTGTCGTTTTTGCGAGATATAAAAACACACACACACATTTTGCCCTTTATAAATATATATCTATATATATATATATAAAAGGCAAATGTGGCGCGCATATATTTGTATGTCCAAAAAAGACTTTTTTCGATGTGGTTCTCGGGTGTGGGTGGGGGTGGGGCTATATCTTACAACTGTTTATACACCCCTAGATCATAATATGTAAGATTTGTGAACGCGTGTCGCATCTAGATTTATTTACGTGGATTTTTACAAAATTCTTGCTATTTCAGCCTCTCTTGTGTTCGTTCGACTTTTTCGTATAAAAGTAAAACTAACTTGAAGCTAAAACATTGTTCCCGGCAATTGCGCCAGAAACGTCCAGAAAGCAATCAGCTTTTGATCAATGCAAGGGAAACCCCTTATATCAGACAATTGCTATTTAATTTGGACAATCCCCTTTTTATGGGGAGCGCCCCCCTCCCCCAACATCTTGGGAGACAAAACCAGCAAAAATTGAGTAAACGGCCCCCCCACAAAAAACTGCCTCGCAGTGAAAATTAACTGCAGTATTTCTATTTGATCTCATTAAAATCGCACACCTGCCAATTCAATTCCATTTTTAATACTTAAATTCAAACGTGTTTCAGTTACTCTTCCTTGCTGGCCGAGCGGGTAACATATCAGTTTTTTTTTCACACTTTATTTTCCACCTTTGCCTCAAGGCTTCGGGTTTGATCCCACCTACCTACCAAAACTACTTTTTTTACCCCTCCCCTTGACAAACACCTACAAACACCCGGGCAACGATTTTTTTTAAAGAAGTTTCAACATGGTTTTTTTTTTTTATATAATATTTAAACAGGGTTATTACTTCACTTATTCTTTGTTTGATTCCCCCCCCCCCAACACACACACCTCTAAACACTTGGGCAACGCCGGGTGCCCCTGCTAATATATATATATATATATATATATATATATATATATATATATATATATATATATAGAGAGAGAGAGAGAGAGAGAGAGATGGCTGCCGGCAAAGCAACTGCTGATGTTCATCAACATTTGGGCAATTTCTGCCTGTTGTTTCAGGCAATGTCTGATTCCTCTCAGCATTTAGGCAAACACATTAAGTAAAAGCAATTTCTTTAAGCTCAAGGAGAACATTAAAAAAAATATAGGTCAAATTAAAAAAATAAAATGCCTGCTTAAGTTTGAAGAAAAAGTTTACATTTTGACATGCTGATATAATTTTTTTAAGTGATAATGGAAAGTAAATATACTTATTATTTAATAACCCCTAAAATTGTGATTTTATTTTGGCAAATTCCTTCTTAATTCGATTTCCATATAATCTTTATGACTGAAAGTTTTTATAAAATCCATTCTTTTGTTTATTTTAAATATAAGAAATATTTCAGATATTTTGGGCTGACAGGCTGAAATTGCCCAAATGCTGACAGGAATTAGAGATTGCTCGAAATGACTGGCTGAGATTGTCTGAATGTTGCTGAGAATCAGAGGTTAGGGCATCGTTAAGCAAAATTAGGTCTCGTCCTTTAGGAATACCAGGTGCTGAAAGTGGTTGCAAAGGTCCTTTGTCTAATTCCATTGGGAAAGGCATGAATCCAACTCTTCTGTCTAGTTATAGGTTGAATAGTAGGGTAGACCACGACTTCAGTCATTAGTAGGGCAACAACTGTATGAGAATGAAAATTCTTAAACAAGCATTAATGTTTCTTTGTTTATTCTAACCTTGCTTACAGATGTTTCAGAATTCTCCTTGTCAATGTCTGGACCAAGGGAATGCATTTCTTTGTTTTGTGTTTTTTTTTCTTTCACTTTTTCACCTCAAATAAAATGTATTACCATTTGAATGTAAGTGTTGATGATAATCTTTATGACTGAAATTTTTCTGTGCATTTGTATGTGCAGCTATTTGGGATCATATCTAACAGAGGACTGCGGGAAGTTGACCAGCAAAGTGTCTGTTTAGATTATATTTAAACTTCTGCAGGTTAGTACAATAAGAGGAGGTAATTCTAAAGTTTCGCAGCCTGAGGGAAGAAATTATTAAAGTAGAAGGCTTTCCTGCATCAACAGTGAAGGGATGGAATTTTGCTGCTTGTTGGGTTAGTCGAGAGTATGTACATCAAGGAGACACAAGTGAAATGAGCTTATCATAGCACAGTTTATTAAAATGCTTGTAAAACAGGCACATAAATGTAATATTGAGGCGATGGGATAGGTGTTGGAAATTGGGCAATAATGTGTGACTTATTACCTTTGAGACTCTTTTTTGGATCATGTCTAAGAGTGAGAAACTAGTCGTAGATGTACCAGTCCAGATGTGTCAACAATAGTTCATGCATTTGCAAATTGTGGCTTTGTAACGATATAGGATACTCTCTGATGTGAGTAAGTTTCTAGTATGGTAGAGGGAGCCCAGCTTTTCTTTTTGCAGTTGCTATTCCCCTAATGTGTTTGTTCCAATTGTGTTACTCTTGCTTTATCATGCATGCAATGTTTCAAAGAGTATCTAATGTGTGTCACTCACAACTCTGCTGAAAATTCATCGCTACAGTTGACGGTTTCCCTCTCCATGGGGAGTTGAACCAGAACTTCATCATGTTAAAAGGGATGTATGATGGAGAGGGGGGGGGGAAAGAATTATCAACCTTTGTAAATTTCTCTTTGCCCATTTTAGGAGTTCATTGATACTGCTAGTATGTACGGAAACGGTAGTATCCAGATTACGCAAAGAGAAAAACCTTTATGGGTCTCTGAAAAAAGACAGTCTGAATGAAGCCTGCTGCCATGACCTTTTAAGGGAAAAAAAAATGATAAGCACTTTTTGAGTTAAGGATTCTTCAGGATATAAGAGTTCTCTTCTCTGGGCCAAATATCTCTCACTTGCGGCAAGCCTGTTATTCGCAAACAAACGAGTTTCAAATCTAAGAGGTCCTGCACTATCAGCAAAGCTTAAACCTCTTCTCATCACCAGTGTTGCACCCCTGTGTCTGTTTTGCAAGTATTTTAATGGAATTTGTTCTGATGAATTCTTAGCATTTGTGCCCCCTTGACTTACATACTTCCAACTAACCCAACAAACAGCAAAATCCCACCTCTTCACTGCTGAGGTCCCGAGATACCAGAAAGCCTTCTACTCTAATTGTTTCTCCTCTTAGTTGGCTTGGCTTTAGAATTTCCTCACAATGTCCTGCTTTCTTGACTGTATTAACCTGCAAAAGTTTAAATGAAATGTGAACAAACATCTCACTGCTCAACTCGCCACAGTCACCTGTTAGCCATGATCTCAAATAGTAACCCCTTACGTCCAAGTGGCAATATGTTTTCTTTGGGGGTAAAGAAAAAAAAATGCAACCCACTCAAAATGCATGTTTACAGCTAAACTGACAACTTGAATGCCTACTAGACACTATCCTTGTCTCTAAGGTCTCTCTGTACACTGGGTTGTCAGGGCAACTTGGCATGAGGAAACATTTTCGCGATAAGTAAATCTTGACTAAATATACAAAATCACATGGTATTTGCTAACTCAGTGTTTGAAAAATTTAATAGAATATTCGAATATCTATGTATTCAATGTTGCCAAGACTAAGCTTGTTTCCTTCAACAATTATAAGAAACCTTCTCAACCACCAATAGCTATGGCTAAAGATACATTACCTGAAAGTACTTCTTTCAAACTCCTCGGCTTAACGTTCACAGGGAACATGAGTTAGAACATACATTGAGAGCATTGCCAGGGCCGCTGCGAGGATGGTGGGCTCTTTACCGTGCTAGAAAATTATTTATGCCTGATAGTATCCTGTACCTCTACAAGGTCACCATTCGCCCATGTATGGAGTATTGTTGTCACATTTGGGCTGGAATATTTGCTACTAGTTTCTCGTTCCTGGACAAATTTCAAAAGAGAGTCGCCAACCTGATAGGTCCTGAACTGCCATCTAAGCTCCAATCTTTGTTCCACTGACGAAAAGTTGCATCCCTCTACCTGTCATACAAGTATTTTAATGATGGATGCTCTAATGAACTACAAGTCCTTGTATCCCCTCGACATGAATACCCCCGAAAAACCCGTTAAGCAGCAAAATCCCACCCCTACACAGTAGAAATCCCTAGATGTAAAAAAGCCTTCTATTCTAATAGTTTCTTCCCCAGAACTGCTAGACTCTGGAACTCCTTTCCGGGTTTCTGCTCTCTCAACTGTACTGGGATGCAGAAGTTCAAGTGTAATATGAACAGGCATCTTGCTGCTCAACTCCCTACATAGTATCCCTGCAATTTATGTTCCTGATAGTAGCCCCTTACATCAAAGTGGCACTGTGTCTTGTTTGGGGTGAAAATAGAATTAAAAAAAAAAAAAAAAATCTCATATAAAGGTTAAGCAGAAAGGGGCCGCCTTGGTTTTTAAGAACTTCAATTAAAGTAAAATGAAACACGTGAGAACTAAAGAAACTTGCATAGTATCAGAAAACATCTGAACATTTAACAAATAGATTAAAGAAGAGCGAGATAAGCTATCCATACAAATTCAACCTTTAATTAACCATGCACACTGCTACATGTTTTATGAGGGTGTATAGATGCATGCTATAAATGGCAAATCTAGAATGGAAAAAATACTTAAGAAATTGGCTGGTTCTTTGAAAAAAATTATTGACTCTTTAAAATGAGATCGGACCACTTGAAATCATACAGAATTAATGTCCACTCCACATAAGAGACACTCTGAACAGTAACGGTTTTGTGTTTAACCCATAATTTTCAGATAGGCTGGTTGTGTAGCTTACCCCAAATGACAGTGACACCTATATATATTCCAGGAAACAGGTAGTTGGGGTTAGTGAGTCTGTTAGTCTGCAAAGCAGAGATATGCCTCTGAGCTCAAAGAAGAAGGACTGTGTTCGGTTGGACTAGAGTTTGTTTCAGACAGACTCTGGGTACAATCAGGAAAACAATGAACCAATTCACTTACAAGTGGACTGATTCATTGTTTTGTGTTTAGTTTCAGTAAAGAAACCAAGTATCAGTAATTTCACAATGAAATATTGTTACTTATTTTAAAACTTTAAAGGGAAAATCCTGTGTTATAGCACTGAGCAAAATCATGAGCAGCAATTTCGGATGAAGACAATGAGCAGACGATAACGACCTGTGCAGTGAATGCACACATGCAAATTTAAAGTTGTTGAGCTTGTTAGTCAAATGGTTACAATGACATTCATATCAAGTTGCCACTCTTTCAAAAGCACAGTTTTGAATGGCGTGAAAGTCTTACTTTTATCTCATGTTTATTCAAGCTCAGCTGATTAAAATAATTTTAAGGGTATTACCCATTATATAAAGAAAAAATGTATGCATGTTTGTATGTCCAACTAAAACTTCCAAAATACACAACAAACCCCTACAAAGTTGGCACATTTTTTTTAATCAGCATTATCACTGTAAAAATAATATCTTACATCTAGAAAGAAAGAAAAGATTGTTTCTTTAAGGATCAAATGATCATTTATATCATTTAATGTTATCATTAATACAGCCCATGGGAATGAGTCAGCATTTTTTTCAAATTAAAAGACACTAACTCTGGATTTAATTTCGTGTTTAACTATTGTCATTTCTCTACAAAGAAAGGGAACTGAAAGGAACTTAATTTTAGTAGTGTTCTGGAGGGATTTTTAATTTGCTTTGGTGCTTTCAGTAGCGCTTTGAAGGTCTCCTAAGCTTTATTTTTTTCATTTCTCACATGAAAAATTTCTCTTCACAGTGTGTGTGTGTGTGTGTGTGAAGAACTTAACACTATTTAACATCTATTTATTGTTTTTATGGCTCCAAGCAATACCGGGTAGCCGTGTTAATTTATTATATAAAGTGAGTGTGTCTTGCTAAAAGTTAAAATCTACCAAACCAAGACCCACAAAGTTGGTATTTTCTTGATCAGCATTGCTCTGGATGAATAATGCCTAAAATTTAGAAAAATTTATTCATTCTCTGGGGGACAATTGGGCTAGGTTTCATCAGGGGAAGAGTTGGTTTTTCAGTGTTATGGATTAATGTGGAAAGAAAATGCAGACATTCCTAGTGGAATCTATAATATAAATCTCACATGTGTTTAAATATATGTATGTTTGTATGTTTTATAGTCAGCTCATGTCATATGCTACTGGTACTATGTAACCCAGTACTACCTGCCCCATGGTCAGGTCACCGACGACTAAACTGGTTCCCCCACCACACTTGTTTGGTGAGGAGGGTGGCTAGTCTCCCTGAAGGATTAAAAACAAGACCTTCCAAAGAGCGAATGAACCCTTTTTGGGGGTCAACGGCCAACTAGCACCGTGTGTGTATGTATGTGTGTGTTGGGTTGGAAAGAGCTCCCGTAAGCTGTGGTGAAGGCAACCTTTCTAGGAGAAACAAAACAAAAAAAAAAAACAAAGCGGGAGACCAGTACCCGCATTAAGCTGGTCTGCAGTTTAACTTGTTGCTGGCTATCTTGCTTTTGCTTGTTGCTGGATCTCAACATTTTGAACCAAGAGAGAGACTTAGCTGTCATACAAAGCTAAGACTCTGTAACATCATCTGTGTATAGATACTCCCTCAGGCATTTGTCCATAAAAATGGTCCTGTGGCGATGGAAGTCATTTTTGGGCTCATGGACTTTAAGTGCCTGAGGGAGTGGCACTCGTCTAACAAGACGTTGCAATCATTATGTCTCACAAAAACTTTCGACAGAGGCAACGAATTTTCACAAGATCCATATCATTTTGAAGCTCGACCCTTCAGACGACAAACATTGAAAAATTGGCAAAATACATTAATTCCTTCACCCTCAACTGGCCAGTTTTCTACATGGAGGGTCGTTTTTTTCACTGACATTTTTTGCAAGTCGTTCAACCCTCGTGCCCACGACGTCGCATAAAAGGCGTTATTTTTACATCACACCCACAGTAAGTTCATCGGTAAGACAGTTTTTTCTTTTTTCACCCCTTTTTCCTCTGGGGCGTTACGGGTTTGAGCTTGCTTACTACTCCTATTTTTTTTTTTTTTTTTTTTGCGCTCACAATTTTCCTTTTCTTTTGTCCTTACACACACACCTCCACTTTCATTTCCGTCTTCACGTCACGTTTATTTTTTGCTCAACACACACCTCCAAACACCCAGACAATGCCGGGCACCCAGGCTATGCTATTATATAAAGGAGAGGTGTGTGTGTGTGTGTCCAGCTAGAGAGGAATGGGCTGGATCGTGGAGAAAGAGAAAATTGGGGAGATGGAGGAGTAAAATGGGGAAGGTAAAAAGAGAAAGATAGACAGATTAAGAGAGGTAGAGAAATAAGTTTTAATGTTACACTTTTGCCCAGAGCAAGATTGGGAAGCCATTCTAGTCCAAAATAAATCTTAATGTTGCTCTTTAGTAACTGTGTAAATATTTAGAACCGCATATCCTCAAGGTTCTTTAATAAAAATTTATGATTAAGCCAGTTTTTAAACTTTAGCTCCAATATACGACTTCTTTTTTTTTTTTTAAATATTTCAAACAGGATTCTTAAAGTCTTTCTTTTAAAATAAATAAAATAAATAAAAAATAAACAAAACAAAAAAGCATGAGTACTATAATAAAAATATGCTCACGCTTACCTTTGGTATATCATTGGTTAGCTCATATAGTCGGTCTTGCTTTTCTTCATTCTGAAAAAGAGAGAAAAAGCAAAAATTTAGACAAGACAAATTAATTTCAAAGAATTTTATCCATGAATTCTTACTATAAATTGTAAAAAACTCATTTTAAGTACATTTTATTACTCTGTAGCTGTTATGCAAATTAGGAATATCTAAATCTGTGTGTTGGTGTTGGTAGACTACTATATATATATATATATATATATATATATATATATGGTATTTCAAAATATTTTGATGTTAACATAATAGAATATGTGGAAAAGACTTTCACATTTATTCATTTAAACTAGCTGGTTTTGCTGTCTTGCTGCCACTTTGCAAAGTTCACGACTGGAAATATTAATTTAAAATAATAAACATTTGGTTATATAGTCAGCTAACGTATTTCCTAACTTACAGCATAGCGCTATCAGAAGCTGTGACAAGGCAAATAGGTTCCTTCACCTTTTTCTGTCATGTCTATATCTCCCCTCCATGCGTGTACTTTTTTTAAAAAGTTTTTCTGATATTTTTATACTTTCATTGACATATATTTATTATATAAATTCAAATAAAAAATTTATTTTTAAAATTTGAAAAACAAACAAACAAACTATAATTAAAAAAATCTTTTTCGTAATTTAATAAACATATTTCTAATAAAATTTCAAATAAAATAAAAACTTTTTAATTTTGTTATTAAAAGTACAAATAAAAACTAATTGTGTTATTTTCATCTGATTAATTTTGTTAATTTTTATTATACTTTATTTCAATAAATCGCTTCACAACAGAAATACCCAAGAACCATAAAAGCAAAGGAACTGATTTAATGTCAACGTTTCCGGTAGCTCTATGCAGGAAGGTAGGAAGTACGTTAGCTAATTATAATCATTTCATTTCATTCATAACTCTGTTGGAAACACAAAACAAACTCTTTCTTATTTTCTCATATAGATAAATATTAATATTTGAGATTAGAATTTCTAATTTAAGAATGCAATACAATGCAGAGTGTTTTTTTTTTTTTGTTTTTTTTTAAATAAACATTAATTTAAAAATTTAAATAAAACAGTTTTGACAATATACATCTTCATTAGGCATGGAGGCAATGTTTTTTTCTTCCTTGTGGCATGGTGCAACTAGAAAATCAAAGTCTGTGTGATCTTAAAAAATGAATTTTTTTCAAATGTGTATCGTTTTACACATGTAAACCCAACACGTTGTAGCAGAGTACATCACAAGGGAGATAATAAAGTAATAACTCGACTTTTGTTTTTTTTTTGTAATAATGACATTTATTTCCTCATTCTACCACCATGTGTGACTTCTCGTTAGTCATGACGTCACACACGTCTCTAACATGATCTCTCCCCTTTTTAAAGTTTTTCTTTTTCCTTACCATGATGTCATTTCGCACACGGATTAGTATTTGCACATAGGTATCATACGCACCTCTGTGCTCCGTTACAAATCTCCTAATCAAGAGGATCCCATGTGAAATGAATGAGATTTTTTTTTACCTTGATGTAAGTGTTGTGAAACTAAATATGAATTTAAATTTGTAATAAGCCGTGCATGTGTGCCCCCCCTTCTAGTGCTGCATGTGACATGATACCACAAAAAATGGTGAAGAAATGATGAATGTGAGAAGTGTGAAGGGCCAATGTTGCCTTCACATTTTCGCCAAGTTTCAGAAACATCTAATGGATGGGACAAGGGTAGTAAAAAGTGTAATTTTTTTGCAATTTTGGGACATTTGTGACCCCTTGTGAGCTCCTGAGAACACCGAATGCCAGTGAAAATGGACAAATGGTGCAGTTTCATGCCTTAAGACATGTATATTTGAATTCAGTATCATGAAAAACCACTATATAGACATACATATCAAGTTTTTGAGTAATATGAAACAAGAACTCCAAAAATGCAGGGGTTTTTTAGCCCTAAAAGTCCCAAAGGGATACGAACCAGAATTTTGCCATGATTACCCATACTGAATTTATATTAAGAACAATAACCTCCACATTTTGGCCAAGTTTCCGGAAAATCTAATGGATGGATCAAACACTGTGAGGCAAAAAGTGTCATTTTTGGCCATTTTGGGGCATTTTTGACCTCTTGAGCCCCTGGGGATGCAACGGAAATTTTCGCAAAAACAATTTTTTTTACTGTGCACATCTATTTAATGAAATACAATTTGTGGCAAAATTTCAGAAAAAACTAATGGACAGTTATCTGGCAATCATCTAGAATAACGGACGCATGGACACACAGACGCCACTGAAAAGATAGGTGCCTCGCTGACAAATCGAGGGACCAATACAAATATTTTTTTCACCCTTGATATAAATGTTGAGTAAATTTGAATTGAAATTTGTAATAAGCGAATACAATACAAATATATATATTTTTTAATCTCTAATATTTTCATAATTTTTAAACAAATCTTTTAAATGTCACTATGAAGAAAGGAAATTAAATCACTTTACTTTTTCACTTGCAACTTAGAAATAGATTGCAACTTATTGTAAATAAAGTCTGATTCTCTAAAAAAAAACATTTTTACACAAATATTTCCGGCAGGAAATAAAACAATATTATGATATAGTGCTATTTGTTATATTAAAATAAAAGAAAACATTAAATTAAAAACACTATAACAAATAAGTTAATTAATAAAATGTTTTTTTTGCAACAAATATGCAAATTAGTTAACTGTTGCAACTGATATCAGCTATACATTTGCAGTATATAAAAAGACATTATTTTCACAATGTTTCGGTCGATGTAATCTTCAACTTTCTTCAGGTGTTTCTTGTTGAACTTGGCCACAAGGACCTATAGCGCAATAGTTAGAATACTTGGAAAAATCAATTGTAAAAGTGATATTCTCCTGAAGGTTGAAAGTTTAATTCTCAGTGTGGGCAACCGGAAAACACAATTATAAATTACTTAGGACCTCTATCCAGTCATGGCTGACAGAACGAGAGCATGCTACCTCCGTGAAGTAAATAAAAAGTTCTGTTCGAAATTCTATTGAAATTCCTGAGTTCAACAAGATACACCTGAAGAAGATCAGAGATTAAATTGACTGGAACGTTGTGAAAATGACACTCAAGATGAGAATGGTAGTCCGAAGAATCCAAATAATACAAATAACTAATCCTCATCTAAAAAATTCAGAAACATAATATAAAAAAAATGCAACTTGTTGAAATACAAAAGTGTAAATATTTAAATGACATACACTGCATTATTCGATCTTCTCTCGTCAAAATTTTGCAGGGTCTGTCGGTTTTAAAAGCACTATTTTGCCAGTATCATTGTAGGATTTAACAATCCTGCCTACAACACTCTTGGAATGTTTCACTTTCTCTGAAATCTATCTAATGGTGTGCTTTTCCTTGTGTAGCTTCACAATAGCTTGTCTCACAGAGTAATCAAGTTTTTGGCGTTTCGCTATGGTGCCGACTGATGTTACATTTACAAATGACTAAGTAAAACTTATTCTTTAGAGGAAATAAAAAAATTTTGAATATAGCATACTGTTTACATTGTTTTTCTCAATTTTTTCCCTTACTTTTGGATGTTCCTATTTTGAACATAAATAATTGTTATAATTCTTTTTCTATCCTTTGCAAATGTTTCAAATTTTAGTATGTTATTATGGATGATAACGACTACCAGTTGTCAAAATTTCGGCTTTTCACAGTTTTTATTTCCAACAAATATTAGGTTTTAAAATTTTGTCCCTTAGTTTTGGACCCTACTGCACTTGTCTCAGGATAGGTAAAATTAATTCAGGACAGTTTTGTAGCACTTATGTTCTCTTGTATGTAAAATTTCAACAATAAATATTAAGACTGATTAATAATCAAAATTTCAGTTTCTTTGGAGTATTTTAGTAAATTTTATTTAGACAGCATAATATGCACACAATTGCCCGATTGAAAATTTAAATATTTCAAATTTGCATAGAATTTGATTCAATTAAGCAAGATTCTTTCAATTCCAATTTCTTCTTATGACCCTTTAAGCTTAAGCCTTAAATTTTTGGACATTTTCTAGAATCAAAATCATTTAATGGATTTTGATCAAAATTAGAATAAGGATTGTAGACATAAGGTTTAGCTCATTCTATCTTGACTTAAATCTTAAGATGACACAGGTGCAATGCAAAACTATTCTGTTCAGGGAATGAATCTTACCCATTCTGGAATAGGTATTCTTCTAATATGCTTATAAAGTTATTACTAGACTGGATAGCGGTCAGGAGAGATGGAGAAAAATGTTAGGTTCTTTGGACAATCCATAATCATAAAAGCAAGATTTTCATAAATAAATACTTGTTCAAATATTATTAAACTGGGTTAGTGTTCACGAGAGATGGAGAAAGATAATATATTATTTCAACCATCTATATATATAAAAGCGAAAATGTATGTATGTATGTTTGTATGTCTGCTAAAAACTTTCGACAGATGCGACGAAAATTCACAAACTCGGTATCACATCGAAGCTACATCCTTTGCTCGAAAAATTGGCCAAAAACGTTAACTTTTTCACCCCGAAATCGACAATTTTCGACAGGGGGGGGGAGGTCAACAAAAACGGTCCTCTTGTGACAATGACCGATTCTACGCATGCGTCAGATGACGTCATGACCTGATTTACTTTAAATAGTTGAAAAACCGAACAAATTTCGTGAACGGCGCCTAAGCTCAGTTGGTTAAGGCCTTGGTTCATTATCTAAATGTTTTGGGTTCAAATCGTGGTGTGAGATGTTTTTTTATCTTTTTTTTGGAATTTTAAAATTTTAATATCAAAACAGGCTTATTTAAGCCATTTTTCACGTGTTCATTTTTCTGTTATCATCGTTCGTTTGCCTTACGTTAGTTTTTTTTGTGTTTTTTTTCCCACTTAGTGTTAATGTTGTTTTCTTTTTTTACTTTGCTTATAACAATAAACAAACCTACGTCGTCGTCATAACGCTCGATGACTTCCGGCCGCGCACCTGTCAATTTGGTTCTTAAATAAATTCAAACATCTTTCACTAACTCATTCTGGCTGGCCGATTTTATTTTCAAACTTTGCCTCAGGGCTTCGGGTACGATGGTTCTTTTTTTATTTAACACCACACACACCTCCAAAAACCCAGGCATCGCCGGATACCCCATGCTAGTCTATATATATAAAAGTGAAAATGTATGTATGTATGTTTGTTTGTTTGTGTGTATGTTTGGATGTCTGCTAAAAACTTTCGACAGACGCGACGAAAATTCACAAACACATCGAAGCTCCATCCTTTGCTCGAAAAATATCGAAAAATTGGCCAAAAACGTTAACTTTTTCACCCCGAAATCGACAATTTTCAACAGGAGAGGGGGGGGGGGTCAACAAAAACGCTCCACTCGTGACAATGACCGATTCTACGCATGCGTCAGATGACGTCGTGACCTGATTTACTTTAAATAGTTGAAAAACCGAACAAATTTTGTGAACGTCGCCTTAGCTCAGTTGGTTAAGGCCTTGGTTCATTATCTAAACGTTTTGGGTTCGAATCGTGGTGTGAGATGTTTTTTATTTTTTTTTTTTCGATTTTTTAAATTTGAATATTGAACCAGTGTTTCGTTTTTCTGCTTTTTTTTTTTTTTTTACTTCGCTTATTATTAGCGACACCGAAAAACACCCGGGTACTCACCGATTTTTAAAATTTTAATATCGAAACAGGCTTATTGAAGCCATTTTTCACGTGTTCGTTTTTCTGTTTTCATCGTTCATTTGCCTTACGTTAGTTTTTTTTGTGTTTTTTTTTCCCCCCGCTTAAGTGTTAACGTTGTTTTCTTTTTTTTTACTTCGCTTATAACAAACAAACCTACGTCGTCATCATAACGCTCGACGACTTCCGGCCGCACACCTGTCAATTTGGTTCTTAAATAAATTCAAACATCTTTCACTAACTCATTCTGGCTGGCCGATTTTATTTTCAAACTTCGTCTCAGGGCTTCAGGTTCGACCCCCCCTCCCCCGAGTTCTTTTTTATTTAACACCACACACACCTACAAACACCCGAGCAACACCGGGTACCCCCGCTAGTCCATAATAAAATAAGCCTGATGTTCAGATACTGGGTTATTATTAGACTGGGTTTGTGTTCATATTTTAATATGATACTTATTTTTCGGTGGGTAAAACTGATAGAAATGAGAGCAGATTTCTGAAGAGATAATAACGTTAAAAATAAACGCAGAATTTGATTGAGTTAAATGCGCAGATTTGATGCATAGAAATAAAATATACATTCTCATTCCAAGTTTGTTTATACATGAATGACACACAGACATACAATCAGCATAAATCTAACATATAATAGTAATTATAGACAAGACAAAGTCATGTTGGTATATATAGATTTGTTGATGTAATGAGGAGACACAGTAATTGGTGGAGCTCCACTATACCGACTGAGCTTTACACATCTTGATAGTTCTAATCTTAGACTTCCTTAACCCTCTTCTTATATATATATCTCCGAACAATGAGATGAATTAAATCAGATTAATTAATCCTGTGCATTTTTATAAAAGACAAACCTAGCCAAATAAAATAGCTCAATATACAAGACAGAGCAATAATTGTAAGTTTTATATTTAAAATTTTTGTAGTAAAATGTAGAATTTTTAAAACAAAAATGTATTATTCGAAAAAGGAATACACAACATTTAAAGATCTTTCCTAGGAACGAACTTTAAATGTGTATTCCTTGCTTAAATAATACATTTTTGTTTAAAGTCTGTTTTACTGCAAAAAATTTAAATATTATATATATATATATATATATATATATATACTTCCATTTAATTTATATACTATTTAAAAAAATGATGTTTGTATTTGGATTCTTCATCTTGAGTATCATTTTATTTCACAACATTTCGATCGATGTAACCTTCAACCTTCTTCAGATGTATCTTGTCAAACTCTGGAATGTTTCCGTCAGACTTGGGGATCTAAATAGAATTTCAAGCAGAACCCTTTATTTACTTCATGAGGGTAGCATACTCTTGTTCTGTCAGCCATTACTGGAAAGAGGTCCTAAGCAAGGACTCGTGGTGTAGTGGTTAAAGTACTTGGAAAATCAATTGTAAAAGTGATATTCTCCTGAAGGTTAAAGATTCAATTCTCACTGTGGGTGACTGAAAAATACAATTGCAAACTACTTAGAACTTCTTTCCAGTCATAGCTGATGGAACGAGACCGTGAAGTAAATAAAGGGATCTGTTTGGAATTTCGTCCAGATTCCAAAGTTCGACAGAAACATTCCCAAGTTTGATAAGATACACCTGTAAAAGGAAGGAGGTTACATTGACCAAAACGTGAAAATAACACTCAAGATGAAAACAGTAGTCCAAATAATACAAATAACCAATCCTCAACTCAAAAATTCAGCAACGTAAAACAATGTATTTTGAAAATAATGGGTCGTGTTAGAAGCAGAAAGTAAAAGTTATTGTTTTAATTATTATTCAATGTTTTAAACGCCCTGCATTCTTTGTCAAGAATAATCAGAAATCAATGAAAATAAATTCACTTGCATGCATTTCTTAATGAGTTAGGAATTCATTTTTTTTTTATGGGGGAGGGGGTAAGTGCTGTTCATATATTTATAAGAGCTGTTAAAATGTTTATATTAAAAAAAAGGCAGTTATTTAATCATTTAAGTATAATTTTTAGATCGTAACAGTTTTCTGTGAAATTGTAGCTCCACTTCTGTTGTGATTGGTCTTGTGTTTATCTGAATTTATGAATAAAAGCATTGTTCTATTAAGAAATAGTAGTACTGTATTTTAATGAATATATTTTAAAGTGGGTATTTACTTCCTTCCCACCACAGGAAGATGTGACACAAGGAAAGTGGGATATGTTAAGCTAACACCCTTAAAAGAGGAGCCCTCTCGCCATTTAAAAATTGCCTGGGCTGTCCTGACAGCATTTCCCAGTAGGGGCGCCTCAGGCAATAAACAATAACCCACCCCACCCCCTGAAAGCCGGTAGCCAATGGCCTGGGAGAGCAGACCTCCTAAGACTTAGCACTAACCTCATTCAACAGGTAAAGGTCATTTAAAAAATGGCCCATACTCTGATGGTTTTGGAGACAGAGTAAAAATGTTGGGCTGTATTTAACTGTGTCGAGAGGCTGTTATTACTTTTTTTGCATAAACTGCTTATGTATGTATATTTCTGTATAAAGATTTCTGCAGATCTCTAGCACTCACTTTTACTATAGCCATGAATCATACTGTTTGTTCTAGATTGCAGTAATGATGATGCAATGCATGAAAATCCAAGTTCTGTTAAATTAGAGTAACTCAATGTTTTAATGTTTTTACGCATAATAAAACTAATTATAAGAGGTTAAAGTAGTTTGCTTGATGCATTGTATAAGGTGTATATAAACGAAATTTAGGTTTATAGAAGGCAGAACAATGCAGAGATATAACGGACAGACTTACACTGAAGCAACTTAAGGTATAATGGTGGAACCGGCCATAGTTTCACTTTTTGGAATCAATACATGTGTGTATATGTACAATTTTATATACATACACACACACACGTACATACATGTATATTTAATATAACTTCCTACATATAATATTCGCCAGGTGGCTAAGTAGTATATCTGTGATGCTATATATTTTGGGAAGTCATCCCTTCATCCAGCATGTGTTTGACTTTCAAACGAGATTTGCTGTAGATCGAACTATTCCACAGATTTTAGAAATGATTTTATTTGTACATATACACACACGTATTGATTCAAAAAAATGAAACTGCATGCCGGTTCCACCATTATATGTTAAGTTGCTTCAGTATGAGTCTATCCATTATGCATCTGCATTTTTTTGTGTTCCATAAACCTAAATTTCGTTTATAAAACAAACTATGTTTCTGAGAGATTATTAATTTAACTTCAAATTAAATATTTAATGTTATTTAACCTTATAAAAAATATTGGTGTTTTTGAAGTTTGTCTGTTCATACGCAAATACAGGGTGCGGCAGAAATATCTCCCACATTTTAAACTTTCAACTATATGTTGCTAATGAACTTATGCAAGTGCCAATGATTTTTTTTCATTTAGCAAATAACTTGCCATTTTTTTTTTCAAGTATCCTCATCAAGTAATATGGTTTTACTGTAGAAATGTTTCTGAAGAATGGTAAATCTGTAGCTTCCAAGTTTATTCCAAGTCAGGACAGAATGAAGCTGTTCCAAATAAAAAAAAATCAATACAGCTATGGGTTGCAAATTTCAGAGATACAGGTTCGGCACTTAAAAGAAAGCCACTTGGAAGGCCTTAAAGTGCTCAAACACCAGAGAGTGTTCGATCTGTGAGACTTTCTGTTACTCAGTATCCTACACGTTCAACTCGCAAACATGCTTTACCCTTGGAATTGTCTGATCAAACAGTCAGAAGAATTCTACACATTGATATGCAGTTCCATCCATACAAATTAATGACTGCTCAGAAACTGCATGAGTGTAACTGGGAAGATCGCACATCAAAATGTGGAAAATATTTCTGCCGCACCCTGTAGAAAAATCTGATTGGTTGACAAAAAAAGAATAGGTAGAGTTCACATTACCAAGTAATTACAGTAATTTTTAGCATATTAATGCCAGAGTTTGAATCTCCCCCAAGTCTAAAGGATATTTTTTTAAACATGTAATCTATATATGTAAAAGACAAAACGCGTTTTTGTATGTCCAGCAAAGGCTTTTTTTTGCTGGCTTCTCCGGGGGGGGGGGGGGGGTACTATTCTTTAGAACGTTTTATATACTCCCTGGATTATAATATCTATGATTTATGAAGGGAGGTTGTTTACATTTATTGTGAGCGAGTTTTTTTAAAAGAAGAAGAAGAAGAAAAAAGAACTGTTTTCCAGTGTTTGTTTGTCTTTCTCATATAAATGAAGCAAACTAAATCAAAATAAAAGCGATCCGCTGGCCTTCGCGGTCAGCACGCCTTGAAGGCAATCAGCTTTGATCACTGTGGGGAATACCCTTCATATCAGACAATTGCTATTCATTAAGACACTGCCAGAGCTCCTCCTCTTGGGAGGAGGCTGGTTTCCCTCACCATCATGGGGAAACAAATACGGCGGAAAGCTGAAAGCATAACTGGCTTACAGCCGAACTTAAGTGCGTGATTTCATTGCTTCGCCTGCGTAAACTCATTCACTTAACTTTCACTTTCTGCATGTCAACGTTTTGATCGCTAAATGAGAACGCTTTTCACTTCCTGTCACGTAGTGGTCTAGCAGTAAAAATGCCACGTTTTCTTTCACTTTCTTTTCCGTCTTCGCGTCAGGGCTTCGGGTTCGAGCCTGCCTGCCTACTACAACTATTTTTTTTCTCAACACACCTCCAAACACCTGGGCAACGCCAGCCACCCCTCCTACTTATAAATAATTCTCTTATGTAAATACTAAGCAATATATTTTTTCTATGGAATTTTACAAATATTTTTCTGTATTAGCTATAAAGTGATGGAAACGAGGTGAAGATAGAAATTGACATAAGAACTCTACCAAACTCCATTCAAGAAGCAAGTATAAACCAGTATATAAAATTGTCGACTAGATTTTAAAAGTTGGACATAAATAGCATTTAAGCTGACAAATTAAACTTTGATTCTGACTACCTAATTTTCATTTGTTATTGTTGCACAATGTTATTGGCAATAAACTAAAGTATTTTGCTATAACTTATTTTTAAAAAATAAATAAAAAAGATAATCTGGTTTGGTAGTTTACTGATACAGAGACGTTCTTAACACCTAAAAAAGAAAAATCAGCTACAGAGAATAACTTTTTCTTTAGTAAAAATTAGCATTTTTTAAATTTGCTCTTTAAGCCTAACAAAAAGGTGTGGTTATACAATATAGAAATATTTACAAAATAAATTTGAATGCAATGGATCATGAGCAACACAGTTGGTTTAGTTAGTTCAACATATAAATAAAATGTTTATTCAAATAACATGTTATAAGAGATGGCGAATCAGCAGAAAAAAGATCTAACTATGGTATCAGTTAAAAAAAAAATAATAATCACTGACTCTTTGTATCAGAGTCAGCTGAATATTTTTTTAAAAAGCCATGACTATAGAAAAAAGAAAATGTTGATTCAGACTGAATAATTATGTGCAGTTTACATTCAATCGTGCAATTTTATTACTTTTACAAACTTTACATTATTTCGCAAATTTATTATTTTTGTATTAATTTCTGAACACATCTGAACAAAATAAATAAAATTAAATCGTACAAATCTGCCGGCAAGATACCCACTTTTCTGATGACGTAAGCAAGTTGAAAGATTAGACACAAATTAACAAATAATCGATTTTTAATGTTTCCTTTATTCTTTTTAATAAGAATTGTTATATTCCTGCAAAAGTTGATAATAAAAAAAAATTAAAAAAAAAACGCAAACGCTATGAAACATATGTTTATTTCAACAGAAGTTGTTTTTGTTTTTGTTTTGTTTTTTAAATGAGTATTTACTTTTTAGATACAGACATGAAAACAAAGTATTAGACTGGATACTTCACCAGACGAGATGATGTCTTGTTCTGGAATCCAGTAAGACCAAGAGACCACAAAACAGATAAACTATTAAATATTTAACTTGTCAATTAAAGAGAGGAAAATTAATATTCTTAACTTCTTTCCTAACTCCATTCCATGAAAAATGCGAACAAAAAATTAGCTATATATTAATATCATAATACCTTTAATGTATGTACGTATGTGTTACGGTTTCCAGATTATAAATTATTCTACTTATTTATTAAAAGGAGGACAGAAGGTGATAACATACTACAAAGATTAAATTAGTATATAAATATACTAATTTTATGTTCGTAGTATGTTATCGTCTATCCTCCTTTTTAATAAATACAATCTCCCAATCAATGAAGATGCAATGTAAAAAAAATAAAAAATACATTAAAATAAATGTCACTTTTGGGCAATAAAATATACCTTCTAGATTTTCTGGCTAGGATCCAAGAGTAATATCTGTTCTATCAACAGATGCTATAATGATATTTTGGGGTTTCCATTCATGCCGAACGTCCATACAATGGACATTTGTGATATATATACATATATATCACAGACTCTTATAAAGATATTAGAGATAAACCGTAATAATCAGATATATTATGACATTAGAATTAACCAGATTACTTAGATAAATATTTTTACAGTTTTAACAAAAGGGCTACAATAACATCACAGGGTCTCTATTAACGCTGAACGCCCACAGAATGCCCAGCAGCAATATATTACATATGAAAAATGCCACTGTTGAATTTCCATAGGTCTCATTCGTAATAAATAAAAATCTTAGATTTTCAAAGATAGAATCTTTTCATCAGAGGATAAACATTAGTAAAAAATGTATCACTGATTAGCATAAATTTGAAAATATATATATATATATATATATATATATATATATATATATGTGTGTGTGTGTCAGGAATGTGAGTTCCATTATAGAAGCGTTGATTTAATTTGAATAAAATAATATATGCTTCATGTGCACTTGAAAGACAAATTACAACATAATATTTCGAAAATAAACAAATATTTTATTTGTTTGAAATTTATACTTTAAATATATTTCAGAGTCAAATTTCATCCTCAGTATTTTGTTGTTTTTTTTTTCTTCTTTCTTGCCATGTTGAGAAGTTGGAGAAAGAAAAGTCACTAGTAAAGATCCGCACATTGTCTCTCAGCGGTTGTATTTTGAAATGCATCTGATGCATATTTTTTTTTTATTCAAATTAAATCAACGTTTCTATAATGGAACTCACACCCCTGGCGTTAATCTTGCATAGCCAACACACCGCGTTTCAAAATACAATCACTGAGAGACAACGTGCAGATCTTTACTACTGACTTTTCTTTCTCCAACTTCACAACATGGCAAGAAAGAAAAAAGAAACAAAATACTGAGAATGGAATTTGAGTGAAATATATTTAAATTATAAATTTCAAACATGTAAAATATTTGTTTATTTCCATAATATTGCATTGTAATTTGACTTTCAAGCACACCTGATGCATATTATATATATATATATATATATATATATATATATATATATATATATAATAAAGTAAAATATATATTTATTTATTTATTTGTATTCCTGTTTGTTCACAATTTGATTAATATATACAGAAGGTCCATTACTTTCCAATTTCATTTATTTCTGTATATAGTATGATTCTTGCAAAATATATGATTTGCATATTATATTAAGGAAAATTGATTTTACTAAAGAGCTGTATGTTAGTTATTCTTTATAGCGAGAGAATTGTTTTAAGTGTTCTATTTATGATTGTTATTTAAAGTTGATTTATATTGATAATATATTTAATTTATTTGGAATTATTATTACCAACATTTTTTTTAGAAACCAGTTTGGAATTATTTCCCCTGTTGTTTTTCTTAAGCTTCAGTTTGTGTGTGTGTTCGTATATCCGCTAAAAACTTCTCAGCCTCATTGGACTAGGTTGAAACTGGTACCATCTGAAAGAGCGATCCCTTGGGTGCATAATATTTTTTGCAAGTCACGTACATGTCTATGCTTATAAATGTTATTTTTTCAGGGTCATGACATCATAAGTTGTCATGGTACGGTTGGCAAAAGTGTTTGCCACTTACTTTTTTCCTTTATTTCATGTTTCAGGTTCGAGCCTGCCTACATGGCTAATTTTTTGTTTGCTGTCACACGGGCATTCGCTGCTATTTTTATTGAAACAAAAGTTGTTTTGATTCATTTAGGGGGGGGGGTCTAAGTTGTCACCGACTTTTTCCGTTCTTTTCTGGAGGGGGCGGGCTCAATATCCTTAATATAGTACCTCTGTCCAAACCAAATTTCATGTCCATCCAGGTAACACCGGAAATCCATGCTAATATATATATATATATATATATATATATAATAAAAACACTTTTTATAAACTAAAAGGTATACTTCAATAGGATAAAAGAGTGAAAGTAAAAAAGAAAAAAATCAATTAATAAAGTTACACACCAAGAAAGACTGCCTTTGAAAATTTTTTTAATTCAATATTTCAAACAACATATCCATATTTTTCTTCAGGAATGAACAGAGAATAATGAAACAATAAAATAAAAATAGGAGTATGCTAGAAATTGGATCATTAAATGTTTTTTTTTTTTTGGGGGGGGGGTAGATGCTGTCATTATTTTTTTTTTTTATAACAATGTGATGATTTCCTAAAATATAAATATAGTGTTGTATGTTGGTTATCTGCAGGATTATAATTTTACTGTGTCTATATAAAGTGGTCAATGTTTTATGTAGTCAAAGTAAATTGCATTTTAGCACATTTAAAAGGCCAAATAAGTGTAGTCAAACTATAATATGAAGCTGTTATTGTTATATTAAAGAGATCTTATCATAATGTGCCATGTTGCACTAATTGTGAGTAAAAGCTGTATTATCTAAGATTCTGATCTATGATCTGCACAAGTAAACCAGCTTGTTTTCTGATGCATGACCTAAAAGTTTAGTTATCTCCCTTTATTTGATCGATATGGTTTGTATAAAAATTGAATTAGATTAGTAAATCTTATTTTGATTATGTACTAACAAGTCACCATTTCCCAAGGCCTAAAGGCCACATGAGAACAAGGATTAATAAGTATCGGATGGACAGTGAGATAACACCATAAGGATTGGTATAATGATGGTTGAAACTAGGCAGAAACTGATTATCAAAGAGGATGGCTCAACAAGAATTTGTTAGCACTAAACTTGAAAATGACAATTTGCTGGGAAGCAGCACTGTGGTATTGTGTTTCACAGATAGGTGATTCTTGGAAAGAAACTTTGCTTATGGTCATAGATGTTTAGATAAGAGATGCTGCCCAAGTTACTCTTTCCTGCCTTGACAAAGTACAAAACTGACTTTAAAATCTAGTGGGAAATTTCTTTTTCTCTTCCCTACAACCTTTTTCTCACAAAAGAGATGTTACTAGTCTTTCTCTACTCCATTATTTTCATTGTAATTGCTCAACTAAACTCCAATCTCTGGTCCTCTTCTCCTTATAAAATATTAACAACAAAAATTAAACAGAACTCCCATAAACATGAGCTATCTATCTGGAATAATATGATGGGGCTGCTTCCTAGCTGATTACAACAGGGTCGCTTTCAAATCCAATGTTAACAAATCCTTGTTGAACCATTCAATTAAATAATCATTTCCTTTCATTTCCAATCCTATCAAGGTGTTCTTTATCGACAAATAACAATCTCATTGACTCTTATCCGTGAGTAGCTTTTGAGCCTTGACAAGCAGTGACTGACTAGTATAAAAAAGTTTAAAAACGATTGTGAGGAAGAAGATGGTGACGACTTTGCATTACTGCGATAATTCATACGAAAAACATTTAATTTATCCCTTTTTAGATTTTACTAGCATGGTTATTCGGTGTTGTCTGGGAGTATAGATAAGAAAATAGAACAGTTTAAAAAAATTGTTTGACATTTTTAAATTTCTCTATCCCCCTCAATGTCACTAGTAACTGAAAAATAAAATCATTGATGAAATACTATGTAATAAAGAAATCAGAATTAGAAAAATCTGAACTTTGGGGTATTGGAATTGGTATCATAAAATGCCAAAATGGATTCTTTTAATTGGGATTTTATTTGATATTGTTTAAAGCAAAATCTACTGCTGATAGTAATGATAAAATGATATCGATTTTAAACTACCAGTAAAATTAAAATCTAAAAATCATCCTTTATAAGTTTGATAAAATGTCTGTACATTTGTTTTCACAGTCATCATGAAAAATAACTTTATAGTTAAATATTTAGAGATTTATAAAGAATCAGAATTGGTAATCATATTGGAATCAAGAATGTAGTACAGAATCAGGAATTGTATTGAAATAGGGAAAAATAGTATTAATCCTCCTATGGAATCAATTACACCGAAAAAGATTGGTTAGAGGAACTTTCAACAGTGATGTTGGACAGATGGTTGGAGGGAATGAATCAAGAGAATCAGAGAAAAAAAATTTTTCAACTTAATTGAGGTATTTGATTGGTTGGTTTAGCATTTGTTAACCCAAAAGGGTTGATATGCAGTAAAAGAAAATGAAAGTAACCAATCTGATGGGTTATTATAATCATGTGACATAGGAAGGATTTGAAGTGAGATTTCAGTTACTGAGTAAAATTTAAAAAAGAAAAATGTGCAAAGGTCTACTAGATAAAAGATTGAGACCCTTTGTGCCAATCCTCCAGCCGAAGATAACAAGAAATAACTCATAGCTAAAGGAATATTGATATTGGATAAAGTAGAATATAGTCAGCAGTCAAGAACTCAAGCAAAAAAATAAATAATAATAATGATTTATAATAAACACAGTAGGATCGGAAACTACTTGTAAGATATATGTAAAAGTTTTATTTTGATGTTCACGTGTGTTCTGGTCATATGAAAAGCAACACAGCAGCTGAGATAGTTTAACTTTGCTAAATTTTTGTGATTAAGTGTAATTTTATAAGGGTTTTTGTTGGAAGGGGGGGGGGTGATTTGCCACTCAGACTTAAGATAGTGGTAAGATAAGTCATCAAATTTATTTTTAACTATCTTTATAGCAAAAGATAAGTCATTACTGGAACCACCATTTTGTTTTTGTGTCTTAGGACACAAATATTAAAATAAAATTATGAAATTTAAAAAAGAAAAAAAAATTTTTTTTTTTTTAGTCTCCACATGTTTAAAATATACAGGTCAGTAGAAAATTTAACTATTTGTCTTTTTTTGTTGTTTATAAGTTTGTGACTGTCAACAATTGTAGACTTTTACCTAGATATCTATAGTTAATTTCAATGAAAGATATTTTAAGTGAAAACGTCTTTATCGTCCTCATTCGTGTCAGACAACAGCTTCAACCGTGACTGTCAAAAAAAGTGGATAAGATCCAAATGGTATGCAACTCTGTTGTATAAGTAGAAAACTGGATTAATGAAAAAAAAAAAAAAAAAAAAAAAAAAAAGAGGACTTTGAATAAGTAAAGGATTCAGAAAAGAACGATTATATATGCTATAGTATGAGTAAGTTATTTACTTGTTTGAATATGCTCAGTCAAGCACGTTGATACAAAATGGTATCGTTAGTTGGACGATAAGCTTGAGTTTCTATGCTGTGGTATCATCGTGCTGACAAGATTAAACGTATGTGCCCAGTTACTGAGTCGAGTTAGAGAAGATAATAAAAAAGGGGTATCTGCTTATACTGCTCAAATGTAGCATTGTTATTATGTACTTCAACGGATGAATCACTTGAAAAATAGCCTACAAGATTTTTTTTTTTTTTTTTTGCGTGTGTAACTTGTTGATAGTTTGCTGTTAGTTTTTTTTGTGACCTGTACGCTAGCAGTGTCAGAAATTTCGTGAAAATAGTGAATAATTCCACCCCATCTTTCCAAGCTTATAACTCCTCGAAAAATGTAATTCAAGCCCTAATTTTTTTTTTCAATTAAAGGAGTAAGGACCAAGGTTTTATTTAAAAAAAAAACAAAACAAAACAATGTGTTTTTTTTTTTTTAAAAAGGTTTTAAACTTCGGACTTTACAGGTAAATTTCTAAAAAACTGATTTTTTTTTTTTGTTTTAAATTTGAATATATTATTTATTGACCTTTTCTCTTCAATTTGTGATATATAAACCTATTAAACATAAATTAATTATTTACTTTTTAATAGACATTTCAAAATGAGAGGCGTAAATTATTCGACCCCCTATCTTTCTAAGCTTATAACTCCTCGAAAAATGTAATTCAAGCCCTAATTTTTTTTTCAATTAAAGGAGCAAGGACCAAGGTTTCATTAAAAAAAAAAAAAAAAGACAAAAAGAAAAAATGTGTTCTTATAAAATAAGGTTTTAAACTTCGGACTTTACAGGTAAATTTCTAAAAAACTGATTTTTTTTTTTTGTTTTAAATTTGAATATATTATTTATTGACCTTTTCTCTTCAATTTGTGATATATAAACCTATTAAACATAAATTAATTATTTACTTTTTAATAGACATTTCAAAATGGGGGGGGCGTGAAAATGGGGGGGCGTGAAAATGGGGGGGCGTGAATTTAAAAAAAACGTTTGTCTAAAATATTATATTCGGTTTATTGGAAAGAACATAAAATTTCACATTGACCCTGAAAATATCGTAAAAATAGAATCAATAGAAAAATTTTGATAGATTTTTAAAATTTAAAAATTTAAAAATATTGAGTTTAAAAATTGAAAAATATTGAGTTCGGAAAATTCATTACTGTTTTAAAAAAAAAATAAAAATATTTTTATTACTTTTAAAACAACTGTAATAGTTTATTTTGGAAGTATAATCCATAAAGAAAATAAATAACCCACTTTTAACAGAGAAATTACGAGATTTTTATATTGTATTCGCAGTTTCGTGTTAGGGGTGTCAAAAATTCCTACAAAAATTCTGATACTGCTACCTGTACGCGCACATGAGGCCTCCTCACCACTGGTGTACCTACAATGTCTTTTTCTCATCGCTGATAATGACTGAATTGCATACCACTTGGATCTTATCCATTTTTTTTTTTTTTTTTTTTTTTTTTTTTGCTGTTCACGGTTGACTTCATATAAAATTTTAAAAGTTCACTCTCATCTGAGACAGTACACATTTCTTCACTAAGACCTATGCATTTATATTTGTATATAAATAGATATAAATCAATCTCATCATTCAAGAGTTAGCACGTAAAACACATGCCCCGTCCTGTTAAACAAAATCAGTTAAAGTGGTGAAGGGAAGTGAGAAAGTAAATAGCAAGTCAGACAACTACTCCAGACTAATGCTGCCTCTCAAAAACAATTCCTCCACTCTAAATAAAACGTCAACGATGAGCGTTTTTATTTAGGTCATCAGAAATGATACTAATACATGAAAAATCAAAATTCAATTACTGGCATAAAATTCTATGATTTTAAATCAATACTTCAGTAATATATCTAGATAAATAGCATGTAGAAACACTGGTGAAGCATATTTTTTTTTCTCAGATTTTTTTGGCAGGTGTACACTAGTCTTTAATTAAAACATCAAGAATATTTTTATCATTAAACTGGCAGAGACTTGTCTCATCAGGTATTTAATAAGGTTCACCGAACATTACCAAGTACAAAGCTTTTTGTAACATTAAATCGTGTTTTTACAGCTATCATAAAAACAATTTATTTATCTTGAATCTAACCCTCCAAAATATAAGTTTTGTCATTGTTTCTTTTGCTAGAATAAAATACATAAAATTTATTTTTCTCATATATATATATATATATATATATATATATATATATATATATATATATATATATATATATTATTTCCATAATTATATATAATCTCTCACATTCTGAAAATTCTATATATCAGGTGAGTATAAAGGTTTTGTCAGTTTGTAGAAGAGGCATTTGGAACCATTGTAATTTATTTTATGCATATTGTTATTCCACAAACATATCACTATGATTATTCATATTATTTGGATTTTTCGGACTAGTGTTCTCATCTTGAGTTTTATTTTCACAAGGTTTCAGTCAATATGACCTTCAACCTTCTTCACATCTATCTTGTTAAACTCAGGGAATCTTTGTCAAAGTCGGGGAATCTGCACAGAATTTCAAATGGAACCCTTTATTTAATCCATGAAGATAGCATGCTCTCGTTCTATCAGTCATGACTGTGTCACAATTTCAGTTTGACTGTTGCATGTGTTGAACCTTTAACCCAAGAAAAGTGTAACTTTTAAACTTGAATATTACCAAAGATAAAGGATTCTGTTAAAAAAAGGGTGATTTACCATGAGGAGGATATACGAACAAAACATATATTGTTTAACTATTGTGTAAACATTAGTGGCACTTTATATATATATATATATATATATATATATATATATATATATATATATATATATATATATATATATATATATTTGTTTGGCATTTAAACGCGTGCTAAAAACAGTGTTAAATCTATCTGACTGGTTTGCAAACTGCGCCAATAAGAAGGTTAGTTTTGTTTTTTTAATTTATGATCAAAAATCCTTACATTCAGTCAATATACCCAGAATCCCAGAGAAAGGACTTATCCCTCACCCAAACAATTCTTTCAAGAATCAGATTTGTCAGAAACTGTTCCCATAAGTAATGAAACTTTGTTCACCCGATTCATCATTTTCAATCTCCTCCTAATATTCATTAATTATTATTCATATAGTGCTACCAGATCAGACAGTCTGAAGATATTGGTTCCCTGACTTAAAATGCACTAAACATTCAAGTTATTGTGTATTTTTTTATTTTTATTTTTTTTACCTTTTTTTTTTTTTTCACCCAAACAAAGCATATTGTCACTTGGAACATAAGAGGCTACTATTTGAGATTGTGTCTAACAGGGGACTGTAGGGAGTTGAGCAACTAAATGTATATTCATATTATATTAAAAACTTCTGAAAGTTAGTACAGTCAAGAAAACAGAAAACAGTGAGAGAATTCCAAAATCTAGCAGTCCGAGGGAAGAAACTTAGAGTAGAAAGCTTTCCAGCATCTAGGGAGCTCAACAGTGAAAGGACAGGATTTTGCTGCTTGTCGAGTTAGTCCGGGGGGGGGGGGTATGTGGAGGGGGACACAACTATTTTTTCCCTTTCCTTTTGCAAAACTCAATCATGTTCTACAAAGTCAAAAACAGCAATTTTCCTTTTCAAAACAACCAAACCAAACACCATTATATAGATATTTTTTACTATTATGTAAACATTAATTGCAATGCGTGCATACACTAGGCTACAATGAAAGAAATGTTTAATTACGGAAACAGAGATGACCTAAGAAATGACTAACATCTTTGAAATTGTAATATTATTGTGGATATGTGGTACCATACTGTGATTATGATCAAGAGATTTTCTAAAATAAATGTACATACCAGATAGCGTTCATTATAGTCAGTTAGATTTTATATGTCTACAGATTAACAGCTGATATTTTTTAGTGGTCATGTAATATGATCCAAGTGATATCTATATACAAGGGTGTTCTAAAAGTAATGCCTCTTATATTTTTATTGTTTGAATGGATCAGAGACGATTGCAAATTGCATTGTTATAATGACTGAACTTATGCATTCATAACTTCAGAGTTTAATCCCTCTGTTGCAGATATTGAGAGTATGAGACTCTTAAGAAAGCAACCCCTGTTATGGATGTGTATCAAAAAAAAGAAATGTATCATTAAATTCATGGCAAAAGTACATTGATAATGGTGGTGACTATGTAAAAAAATAAATTCTGGAGTACAAAATGTCGCTAGTTTTAATGGTACCACTCCCATCTTTGAAGTTCTTCAACTTTTTCAGTTGCAACAAAAATAGGTTTTACTTTAGAACAACCTTCTTATATTCCAGTAGAGCACAGAAGAGGTCACTTTTTGTGATTTTCAGAGACATATAGCACTTTGAACTCTAAGCTGATGGATGGCTTGTGATTGGTTGGACTCATGTTCAGATTCTGTTGTGTTTCAGAGTTCAGATGGTAAGCGTATCGTTTAGTGAAGAACTATCCTTGTAATCTCTAAAAATAAAACATTATAGCTTGTTTTTAGACGGAGTTGTGGTTTTGCTTGGGAGGGGGGGCTTAACGGCAATAACAGAATCCACATGACTGACACTGCGACCAATGTTGGAATCAAGAAAAATTCAGATGAGCACAGTGAGCGCACAATCACAGTCCGCATAGTGAACACACACTGACACACATTAATAATGTCATATTCAAATTGAGAACCTATAAACACTAATTATATATTGTGACATCTGTCATCTGCCTATTTGTCGTTTGAATGTCACAACTGGCATTTTATTATTTATTGATCAAAATATTGAAGACGGAATAAAATTACCAGTTGCAAGAATTAATCCATGCAGGTGTTGTGAATAAACAAACAAGTCTGAAGAGTTCTTTTTAAGTTCAAGTAAAATTCTGCACCGTATGAGCTCAAATTCTAACATATTTTAAATATTAAATTGTTTTTAATACTAATACGTAGTTAAAGCAAAATAGTTTTCAACCATTAAAATAATTTCCAATGCTACTGATAACGTTTTCTCATTCATTTATTTATTTATTTTTTTTTATTATAGCTTATATTTGAACTTGTTTTGAAACATGATGTAAATTGTAAATCTATGACGTCACACTATATAGCTATAATTAGCTTATGGTAATATTTTAAGCTCTATTTATATGAAAGTCCAAATTGCTCAGTTGGTAGAACCTAAAACTGAAGATATCAAAATTTCGGTTTCTTGTCATGAAATCTGTTTTATTCATTAGGAATTTATTATTTACTTTCAATGTAATATTTTTCATTCATTCTTGATTTGTTTTTTTCTTTTCTGTCTAGGATATTTTCAAAATTCTCTTATTTTAATATTTTACTTTAATTAAAATCAGATCTTTCAAGCTGAGATATATTTCACAATGTATTTATTACATTTAAAATAATTGCGCCGGACAGATGGATAAAATCTCTAAATATGATTAATATCTTATCTAGATTTTTCTTTTTAAAAACCAGTCAGATAAATTTAATGAAAAATCTCATTGAGAAAGAAAATTTAATTTTTTAATGAGATTTTTTTCATTTTCTAATGAGTTACCACTCATAAGGCTTGAAGACCACTCAAGGATAAATATTAATGAGATAGATAAATTCGCAGTTGAATTATGAAGAATACTATGAGAGGATTTATATTTATTAAACACAAGGCCATCCCTATAACAGGCTTAGAGATCAAACATTTACGGTCTTTTATTGGAGGCCAAATTTCCAGTCAGCATAAATCCGCTAATGTTTTACTCTCATTGATCTGAGAAAATTTAATTCTGAAAGGAAATTCTAACCAATCAGATTTATTTCGACAGAGATTCTGTATTTTATCCTAAATTACATTTGGAATATACTGTAAAAATTAAAAATTGAATTTTATTGAGAAATATTTCTTTGCTATTAAAACAGTAGTTAATACTGTTTTCATTTCTTAAGCCAAATTTGCTAGTTAGCTTTATACAGGGCTCTACATTGGGAGTGAAACAGTCGGATTTGTGAGTGATTTTTTCAAAGTGGTGACTAGAAATAATGAAATATCTTTTGGCAATTGAATTTCTTTCACTGACAATCTTCCAAAGCTCACTACAAAGTGAAAAATATCTTTTCAACTTTGTTCATTTTATTTAAAAAAAAAAAAAAAGTTAAATTGTTTAAAAACAATAAAAGTTTAATAGAACAATATACTTATTTTTTTTTTTAACGAAGGCTGTTTGAAAAAATATCTGAAGAAATTATGTTTTTACCTTCAAGTATCAACATAAAATTTGTATATTTAGAATTACACTTATTAAAAACAACACAGAAAAATGTCGATGATGTATATACTAGTCACAGAACGAAGATGTCATATTCTAAAAATCATGTGAGTTTGGCTAGTAACTTTTCTATTTGGCTGGTAAACAAAAATATTTAGTTGTCAAAGGTCAACTAAAGATAAATTTGTCCGTAGAGCCTTGTTATATATTTTATAAAAGTTTAATGTAAATATTTTTTTAAGTTTTCTTTTCATATTGACAACATTGTTTATTCCAGAAATATCATTTTTTTATGCATTTATTTATTCAAAATTACCTGTCTCTTTATTTAATTTGTTAATACAGGGGTAGAACAATAAAATTGTCATCCTAGAAAAGACAATATGATTTCATTTTCATTTGATGAAAACTGGTTTCTTTTTTTTTTTTGTTGCAGATTATCTACTAGTTGGCCAGTTGTGTACAAATCTCAAGAGCGATAGGAACCTTCTATCATGTCTGAAAGTGACAATGTTTAATGAACAAGATTGGGGATGCTGTACAACTCATGCTCTCTACCGATCCAAGTTATGACAACAGGACCATTGCCAGTAACCTCAAAATGCAAATCTGGACAGTTTAACACTTGAGGACATAGCTCAACAAAGTTTCTGAGCACAGTTATGGTCTTTGGTGTGGTTTCAAGTAAGGGCCACATCATGCCACCTCACATCTTCGAAGTTGGCTGGAAAATAAACAGAAAATAGCTGTACCTAAATGTGTTGAAGAGTGTAGTGATCCCTGGATGCAATTAGGTGGCCGCCGGCAGACATTGTGGCAGTAGGACTCAGCACCAGCCCAGAAGTAACAAGGGACCCAAGCTTGGCTTCAGAAGGAGTGATATGACTTTGTACCCTTTTCTCACTGGTCCCCTCCTCCTCCTCCAATCTGAACCTGCTGGACTACTTCATTTGGTCATATGTTGAGAACATCACCAACATGACCTCCCACAACACCAAAGCCAACCTGATCGCTGGCATCCGCCAAATATTCGTCAAGCTTCCGCTGGCACTTATGGAAAAGGCATGCTCCCAGTTCCTTGCTTTTTTACGACAATGACAGAATAAACATAACTGACACGTATCGAGGTGTTGATTGAGGCTGAAGGCGGCTACATTGAATAGATGTCAGCTTCATTACATAATCAAGTTACCTGAATAAATTTTTTCAATAAAAGTCTTAAAATAAATCTGTAGTGTTGTTTTCTTTAGGGCGACAAATTCATCATTTCAATCTGTAATCATCAAATTTATCAATTAGCTCATTGTTGTTTATATTATTTGGTATGAAAAGCACATAAAACATTGCAAACTAATTTCACAGGAAATTTCCCCTATGTTTTCAACTGCTATATTAATCACTTAAGAAAATTCACATTGCTTCCAGTAAAAGACCCAGTTGCTTGATTGCCTGAACTGTTATAGGCATGGACTTTTCACAATCCAATTTAAGCTGAAACTTGTGTATTATCCAGACTTTGTGTGGTGACAGATAAATACAAAAGATGTGCCAATACTTGGGTGGATGTGAATCTACTGAGTTTATAAGTAAAAACACCCATGCCAAATTAAAATTTTAGACAAAGAAAAGAACGTAGTCCCAAACTAATGTTAAAATAATTCACATCACCCTCAGTAAAAAACACCAGATGCATGATCGCCCAGCCTATTATAGGGATGTCCTTGATGTATGACCATTAATGAACTCCACGGCACTCAGAAATAGATACTAAGTCTTTAGAGAAGCTTTTCTTTATTTGCTATTCTCACCAAAATATGGTTAATGTCAACCTTTTATACATAAAAATTTAAACTCTAAACTTATTTGTTATATCTCATAAGAGTAATAATAGCATTCTCTCTCTCTCTGGAAGGCTTTTACCATATGATTGAGAACATAATCTACACCTAAGATGTGGCTATGTTATTGCATTAACAGTTTATACTGAAATACTTGCAAGACTACATTGGCTACAACATGGGTCACGTTACAGGTTATTGATAAAAGGGTAACTTTCACCATTTTCTTGACCTTTGACTTATATATTCCAAAATTAAATCAGATCCAAGTTAGATATAACTGGTATTTTGACTAAGTTTGGTAACAATTGGTCAAGCGATGCGGACACTAGACTATAAACAAACAAATCCAACTGAAAACATAACCTCATAGGCATATAATAACTTAATCCAATTTAAAATGCAACTATAATTCGTAAAATAAGAGTTCATATTACTGCAAAATTTTGAGAAGTGAAGAAATTAATTTCTCCAGAGATTTGCCACATGATTGAGAACAGAATTGCACTTAGAGTTGTTCTCCAGCGTTAACACATATGCAGGTTAGCAGGTTATACTGATGTACTTCCTAAAAGCATCTTCACAGTTGTATTACTTTGTAGGGAAGTTTCACTATCCTCCTCCATATTTCCAAATGATCACCTATCCGGTACTGGCAAGGCTCAAAATTACTTAAGTGACCTTACAAGAACTGATGTGTCAAAATGAATAT
Organism: Euprymna scolopes; assembly: GCF_053919585.1. Taxonomy (NCBI): domain Eukaryota; kingdom Metazoa; phylum Mollusca; class Cephalopoda; order Sepiida; family Sepiolidae; genus Euprymna; species Euprymna scolopes. The sequence continues at coordinate 32,436,913 of NC_136520.1, forward strand.
ATTGTATATACATCTCCTACGATTAACCTACTTATAAAACCGCAACAGGACAGAAATTTCACCTCAGAAGGACAGCATAAACTGTCTGAAAGGTTGTTCAGGTGTAAACGCTGATCGATTTTGACGGTTCAACAAAGACTTGTAATTTTACTGTCCCTTCCCCTCTCCCCCAAAAAAGAAAAGAAAAAGAAACAAACAATGTGTTTCTACGCAGCAACAATCCAGAAGTAAAAAAAAAAACGTCCACACATATGGTGGTCTGTTGACAGTATAAACAAGAATGACTTTCAGTTCATTTTCAATTCAATGTTTTTATGGATAGAAGCAAAGTGTAGCATCTGTTTTAATACAACACTTCATCTCCTTCCGTGCTCTGTTGATGAAGAACTCCTAGATTGGGAATTCTAGATGGAGGCAATTTTTATTTTTGTCAGAATAAAGAGTGCTCCATTTTGGGGAGCTTAATTTTCTCCATATCAAGAAACAACCTTATGCCAACTCTGCCTTCATGGGAGCCAAGTAGATAGGGTCGGATTGTTTTTTGTTTGCTTTGTTTTACAGCATAACAACTGTTTCCAGATTATTTACTGATAAATCCAGTAATGTTTGATAACATTTTTATGCTTCAAGTTATTTATATTTTCAAATATTTATTCAGAGTGGTTTAGTTTGGTTGTTTTGTTTTACAGCATATCAACCCCTTTTTTAGTTATTTCATGTTGAATCGTGTAATTTTGGAAAAAGTTTTTATGCTTTGTTTATATCTTCAACTATTTATTCATGGTGTTTAATTTGGTTTTGTAGAGAAAAATTGTTTTGTTTTTGTCTTTGCAGAACATGATTGAGTCTTTAAAAAGAGGGAAAAAGAAAACAATAACATTAACGTTTTGTGTATTCAAGTCACAAAGTCAATATGTTCAGAAGCCTGATCTGGTAACACAAGACAAGTAAATAGAGAGTCTTCTGATAGTTGAACTTTCAAACCTTCCTACAGATGACAATAACTAAGAATAACATAATACTTCTACCCAGTCACGGTTGACAGAAGAATAATCTACCACTGAGGATCAAATAAAGGGTTCAGTTCAAAATTCAGTATGAGTTTCTGTGGTCTACATAAAGAATACAAAGTTGAGAAAGATGGACTTGAGAAAAGTCAAAAGTTAAATCAACCAAAATATTGTGAGAATAACCAAGATGAGAATATTTTGTTTTGTGATGTTTGGGATGAGGATTGACAATTTTTATTATTTGAATTATTCGAACTTCTGTTCTAAAAAACCCAATGCACAATGGATAAAAATGCTAAGTACAATCAGTTCTAAATGGCTATTTCAATATGGGCAATACCAAAACTCAAATTACTTAAAACTACTATCCGATCATGACTGACAGAACAAGAATAAGTTAGTCCTGTGGATTGAATAAAATGTTTTAAATTCTATATAGATACCAGAGTTTGACAGAAAGATTACCAAGTTCAACAATATGCACAAGAAGTCAGAGGTTATGTCAACTAAAACAGTGTGAAAATGATGATCCAAACGAAATTATGAACTAAGAATTTAATATTTTGCAATGGAGTCACCATAATAATCTTAAAAACAATTGCAGTTTGGATTAATCATTACTCAAAATAAGCATGTGCTTCAGGAATCACTGAAAGGAGTACGACTGAGATTTTTAATTGTCAGATTTACCATGGAGCACAAGGCGCAACAAAATGTCTACAAATGATGCTAACAAAAGGCCAGATGCATCATCTCCATTTTCTATACAAGTTATCTTGTTAACTTTTCAAGTCAGACACAAGCAGCATTTCAACTGACAAATCAAACTTTGTCTCTGACTAGTTCATTTTCAATTGTTATTGTACTTTAACCAGGATCTAATTTGGTTATGGCAAAGTATATTGCATTATTTGGGCATTTTTTTTTTCTGTAATCTTTCTCTTAACATCTAATGTAAATTTTATTTTGCTACAATAGGTTTTTAAAAATTACGTAGTCCGTCCCAGGCAATCTATATTATGAAATAGTTTTAATTAATCACTTAGAAAAAAAAATGGCAGAAGAATAACTCAGATTTTAGTTGCAGAATATAAAAGCAGTAGTTTCCCTTAGAAATAACAATTTTCTTTTTCTGTATACCATTAAAATAATAATGCAATCAACTGAAACTTAAAATGACTTCAATGCATCTCAAGCAATGTCGGATAGGTACAGCTAGTTATGTATGAAAAAGCAATGTATGGTATACTATCAGCTTAGAGTATCTAATCAATGATTTTAGATAAATTTGGGAATGAGTAATTTTTATTATCTCATCAAATATTGTACATATCTGCAAGTATGATTAAGCATGATTTGTAGAACTCATAGGACAGAAAAGATGAAATGCAATATCAGAACAGATACAACACTTTGCTTTTAACCAAAAATGCTATCATTTAGAACTGATAGTAAATCAATGCCTTTATCTGTAGAACCACAACGAAAAAAGTAGTTCAAATAATTAAAATCGTCACTTAATAACTTCCAAAGTATCATAATTCGATATTAATATGACAGTGAAGTTTTGTACAGCACAATCATCTTGATACACCGGTTCTCGCCAGATCACCGAAGTTAAGCAACATAGAGCCTGACCAATAACTGATGGGTGGCCATTTGGGAAGACTAGGCGCTGTATGTACCTTCTAGGAAGGTTGGGCATGGGCCAGCACCCTTAGCCGAAAAAAGAACTTGCTACAAAAGCATTTACAAAGTTGTGGATGGCCTGTGCCCCTTCAGGAACTCAAGGCTATGGATGGATGGAAGTTTTGTATTAAAATAATATAAATTTGTTTAAAATAGAATTCACTTAGAAGTCACATAATTTCAAGTAAATAATGCACGAGAACACTTCAGAATTTTGCATTTTACCAACGTAATTGTCTACAATGCAATAAATGGTTTCATTTGACTCCTGACCTCCCACTTCCAACTCTTCTCTACTAATTGGCTGTTTTGATTCCCAGAGCAAAGCTTGCATAAACTGGAAAAATCAACAATAACAAAAACTAACATTTTTTTCAGTTTATCTGAACTTTATTTTCAAGTTCATATTTTTTTTTTATTTACCAAAGTTGTGATAAATACAGTATTTTTTTTTTTTTTTTAAATATTTCAAAATGTTTTTTTATATTTAAAAATGGTTTTCCCTCAAAATATCTAAAAACGATTTTTTCCCCTCAAAATACCTAAAAACGATTTTTCCCTTGACATATCTAAAAACTTTTCATTATTAATATTTTTCTTAAATTTTAATTTTTCCATAAAATAATGGTTAAAACTACTTACTCAGAGATAACCAGAGATAAGAATGGAAGTTAGGTTTTTAAAACAAAGTCAGGAGTCAACAATTTTTAAAGGAATCAGAGTCAGGTGTTTTGAAACAGACTCTGGCGTCAGATTATTTTCTTTAGTCAACTACCCACACGTGATTTTAACTTATATGATAAATGAATATGACAGAGGTATAATACTTATGGGTGCAAACGGTTTGCTTGTGTCAGTTAATATCCATAAAAAATTGAAGCAACGACTCTTTTGATCCAGACAACATGAATAACTGCTGTCTATCCTATATCACACATTTTTATTTTCTACATTTGACATGCCGCTTTCCAATCATGCACAATTTCACTATTAAGTACCATACAACTGAGGGCCATTTATTGCTCCCAGATATGATTTTACCATTGTTAGCCATTATTTGATCTGTTCTCCTTGTCACTTTCACTTGTATTGAAGTGGATCTGGCGCCACTGATTGTGTTCCTGATGACTTTTCCAGCCAATGTAGAACATGGCCGAAAAACAAAAAAAACAAAAAAAAAAACGCGTAGACATTTGGAAAGTAGAAGGATATAAATATGCCTTTGTACAAGTGTTATCAGAGACAATATCAAATCAACAACTATCATGGCATGGAACATGAGGAATTAGTATGCCAAATTTAAGTTTCATCAATTATTATTTTACATTTCCGAATTTTTGAGATGAGGATTGATTATTCGTATTATTTGGATTCTGTAGACTACTGCTCTCATCTTTAGTATCATTTTCACAATGTTTCGTTCAAGGTAACCTCCAAATTTCTTCAGGTGTATCTTATCAAATTTAGAAATGTTACTATCGAATTTGGAAATCTGTACAGAATTTTGAACTAACAATTCTAGTATGAAAAAAATTCATACTAGAATTGTCAGCAAAGACCTGTGAAGCAGTAGTTAGAGTACTTGGAAAATTCAATTGTCACCATGACATTCTTATGAGGTTGAAGATTTATTCTTCAGTGTGAGCGACTGAAAATGCAATTGCGAATTACTTAGGACTTCTATCCAGTCATAGCGGATGGAAGAGGAGCATGCTAACTCGTGATTTAAATAAAGGGTTCTGTTTGTAATTCCTTGCAGATTCCCAGAATTCAACAAGATACACCTGAAGAAGGTAGGAGGTTACAGCAACCGAAATGTTTTTTTAAAAAAAAATTTTTTTTTTTTTTTTTAAATTACATTTTCACCCCAACCAAGGCACATTACAACTTTGGTGTAGGGGGCTACTATCAGGGGCAACAACTACTGGGGTACTATATTGGGATTTGGGCAGTAATATGTCGGTTTACGTTACACTTGAACTTCTGCTTGTCAGTACAGTTGGGGAAGCAGGGACCTGGAATGGAATTATAGAGTCTAGTGGTTCTGGGGAAGAAACTACTGGAGTAAAAAAATCTTTTACATCTAGGGATCTCTACTGTGTGGGGGTGGGATTTAGCTGTCTGTCGGGTTTGTCGAGGATATCTACGTCATGGGGGCACAAGTGTCTGCAGTTCGTCAAAGCATTCACTATTAAAATACTTGTAGAACAGGCAGAGGGATGTAACATTTCGTCGATGGGACATAGGCTGAAGCTTAGATGCCAGTTCAGGGCCTATCAGATTGGCGACTCTCTTTTGAACCTTGTCTAGGAACGAGAAACTGGTAGCAGATGCACCAGCCCAAATATGACAGCAATATTCCATACGTGGGCGAATGGTGGCCTTATAGAGGTACAGGATACTTTCGGGTGTTAGTAGTTTTCTAGCACGGTAGAGAGAGCCTACCTTCTTCGCAGCGGCCCTGGCAATGTTTTCAATGTAATTGTTCCAACTCATGTTTCCTGTGAACGTTAGGCCAAGCAGTTTGAAAGATGTACTCTCAGATAAAGAGTCACTGGCCATTGCTATTGGTGGCAGAGAAGGTTTCTTGTAATTATTGAAGGAAACCAGTTTAGTCTTGGCAACATTGAATGTGACCATCCATTTTTGTCCCCATTCCACTACAGATTGGAGGTCATCCTCTAGTACTTCTGCCATTTCTTTAGATATGTGTTCATTTGTTTTCCTGTCATGCCTGTTATAGAGTGTGATGTCATCAGCATATATACCCATCTCAGAGGCAATTTTGTCGGGGAGGTCATTAATGAATATTAGGAACAAAAGAGGTCCAAGGATAGACCCGAGGCACTCCCGCATTAATATCCTATTGTTTAGATGTACGACCATCAAGGACAACCTGGATTTTTCTCTTATCTAAAAAGGATTTAATTATGTTAAGTATTCTACCAGTGATACCGTATGATCTAATCTTCCTGAGGAGACCCTCATCCCATACCCTGTCAAAAGCTTTAGATATATCTAGAGCTACTGCTCTGCCCTCCCCCGCTTTGTCCAATGAATGGTATATACGTTCAGAGATTACAGTGAGGATGTCTATTGTGGAACGGGCTTGTCTAAATCCACATTGTTTGTCAGTCAGAAGTTTCGCATCTGTAAGGTGATGGACTAGAGCATGGTTAATTATGGTCTCAAATATTTTGGCGAAAAGTGGGAGGAGGCTAATGGGGCGATAATTTGATGGGTCAGTTCTTTCGCCAGAATTCTTGAATACTGGTAACACAGAAGCAGTTTTCCAACAGCCCGGGAAAGCAAGATTCATTAAGGCATTTGTTGTAGAGTTTGGAGAGAACTGGAGTTACTTCGGCTGAGCACTTTTTTAATAGCACAGCTGGGATGAGATCGGGTCTACATGCTTTTGAAGTGTCAAGGTTTTTTATGATAGCATGCACCTGAGCAGGGGTGATTTTCAGATCGTCTAGCGTGGCGTCTGTCCGCATAGGAAATTAAGGTAAGGGGTGGTTGGAAGGGTCCAGTGTGGAGTTTGAGGCAAACCGACTGGCAAGCATATTAGCCTTGTCGGTTGCTGAGCAAACAACCTCGTGATTGTTGGTTAGTGGGGGAATTGTTGATTGCCCATTATTTACTACACTGTTGTAGATTTTCCAAAAGTCATGCGTTCCTAATTTCTGTGCTTCGATGCGTTTTTTAGTGGTTTTAGTAAATTCTCTCTTAGCTGTCACTATTTCTTTCTTAACGTTACTTCTAGCTTCTATATACTTCTGTCTGTTTGAGCTGGACTTATATTGGTTAAATCTGCGATATACATGCTTGCCTTTGAGCAATGGCAGTTGCGCAAGTAGAAGTAAACCATTGGGGAGATTGGGGCTTGCTATAAAATTTCCGCATTGGAACATGTGCTTCAATTGCCGTTTTGAACCATTCAGTAGTCTCATTTGCGCACTATTCAGCAGGAAGAGAAAAAATATTTCCCCATGGGACATCTCTGATAAGATCTCTGATAGCTTCCCAGTCAGCCTTTTTATAATATCTCGTTGTTTTGAGCAATGGCTCTTCAGTTTTGGATCTAGAGTTTAGGGCGATTTCGACCATTATCACTGCATGATCAGCATTCCCGAGTGGGCTGTCAGCATTTGTTATACAATCCTCGGGAACTGTGGTCAGAAACAGATCTAGAAGTGATGCGTGTTGTTCTTGCTGGTCAGAGAAATGGGTTGGAAATGTAACAATTTGTGACAGGGAGTTAGATATAGAGAAGCTATGTGTTGTGCTGCCCGCTGCATCTGTGCAAGTAGAGAATCCAAGCCAGTTTTTGTGGTGGATATTAAAGTCACCAAATACATGTACTTGTGCGCTAGTGTCGAGGGAGAGTGCTGCGTCTATGCTGTCAGAGACTTTGTTTATTATGGTGCAGTCCTGGGTCGAGGGAGAGCAGTAGAGAAAATAAAAGTAGTTAATGTTACATTGTATGTTTAGTCTAAAGCACGTAAAGGCTTGATCGTCCGATTCTAGGTTTGTTTCTCTAGTCAAGGGGAGGGTGTTACGAATGTAGACTCCAAGTCCGTGCATATGTCTGTCAGAGTCCTTACGGCAGAGTGGGAGATATTCAGGCATGTTAAAGTAGTTAGAGGGGATGGAGGAGTGTAGGTTAGTCTCACTTAGTGCAAAGATATCCGGGGTGTTTGTTAGGAGACATGCTTCGACATCATTTAAATTAGTTCTAAGCCCACGGATGTTCGTAAATGCAAGCCTGAAGGGAGAAGGCAGGTTGGTTTTGTTTGAGTTTGGGCCTGGTTTTAGCGTAATTTTTTATTGTACTGTCATTTTTTTAAGAGATTCAGTTTACGTAAGGGATGCTGAACAAGTGGTTATGCAGAATACCAGACATGCAACACAAGCAGACCATCAGTTGTCCTGCCATCTACTAGGAGTGTGGCCTCGGGATAGCCCACCGGGGATGAGTGCAGGGTCCCTTTCCATGTTGTGAAAATGACAGTCAAGATGAGAACAGTAGTTTGGAGAATCCAATATGAATTGTTTTTTCTAATTTTTTTTCTACTAATGTGTCAAAAGATGAAAGTACAGAACAGTTACCCACTCGTAATTAATAAGTAAGAAAAAAAACGGACCACATAATTTATACCAAACGCATTAGAATGAAATTCTCTACCTAACTAGCCATGTTTTAACATTTCTAACACTATGCCACACTTTTTTTCTTCTATAGAATCTCAGCTGAAATAAATTGGATGAGTTAGAATACTCTTTCAGGATGAAATTTTCTTGCATTAATGAGAGTGAAGTGTTAGTAGCTAAAAAGATTTTTGCTGCCTGACAGGAAATCTTGGCTCCAAGAAAAGATCGCAATTGTTAGATTTCTCAGTCTGCTAAAGGAATGATTTTGGCACTATGCCAAATCATGGATTTGAAAGTAGATATTATGTCATGTAACATTAGTGGAAATACAACTGTTTTTAAACTACGTACCGTATGACTTAATTTGAACACAAATTACATTATTATACAAAAATTACATGTGTTAATTAGTATCGTGCAAATCTAGTGAGCCATTCTGGAGGAAAATAGTAGAAGACATAGAATGTGTCTTAGCTGTTGGACACAAAGAAAGGCTGGAGTGGTGACAAAACCATCTTGAACCAGAATGGCAAGCAAATTCCCAATCTCAATGAATGTCCCATCTGCTGGAGAGATTATTTCACTAATTTGCCATGGCAAAGATATTAAAACAAGGATACAATATTCATATTGTTTTGATTCTTTGAACTACTATTCTCATCTTAAGTGTTATTTTTCACAAGGTTTCGGTTGATGTAACCTCTGACCTTCTTCAGGTGTATCATCGAACTCTTGAAACTGCACAGAATTTTAAACAGAACTCTTTATTTAATCTAGAATAGCATGCTCTCATTCCATCAACCATAACTGGGTAGAAATGCTAAGTAATTTGCAATTGCATTTAGAGTGTCACCCACACTGAGAATTGAACCTGTAACCTCCAAAAGAGTGTAACTTACAACTGAATTTTACCAAGTACCTTATTCACTATACTATGGGTCCTTGCAGAAGATCAGAGGTTACAGCAATTGGAATGTTGTGAAAATAACACTCAAGATGAGAACAATAATCTGAAGATTCCAAATAATACAAATAATCAATCCTTATCTCAAAAATTAAAAACAATACAATAGTTCAGATATTCTAATTTTGAAGACTTCAAATTTTCTCATAATTTCTATCACTTATTAGGTGTTTGCTTTTGTTTCACAGTAAAAAACATGCAATTTTTCAATGATAAAATCATGCATTCCAGCAATCAAAGAGACTATTACGATTACTGGCAGTCCTCTTAAAAGTATTGCCTTCAAAACAATTTTTTTTTCATTTACCTTTTTAGAAATTAAATATTCTCACCAAGATTAGAGTTGATATGTCATTAAACATAACAAAACCAAACTAAACATAAATATTTGAATATATAATGAACTCAAAGCATAAAAACTTTACCAAAATTACTGGACTTAGCATTAAATAATCCATAAACAGTTGATATGCCATAAAACAAAATAACCAAACCTCTCATAAAAAAAAGTCATTTGATAGCAAAATGTTTCTTTTTCATTTTTTTTCATTTTTTTAAATTTTTTTTATTAAATCAAATATTATTCCAGCCAGCATTAGATGGACAGCTTATTCGTATTATTTGGATTCATCGGACTACTTCTGTCATCTTTAGTGTCATTTTATAAAATGACACTAAAGATGAGATTAGTAGTCCGATGAATCTAAATACGAATAACCAATCATCTCCCCCAAAAAATAGTATCAACTTAAGTGTTCATAGCAAATATAGTCATAAACTAAGTTTTGAAGACAGAAAATAATGTATAAAGAAAAAAAGGCACTAAAAATTGTGTAATATTTTAAAATTTTCCCTGTGATTTATACCATTAATAGGCATTTGCCTTTGCTTCACAGAAAATGAAGATCTTTTATGATAGTATCATACATGCATGCAGCCATAGAGACTATATGAATGCCAGTCATCTTATAGGTATGGTCTTTTACACACGTCATTTGATTTTTTTTTTTTTTTTTTTTTTTTTCAATTATTTTTTTTTAAATCAAATATTATTCCAGTCAGAATTAAGAGTGTGGACTAAAATGTTCATTGCAAATATAAAGTTATAAAAGAAGTTTCAAAGACAACAACTAATGAATGAAGAAATAAGGCACTAAAAAAATTTTTTAATAAAATTAAAAATGTCCGATTGCAAATAAAGACCTTTTGTTTGACCAAACTATAAATTACAATCAGACTCATTTTATGCACAGCTGCAGATTATTTGCAGATCAATAGCAGTGAAAAGACGTGGAGGTGGGAATCATTTAAAGAAAACTGCTTCCTTTCAATTTCACAGTTCTATCCTACTATTATTTAAGATCTTTTAATATTGATTTTTTTTTTAGTGTCAGCTAATAATGCACAGGTTGAGCACTGTCATCAGGGTAGCACCCACACATTTTTGATTTTAATCACATTGCTGACATTGTCAGACATGTAAATACAGTGGTACAAATTATTTAGAAACAAAACAATTCTTATCATAGGTTAAGGGATTTAACATTTGAATTATTTTACTGGAGGCAAAATTTCCAGTCAGTCAACAGAAATCGTTTTTTTTTTGTTTTTTTTTTTAACTGCTAACATTTCACTCCCATTGATCTGAGAAAATTTAGTTCTGAAAAGGATATTCTAATTTATCAAATTTATTTCTGCTGAGACTGTATTTTATCATAAACTAGTCGACCGCTCAGCATTGCCTGATCGTAAAATATGCATAAATATTATATTTTAATTCATGCAAATTTTTTTTATTTATTATAAACTGAAATACCATAGGTATTAAATGTAACATTAAATTCCTTTAACATTTGAAGTAAACAAAAGCAGAAAGAAATTGAGACATGTGCTTACGAGTATTATGTTTTTTTCTAAACTGTTCACTTCTTGTAAGTAAAAAAAATAACACTCAAGCCAAAACCAAAACCTAAAGACAGTGAGTCAAGTACAATAACCATTATACCAGCTTTACATAATCTTTAAAAGATGTTTTCAAACTACTTATTCTTAACGTAAGTAATCTATAATATGAACTATTCATGCATGGGCATTCGTGAAACAACAATCATATAAATCCGATGACTCCCACGTAACAATTTTTCAATTTTGATCCTTTAGCAGCCTTTTTTTCCGGATGAAAACCAATTAAAAAGTTTTCGACATGTCTGAATATCCTATATCCCAAATTTCAAGCTTGTAGATCAAAAATATGTTGAGTATATAGGTTGAGAAGTGTCCTCACACACATTCTCATTTTTATAGATATATATAGATTACATTTCGATTATAAGTTTGAGTATACTACAAAAAGTAAATGGTAAATTTTATTGACGGTTTTTTGCCATTAATACTGTTTTAAGTTTTTTAGTCAAATTTGGCAATTAGTTTTATATGCATTGTAAAAATTGCATGTCATAATCATTAAGGTTTTCTTTTCATATTGACAACATTGTTTATTCAAGAAATACCAATTTTATGCCTTTGTTTATTGTAATTTTTGTTTGTTATGTAAAACACAAAGGCATCAAAACTAATATTTTCCTGTTTATTAACCGCTTTATCAATTATCTAAAAAAAATTCACATAAAATACACCTGTTGCTTAATTTGATGGCAACCTTCTGTCTCTTGAGACAATGGTATTCTGCACCCAGTTTGGCTTATTACAGTGTTTGCTGTGGCTAACCAGGTGCAGATGTAGACAGGTTATGAGAGAACCTTGGTTTGCCCATTTATCAGGGTTCCCCTCTTGACATTGCAGGCAGACTCCAATGGAAAGGCAAGCCAATACAATCGGTGCCAGCGCAACTGCAGGAGCTGCCAGAAAGATGTTACAGTGCTTCATCTGCCTATCGGAACTCCAGACCGGATTTTTTGTTGGGGTTTACTCCTTTAGTCTTTGCCTTTCACAAGGCAAATAGCCCCACTGCCTTGTTGATTAATCACTTGGCCTGTTATAGGGATGGACTTTAAAACCGCTGTATTCCCAATTGTCTGAATTATAAGAGTTGAGGATATGTGTTGCATGGAGAGAAATGATACTATGGATATTTAATCTGAACCCATCAAATTTATTTCAACTGAGATTCAGTATTATATCAAATTAAATTTGGATTATAAGATTGTAAAAAGTCAAAATTGAATTTTATTGAGAACTATTTTTTGTTTTTGCCATTAATGAAAAAATTAAAACCGTAGTTCATACTGTTTAAAAATTTTTTTAGTCAAATTTGTTAATTAGTTTATATATTTTTGTAGTCAGTAAAACCACTAACACTTAACATTTTCATTCTTGAAAATACTAAATTCATTTCAGCTGAAATTCTGTATCATGAAATACATTTGGATGATGAGTATTTTTGTAAAAAATAAAAATTTCATTTTATTGAAATCTATTTCTTTTAATTAAAGTTAAAACAGTAGTTAATGCATTTTAATTCCTTAAGTCAAAGATACTAGTTAAGTTTATATATTAAAAAAAAAAAAGTTTCAGGTCTATCTTTTATAAGGTTTTGTTTTCATATTGACGTTGTTTATTCAAGAAATACCAGACTTTTCAATATTTCCACATATTATGTCATTCCATTGTTATTATAACCTTACTTTTATTAGGAGACATTTTCACTTACGTATATTTTTCCACACTTAAATAGAATTGCATAGACATGGTTTTTAGTCATGATTTTTTCTGTAAGGCGATTGATTCACACAAGATGCTTTCAGAGAATTAAGTTGTAACATCAGCCGAAACATTGTGAAAATAACACTCAAGATGAGAACAGTAGTCGGAATAATCCAAATTATCAATCCTCATCCAAAAAAAAAATCAGAAGCAAAAAATAATCTATATATATAAAAGGCAAAATGTGTGTGATCATTTCATGTATGTCTTCAAAAGGCTTCTTTCGCACGCGCTCCCGGGGTCGTAACTATCGCTTAAAACTGTGTATATAGGTCCTATATCATAATATCTAGGAATTAGGAAAGCGCGTAGCGTATAGATTTATTTATGTCGATTTTTACAAAATTATTGTTATTTTGGCTTCTCGCATGTTGATTGGGCTTTTTAGTATAAATAAAATGAAACTAAACTCAAACGGACGTGTTCGCGGCAATGCGCTGGGAACAGACACTTACGCTGCGTGACTTCTATTTGACCTTCTTAATTAGGTCAAATGGAAGCAGCAAAGTTAACTTTTATTACGCACGCCTGTTTTTATAGTTATAGTTAGATAAATAAATTCAAACACGTCTACGCTGTATGTCGCGGTGGCCCAATGGTAACATCGCACTTTTTTTTTTTTTTCACACATTAATTTCCAACTCAAGGGTACTGGTTCGATTCTCATACTCACCTACCAAAACATTTTTTTATTATTATTTAAACCCCCCACCCCACCCCGGAGTTTTGATTTACCTCAAGACACCCGGGCATCGCCGGGTACCCCCCCGCAGTGAAAAATGTTGGCTTCTCGGCTTTTGCTCTGCTTTCCCCCCTTTCCACCATCATCTGGGGTGAAGTGAAAACTAAAAATAACGATCGTGCGATGACCTCATTTAGCGTCGTCCTGTCAATCAAACCTCTTTCAGCTTTATAAGCTTTAACTTAACACGCTAATCAATTACTCTCACTCGTGGTCGAGACCGTTAAGTACTTGGCATTGGTTTCCACCTCCGCGTCAAAGCTTCCGGGTTCAATCCCTCCTCCCGACCAAATGTTTTTTTTTATTACTTCGCTTATTCTTTAGTTTACCCCTCCCCCATACACAGGTTTATTTATGCCATTTTTTTTCCCGTTTTGGTTTTGGGTTTTTTTTTTTACATCGTCTTTTTTTATAATATTTAAGCAGGGTTATTAATAACCCCCCCCCCCCATACACACACCTACAAACACCCGGGCAATGCCGGGTACCCCCCGCTAGTCTATCTATATATATAAAAGCAAAAATGTGTATGTGTATGTATGCGTGTTTGTATGTCCTGCAAAAACTTTTGACAGAGGCGACGGATTTTCACAAGATAGGTATCATTTTCAAGCTCGAACCTTCGGCCGACAAATAACGAAAAATTGGCCCAAAACATTGATTCCTTCACCCTCAACCAGACCCTTTTCTACCATGTGGGGTGGAAAAAAATCTACGCATGCGTCAACATGTGCGAAAGACGTACCTTTAATATTGAAACAAGGCTATTTATACCTTTTTTTTTTCGCTTTGTTTTTTTTTTGTTTTTCCGAACACGTTTAATTTTTTTTGGGTTTTCTTTATCCAATTTTTTTTAAGTTTTACATCCGTTCGCTGTTTTTTTGTTTCGTTTTTCCCCATTTTTTTTTTTTAAGTTTAAACAGGGTTATTACTTCGCTTATTCTTTACCCGCCCCCTACACACACACACACACACCTCCAAACACCCGGGCAACGCCGGGTACCCACGCTAGTATATATATATATATAAAAGCGAAAATGTGTGTGTGTGTATGTGCACTTTTTTTTGTGTATGTCCAGCAAAGGCTTTTGGGGAGGGGGCGCTCAGTCGGATCACTCCTTAAAAGTTTTTATATACGGTCTAAATTATAATATCTATCTATCTTTAATTTGCCCAACTTTTACGCGCTATTTTCAAGATTTTTTTTTTTTTTTTGATCTACGCATCTTCATTTAGCTTTTCAGTATAAAAAAGCGAAACTGAAAACAAATACGCAGAAACTGGTTTGCAGCACCAAACTTCAGTCATGTGATGTTTTACCATTTTAAATTCTCGCACCTGTCAATTTCACTTTATAAACGTTAAATTATTAAGACAGTTTTCACTTCCTCTCCCCTCTGGATGAGCTTGTTAGATGTCTGGGGTTCCCCCCCCCACCCCTTTCTTTTCCACCTTCGCGCCACGGCTTCAGGTTCGAGCCTACCTCCCTACCGAAACTTTTCTTTTACACCTCCAAACACCCGGCCATCGTTTTTTTTTTTAACAGGGTTGTTTTGATCTACACCTCCCCCCCCCCAACACACACACCTTCAAACACCCGGGCAACGCTGGGCACCCCCGCTAATCTCTCTCTCTCTATATATATATATATATATATATATATATCTATATAATACTAAAAGTCTATGGATCTTGTATGTTTGCAATCAGATTTCCGGTTTTCAACATCCGGTTGCGCATGCGTAAATAGCAACGTCTTCAATCCGTTATTCCAATTCCGGAATTTTTATATCGCTTTTAATACAAACAATTTCATTTAATTTGATCAAATAGTTATTTATATATACAAATAATACATAGATTCATAGATAATTATAATATATATATTATAAAATCTATTTATCTATGAATCTATTAATAATATGAAATATTACCCTATACAATTTATGGAAAGAAAACACCTCTCACTTTCCCTCTAATAGATTTCAACACTCCTACTCCCTCTGTTTTCGTTACGTACGCGAGAAATAGTTACGTGGATAGAGTTATCCCCCTTAACTAATGCAGACCTTTTTACTAGAGGGCGTTATTACAAAAAAATTTCTTTTTCTTCTTCCCATGTTTTTTAAAGTCGTCTGCTTACATTTCCAAACGGAAAGCTGAATCGGTAAATGCACACATTTCTATTACATTAAATAGTGTTTTCCTTTACACAATGGGTACTGAATGTTTGCTTAAATTAAATGAAAAAAGTTACATTTTATTTTCATTTTCTATTTAAAAAGCCATTATTAACATGTGGAGAGTGTTTTTTTTATTATTCTGTACTTTCAACTAACAATTTCATTTAAAAGATGATATATCAAAATTTGAATTTAACTATAATAAGGATTATGATACCTGTTCAGTGCATAAGTATGACCAACCACTTATAATTCAGTAACTGTAATTTAAAAAAAAAATAACAATTATAATAAACAGAACGACTCATAGAAATCTATCTATATTCTTTTTTCATTTTAATATACTTTCATAGAAATGCTTCTGTTATGTAAAAAAAAAACTATTTTCTTTATGCCACAAGTGTCACGCTCATACATGAATTCCATAGCTAATATAACGTACTGACCCAACGGGTCACGGGTGGTCTAGTATATATATAAAAGCGAAAATGTATGTATGTTTGTATGTATGTATGTGTCCGCTAAAACCTTTCGACAGACAGAACAAAAATTCACAAACTTGGTATCATATTGAAGCTCCATCCTTCGCCCGAAAAATTGGACAAAAACGTTAATTTTTTCACCCTGAAATCAACAATTTTCTACAGGGGTGAGTCAACAAAAACCGACTTTTTTTTTTTTTTCGATTTTTTAAATTTAAATATTGAAGCAGGGTTATTTAAGCCATTTTTCACGTAACATCTGTTTTTTTGTTTTTTTTTACTTCACTTATTCTTAGGTTTTCATTAACATCTCCACCCCGACCAACCACATGCACCCAAAAACACCCGGGTACCCACCTATTTTTTAAATTTTAATATCGAAACAGGCTTATTTAAGCCATTTTTCACGTTTTTTTTTTTTGTTTTTAGTTTTAACGTTCGTTTTCTGTTTTCTTTCTTTTTTGTTTTTTCGATTTTTACATTTAACAACGTTCATTTGCCTTACGTCAGATTTTTTGTGTTTTTTTTTCAATTTGTTAATTCTCATTCAATCCTGGGTAACATTGGGTCTCCCTACAAGTTTGATATAATACAGAATCTAAGCTAAACTAAATTTGATGGATTACAACATTCTTTCGCAATGAAATTTTCTTGGATCAATGAAAGTGTAATGTTAAAAGTTAAAACGATTTCTACTGATTTACTTGAGTCAAGATTCAGTCAAAGACCTCAAATGCTCTTGGTCTGTTATACGAATGGCCTAATGCCCTTGGAATGTGGGTATTTAAATCAGCTCACCAGGAACCTATAGATCATTAAGAACAACGTAAATAAAAGACAAGAATAAAATGATCACCAGAAGCACTGAATAGAACAAGCCGCGCGTGTGGTCCCCCTCTGGTGCTGCATGTGAGATAACGCCACAAAACATAGTGAAGAAATGAATGTGAGAAGTGTGAAGGGCCAATGATGCTTTCCCTTTTTCGCCAAGTTTCAGAAAATCTAATGGATGGGGCAAAAGTCATTGGATAAAATGTGTCATTTTTTTGCAATTTTGGGACATTTGTGACCCCTTGTGAGCTCCTGGGAATGCCAAATCCCAGTGAAAATGGACAAACGGTGCAGTTTTACATTTTAAGACATGTATATTAGAAATCAGCTCCATAGAAAACCACTATATAGACATACATATCAAGTTTTTGAGTAAAATGAAAAACGAGCTCCAAAAAGGCATGTTTTTTTTAACCCCAAAAGTCCCAGAGGGATGTGAATCAAAATTTTGCCAGGGTCACCCATACTGAATTTATATTAAGAACAATGGCCTCCACATTTTGGCCAAGTTTCAGGAAAATCTAATGAATGGACCAAACGCTATGGGTCAAAAAGTTTCATTTTTGGCCATTTTGGGGAATTTTTGGACCTCTTGAGCCTCTGGGGATGCTGAATCCCAGTGTAAATGGATAACGGTGCAGTTTCAGGCCTTAACACATGTATATTTGAGTTGACCACCGTGAAAAACCACTATATAATCAGACATATTAAGTTTTTGTTGAAAAATATGAAAAAAAGCCACAGAAAGGGGCGTTTTTAGCAGTAAAATCCCTGAATTTTGCCAGGGTCATGCATACTGGATTAAGAACAATGGGCTCTACATTTTGGCCAAGTTTCAAAAAAATCTAATGGATGGATCAAAAATTATGAGGCAAAATGTGCCATTCTGGAGCATTTTTTACCTCTTTTGAACTCCCGGGGACGCAACGGAAATTTTTGCAAAAAAAATTTTTTACTGTGCACATCTATTTAATGAAATACAATCTGTGGCAAAATTTCAGGAAAGACTAATGGACGGTTATCTGGCAATAATCCGGACTGAAAACATAGGTCCCTCTCCGATAAATCGGGAGATCAATATGAAATATGCCAACACAACCGTATGCCAAAGATACCTGGTTCTGAAACTAAATTTTGCCTGTATATATTGTGCTACTCAATTATAGTTAGTGATTGGCTAGCAAAATAACTCATTTGCATTGCCGATGACAAGGATAACTTGATTATGTTGGCTACTTGTTTTTATCGAATAATTCCTGGGTTTGCTTGTTTTCATCAGTATTGTAGAGTTGAAGTTTAAAGTTTTGCAAGGAGTCAGAGTTGGCCCTGTAAGAATGCTATAATGAGTCAGATTTTATTTTCCTCTGGGTAATCAAAGATATTTTAAAGTCTTCAAATATTCAAACTAAGGAGTCCAAGTCGGAATTTTTTGGAATCTTAGTAGTCAGAATCTGATCATATACCTTCCGACTACTACTTTGGTTTTCACTATTTTTATGTATGCAACACAGAAAAGAGAAACTGAACATAACCCAAGAAATCCAGTTCTTTCATTTAATTATATTTTTTTTTCTTTTTGTAAAATCAATATTTTTTCATGTTTTTATTCAATCGATTCATTTAACTGCTCGAAATACTGAAGAGTTTTTCCTTAGACATATTTTTACTTTGATGTTTTTTTTGTTTTTTTGTAAAAAA
Organism: Euprymna scolopes; assembly: GCF_053919585.1. Taxonomy (NCBI): domain Eukaryota; kingdom Metazoa; phylum Mollusca; class Cephalopoda; order Sepiida; family Sepiolidae; genus Euprymna; species Euprymna scolopes. The sequence goes on from NC_136520.1 coordinate 32,455,389, forward strand.
AAAAAAAAAAAAAAAAAAAAATACAATCCCAATATCAGAATAATAAAATGACTTAGTAAAGAACGAGCGACTAAAGAACACTTTTTACTTTTTAGCTGTTCATAAAATAATACATAGTAGAAATGGAGTATCTTTTAGTTAATTTATTTTCACTATTATTAAAAAGAAAAATAAATGCAAAAAAAAAAGTTTATAAATCAAACAATGCGATTAAAAACAAATCTATACTTTAAAATTTTATTAAAAATATTTTTAACTTTATTTTTTTTTATTTCTATGTGTTAAAATTGCATTGATTAATTTCATTGTTAAAAAAAAATTTATATTATAAAATTTCTATATTTTAAATTTATTTTTAAAATAGTGTTTCCTTTATAATCATTTTTAATTATAATTTAAATTTCATCACTGCTTTCCAAAGAAGGGACATTTACTAATATTTTGGACTCCCCCCCCCCCAAAAAAAAAGAATTGCTCTTTGACTACATTGCTCATCGAAAGAAGTTTCACAGTGAGAACGAAACATTACTCTTAGAAAGAAATCTTACAAAGAGGCAAGGACATTACTCTCAGAAAACACCATTTCCAGAAACCATTACTATTCAGCATTAGTAAAATTCTTTATTCTTAACACCTGACCCTCAGCCCCCACCTTCTAGTATTTATTTAGGGCGAAAATGAAAATGGAAAAATAAGGTTTTGATATTTTTAAGTAATGTGATGGTCACATTCAATGCTGCCAAACTAAACTTGTTTCCTTCAATAATTACAAGAAACCTTCTCTACCACCAATAGCAATGGCCAAAAACACATTACCTGAAAGTACTACTTTTAAACTCCTAGGCCTAACGTTCACGGGGAACATGAGTTGGAACAGATACATTGAGACTATTGCCAAGGCTGCTGCGAAGGTGGGATCTCTCTACTGTGCTAGAAAGCTACTTACACCTGAAAATATGCTGTAGCTCTATAAGGCGACTATTCGTCCATGTATGGAGTACTGTTGTCATATTTGGGCTGGTGCATCTGCTACTAGCCTCTCATTCCTGGACGGTTTAAAAGAGAGTTGCCAACCTGATAGGTCCTGAACTGTCATCTAAGCTTCAGTCTCCGTCCCATCGAAGAAATATTGCATCCCTCTGCCTGTTCTATAAGTATTTTAATGGTGAATGCTCTGATGAACTACAAGCACTTGTATCCCCTTGACGCAAATACTCCTGACAAGCAGCAAAATCCCACCCCTACACAGAGATCCCTATGTAAGAAGAAACCCTTCTACTCCAATAGTTTTTTCCCCAGAACTGCTAGACTTTGGAACTCCCTTCCGGGATTCTGCTTTCCCAACTGTACTGACATGCAGAAGTTCAAATGTAATGTGAACAGATATCTTGCTGATCATCTCCCTTCATAATATCCCTGCAACTTATGTCCCTGATAGTAGCCCCCTACTTCAAAGTGGCACTGTGCCTTGTTTGGAGTGAAAATGGAATTAAAAAAAATAAAATAAAAATAACATGATTTTCACAATTTTTTCAGAATAACATTGTTGGAGATGCACTTATAGATACTAGGACATATGTAACATAGTCCTAGAACCATACATTGTATGCAGACTAAAACAAAGAATAACCTCAATAACTTTTTCTTTGTAACAACAACATTCATTTCCTCATTCTTACGGCTGTGATGTCACCCATGTGATCGTCTTCTCGAGCGTCATTCATGCCTCTCATATGATTGTTCTTTTTCTTCTTTTTTATCTTTTTCTTTACCGGTAACGTCATTTTGCATGCATTTACATATGGCCGTCGGCATTATGTTACATATGATTTGGCCAGCTGATTGATTTGATTAGACCTCTCTGATCTTGTATCAAGCCAAAGTAAGGGCCGAGATGAAGGAATGGTTGTCATAAGAATCCTGTCCTAAGATATTACGGGTTGCCCCTAATGGTCTGCAAGTAGTCCCATTTTCATTATTTTTTTGTTACCTCCTCTTATGAGATTGCAGTCAGCGAATTTGTGGCCTTATTAATACAATGATCAGGAACATGGACAACAAAATAAAGTTTAAAAAAAAAAAAAAAAATAGTATGTGTAACTCCTCTCTTGCTATGTCTGGAAACAAAAATCATTGACGAATTACTACATAATTTTTGTTTTCTGTAGAATTATTCTTATATGTCGACCACACACCTAAGATTAATGTAACATAGCGCAGGTGCGCGTATGTAAATGCACGTGAACTGACGTCTCCAGTAAAGAAAAAAAGTCTATGAAAAAGAGAAAGAGAATAATCATGAGACATGAACATTCGCGATCTCATGTGAGATGTAAAGGACACTCAAGAAGACGATCACATGACAGATGTCACAACAGTAAAGGGAGAAAAAAAAGGAGGAAAATAAATGTTGTTGCTACAAAGAATAAGCAAGTTGGAGTTATTTCCTATTCTTTATCCTGGTCTCCTTTGCAACTGAAACTGAACACAACGTCTGTTGGTCCTCGGACATTGTTACATGAATTCTGTTTCTGTTGATCCTCGAAAGAATGAATATTTTTAAAAAGTGCCTATATTTTGGCTCAGGCAATGTCTTATGTAGCTTTTGACTTTTTCCTAGACACACACAGACAACTTTTCTTTATATAATAAAATATGGAATTGATAGATTTAATCAATGTTTTTATGCTTATTTTCATAACTGGGAAAGTTTTCATTGTTTTAACATTGTGTGTGTGTGCGTGCACAAAGAACAAGCTGATTAAAAAAAAAAAAAAATGCTAGAAAAAACTTACTTCTTTCTGTTGTTTTTCAAGTTCCCTCATTCGTATTTCACGGGCCTCATTTCTCGCTGCTCGCTTGGCAGCCAATTTGGCTTCAGCCTGAAAGGAAAAACAGAAAAGATCATAAGTTCTTGAACCCCTCCAAATGGACAGGACATTACCAAAATAACCAAATAGAAACAAAAGTTCTTGCATAAACATGGAAGGAAAGAGAAATCGAGGATAAGAGGAACAGAATTATTCATAAAAACCTGACCACCTCTTCAATGCTTTATATAAAAGATGAGCTCAAGGTGATACCAGAGTTGACCTGCCAGGCATATTATAGGTATCACCTTGAAAATGAACTGTTTAGATTTGAATCATCAGTAATTTAAAAAAAAAAAACGGTAAAATATTAGGATCAGTTATGAAGTGTGCCAAAAATTGGCCAGAGAAAGAATTTTATCAATAATACACAATATCTCAAAAAAATATTTTTGTAAGTTATAAGTGTTAGATAAATAGAAAAATAAAATATGTAAACAAATCAAAACAAATAAAAAGGTTCTTTGGTACAACAGGGATGCATTCATAAAATTTTATATCTTTCCTTTTTTAGTTTAAAAACATAAATAAACTATGATAATAGACTTTTAAACTTTAATTTAAACCAGAGATTACGTTTTATTTGATAATTTTATGACTTTACCAATAAAGTAAATTATAAAGTCAGCCATTTTTTAAATATATTATAAATAAATGCAAAGATGGCTAACGTGTTTACTATCTTGATATTTCAACATTCTAAAATTTACTTTCTAATAATTAACCCTCTTAGTGCTGATTTTTTTTCTGTAGAAAAAGTATTTTTTTACACCTAATATTAAAATGAATTTGTAAGCTTAACCTTTCAATGTATATGACACTTGTAGCATATAAGTAGGACTATGAAAATAAATCGTAAAATTTGATTAATTTACATATTGTGATGATGGCCATCTTAAATTTATGAGGTTAATCATCGGTTCATGGGAAACTGTCATTTTCTCATGCATATATTAGTCAATTTGTCCAATTGCTCTACCACAAGCACAACCCCCACTTCCTTGCTCTTAGCCCTATTAGAGATGGTAGAGTTGTTACAATTTTGCAACAGCCATGCTAAGATTCAAGATTTTCAGTTTCAAATGGCCAATTTTAATTGAACAATGTATTAAAATAGCTGACTTAATTTTATATCATGAATGTCCGTAATTTGAAAGCCATTTTTAAAGTTTTCAAAAGTAATTTCTGGTTTGTATTTTAAGCTCCAAGACAAGAGTCGAGGTTAAAGGCAACGTTAAATTTTTTTTTTTTTTTTTTTTTTTTATGCATGCATGTTCTATCAAAGAACATATTCCCATTTGGAATAATATTAATATTAACAAAATAAAAAATATACCACACTGCATTCAAGGAAGGAGTAAAAATGTTGCTGGCATTGAATGAGGTAGAAACAGAAAAGATGTGGAATCATATCTCATGGAGAGAAGACGTCAAATTCTTTGCTTGTCCTCCATAATAAAGCGGTGTCGTCTCAAATATGAATTCACCATTAATAAATAACATTTCTTTATAAAATATTTGTCAGAAATATATTAGTTGCAATAATTCAAAAAATGTTTTTCATTAAATCTCTCTCAATGAAGCAAATTCATCAGAATGGGAGAACCAACATGATGGTCAACTCAAAACGGCGCTCAAAACAGTGAAGCAATATGCAGAATCAATTATCAGTCCATGTATCTGCAGTGTTCACTGACAGAATCAAGTCTGGCTGTTGCTCATCTCTAAGGTAGCAATGACTCCAAGCTAGGTTGATTGCCATTCAGGATTCTGTGAATTCATCAGAAGGAACCAGTTTAATCGGCACAACTCTGTTTCATTGGTGGAATCAAGTTTGGCTATCACTTGTCTCAAACTTAGCAATGACTCCAAGTTAGGTTAGTTGTCATTCAGGAACGTGAATTCATTAAGAAGAAGCCGGCTAAACAGACACATGGTGCATACAGTCACAAATCAATTCAGTTTCACTGATGGAAACAAGTTTGGTGATCACTTGTTTCGGTGTTGGCAATTGAATCTTATGATAAGTCGGCCCTAATTTGGGACTATGAATTCATTTAAAAGGAACCGGCTTAAAAGACAGAGTGAATACGATCTCAAGTGAAGTCTGTTTCCAAAACAGTAGACAAAACAATAATTTCGTTGTCGCAATGATGATAGTAGTATTTCCATGCATCATGTAACAGCAACTCCATTTCTCGAGAATAATCGTTTAAATGAGACAGAACGCAAAGGAATATGTACATACAACCCCCAAAGTCTCCATTGCGATTGACGTTAAGAAATAAAGCTCTGTGCCTGAGAACAATATCTATCTACATAAATTTATGAAGGCTTTCACAATTAAAGTCATATTTTTAGACTGATTCATTAAAAGCCGTTTATTCTAACTTGAAAGAAATTGTATTAATTCATTAATTAACGAGAACAATGAATATCTACTCGTGTTTCATAGTCATGGTAATAGTCCTCTCCAACAAAGATTTTGAAACGTATAAACAAAAAACATGCAACATTCCTTTGAAAGAAACCTACTTTAGTTTTTATTTTCCGATTGGATAAATATAAACACTAATTCGATTTCTTTACACCTGTTGCTGTTTGTGTTTCGAATTTGTATACACGCTCCACCAAAAATGATATTAAAAATATATATGCTTCCCCAGTGTTTGGAGTGTTTATCTAGATATATTACTAAAATATTCATCCAAAAATCACAGAATTACATCAGTAATGTCATTTTTCCGTTAAATGTTGCCATTGGTGACATAAATTATTTTAAAGGAAACGTAGTTGAGAAATCAGCCTCAAACAATTTATTTAGATTTACTTGGCCATTTGCATCAAATAATTTTTAATACAAGTCATAAGCATTTTAGGTTCCATAATTATTGGTTGTGAGTCAAGTAATAAGTGGTACGATACCTTACTTCCTGTCAAGTAAAAGGTCTGATCTCTTATTACTTAACACAAAACCAATAATTACGAAACAAGTGTTTATAACTTCTGTATTATTTGGACTACTCTTCTCATCTTGAATGTTACTATCACAATGTTTTGGCTGATGAGACTCCCGACCTTCTTCAGGTGCATCTTATTGAACTCTGGAATCTGCATGGAATGAAACCATTTATTTAATCCACAGTGCTAGCACGCTCTCATTCAATCAGCCATGACCAGGTAGACATCATAAGTAATTTGAAATTGTATTCTAGTATCGCCTACACAGAGAAATGAACCTTAAAGAGCATGTTGATTTCTTTATTTTATTTATTTGAGGACTGTTATTTTCATCTTCATAGTTGTTGTCTCACCATGTTTTGGCCAACTCATCCTTTGGTCTTCTTCAGGTGATTAACCGCAATGGGATAGGAATGCTAGGTCGTGTAACTGTATCCTCTGTAATTACTGCCTTCCATAGTTGTTGTCTCATCACGTTTTGGCCAACTAATCCTCTGGCTTGCTTTGGTAGGATGTATGGCATAATCACATTGACACACCAGTTTTTGTTAAATCACCAAAGTTAAGCAACATTGAACCTGGTCAGTACCAGATGGGTGACCAATTTGGGAATTCCAGGCACTGTATGTAGGACAACGTTAACACCGCCCTGCAAGAGTTGCATAAACCTAATGTCATCATCTCTTCTAATGGGGATATACATGCAACTGGGGACTACTTGTGAATTTTATACTCCTATGGAACTTCCTCCTTTGGAGAGAGCCGGCTACAACCGCGTAGAGTTACTGCTGTTTCCATTTTTTTTTTTTTTTTTCATTTCGGGTAGGATTGAAATCGTTATTTTCGGACAATGCTCACCCAGAAACCATAGAGACTCAACGCCTCTATCCACTGCGCCACGGGTCCTGAAGAGCAGAGGATGATTTGGCCAAAACGTGGTGAAACAACAGCTAGGAAGATGAGGATAACAGTCCGCAAATAAAATAAATACACAAATTACTCATCTCAAAGATTTCTAATCAAATAATATATAATAAAGGATTCTATTTGAAATTCCATACAGATTCACAATTCGACAGAAAGATTCACAAGTTTACAAAATACACCTGAAGAAGGTTGAAGGTTACAATCGGCCAAAACATTGATGAAAAATAGTAATTCAAATAGTGCTTGTGCCATATAATGGAATTTCAAACAAATGCATTTCAGGTAAAAACACTATCACCTACTTACATGTCATGTCGAAATTAGTATAAATTCCACAAAATTACAAAAATTGAATCCAGTAGATGTGTCAGATCTATTTTTCACAAAAACTCATAGAAACTAACGGTCCAACATTTTATATTTTTCAATAGTGGATTTCAAGGAAAGCAAGGGAGATGAATCAGTCTGTCATGCAGAATTAGTTGCAGAACTCTTCTACATTAAAAACATATAATAAAAAATTTAATTGATAAATTTTATTTTTACTAGTAATTATTTTTCTACTGAATCATTTTTTGTATTTTTTTTGGAATTTATATTAATTTTGACATAACATGCATGTACGTAATAGTTTTTACCTGAAATGCATTTGTTTGAAATTTTATTGTAATGCACATGCACCATATAAATTATCAATCCTCATCTCAAAAATTCAGAAACTTTTATAACTTCGATCAAGTATTTTTTTTTTTTTAATTTGACACTAATATATCATGAATGAATGAATAAATCAAAATAAATTTTGGAGATGAATTTCCCAATTGTATTTTGTTTAACATGAATTATATGGCCAATAGTAACGTTTACCAATTTTTCACATCAATTATCATTTCTGATGACCTAAAGAACTGTTGACTATACATGTACAGCTGAAAAGTGTGCACGGTGACAAGTAATGTATAGGTTTTAATAATAGAATTATGAAAGAATTACAATAGGATTTTATATTTACAGTAAAATGTAATGCTAAAACAAAAGGTTAAATTAAAGGGAACATTTTAATAAAAAAGACAAACAATGGGTCTGCAGAATAAAAACGAAGGATATCAGATGAAATAAAACAGGTCCATTTTTTAGGGGCCAGAAAATGAAGCATTGAATCAATGCCGAAAACAAATACAACATTAAAAAGGGAAGGGCACACCAAAAAACATGAGTAACAAAAGGCACGTAGGAAACGGGGGGGGGGGGGCGACAAAATAACAATGCTTAGAGAAACAAATTGAACCCCTCTCAGAGGGATCCCTTTTGACTTACCTCCTCACAAAGACAGAGTAAGACAGATAATTAGGATTTTTTTTTAATATGGGGGAAAAACCCAGCTTTCCGAAAAGGGGCATTCTGGATATTGGGGCAAAAATTTAAATTGACCCAGTCTAGAAGAATTTCTCCTTCACTGACCGGGGGGGGGGTCTATTTTAAACAAAATTACATTCTCATTACTAAATTCATAGAGGGTTGTGGAAGAAAGGATGACCAAGCTCTTATGTTTTCAAAGACGATTGAAACTATACAAAATTTGTTGTGCCTCCACAGTGTTGTCCGAGATGCAAGAAAGTTATTTCTAGCTTTTTAAAACTTGTTTGCCGTATTATTTGGATTCATCGGACTACTGCTTTCATCTTGACACTCAAGATGAGAACAGTAGTCTGATGAATCCAAATAATACGAATAACCAATCCTCATCTCAAAAATTCAGAAACGTTATGTATAGTAAAAGGCTTTACTCATACAAACATAGCATAGCTACACGTTTCAGAACGTTTCATAAAAAACAAATATATCATGGTTATACATATCAGAACACTTCATAAACAGCTCAACTTTTTCAAATCCAAAAAAGGGGCCCGTTCTTTGTCTTTATACTTATCTCTAACGAATGTGTATATGAGTGAGAGGGAAGAGGTGCAGACTAAGATTTTAATCTGGTATGAACCGTTTTTAATAGAATAATTAAGAAAGAATATTTTTTGAAATGTTAATTTCTTTTATATTAAAATTTATTTTTTTGTGTGTGTGTGTGTGTGTGAGGGGGGCAAACCACTGGAAAGGCTTACATTTGTGTTTTTTTCTTTCTTATAGACAAGAATAAGTGTGATTTACTATAAACAAAACAGCTGCCTAAGAAATATAATGAAAAATTTCAAGTACATCTTATTTGTTTGCACATTTCTTAACCAAAAGATAAACAATTTTTATGCTCTTTAATTTAAAACGTATTATGTTTATTTTTAGGAGATAAAAATTTTTCATATACCAGTTGTCTACACTGGACTAAGTAATTTTAAAAATAAACTGCAGTGTAGTATGTTCTTGTAATAAGATATGGAAATTAGCTGGTCAGCAAGAAAGCTTGATTAGTTAGCGTAAATGCTATTTAGGTTTGATATTGAAAATCCAATATAACTATATGCTAAATATGTAGAATTCTTTTACTTCAAAAATCAAAACTTTCACGTTTTTACACACAATATATATATATATATATATATATATATATATATATATATATATATATATATATATACACACACACACACACACTAGCTGGACGACTGGCATTGCCTGGTTGTACAATACGCTTAAACATATTTTAATTTATGTAGATTGCATATGTATAATTATAGAATCAATCCTCTATGGAACATTGTATATTATGAGGAATAATTTGCCCGATGGCCTAATTCGTAAAAGAAAATAAAAATAAAAAATAATAATAATGTTGTTCATCAAATTCCGTCTGTGTTTGTTTACAATATCACAGCAGCTGATATTTGGGCTTCACGATGAATGCCTTGGAAAAGTAACTTCTGATTAATGTTTCGTTTTAAAATATGCAAACAAAAAAAATGATTTGCGTTGATTTTAAATGGTGTCTCTTCTTTTATCGTAAATTGAACTCATAAGAAAGAACTAAAATAAAATTGTTTCTTTTAATGTACTCAATTTGTTGTAGACAAACGATAAATGAAATGTTATCACCGACTACATCGCCTAAAATGTACCCAGTTGACTTATTTACAAAGTAAATGCATTCTAGTGTACTTAATTTTACCAGTAAATTATGTTAAATAGGATTTTTTTTAAAGTTTGTTTTATGTTATGATATTACGTTTGGATTTCAATAAATATTTGATTCAAAGTAAATAAAAATAATTTAGTATGTAATTATTAAAGTTATATTATTCACAAATATCCATATGTAATTGGATTTCAGAACAATTCATTTTAAAATGGGTAAAGTCAGAATTTTGTTTACCTTAGCGAAATCAAATGAATCACATCACCATCTTTGCTGGTCAGACGTTCTAATTTTATTTTGAATTTATGTGAAAGGTGATAACATACGAACGAACGTGGAATGCCTCGGCACATTATCATATATATTGAACATTTTAATAGAAGACGAGAACATTATGATTACTCATAAAACATCTGTCTATAAGTTATTTTCATTTTTTTTTTTTTAAATCAAATCAATAGCGTTACTAGAAATAGGATTAAGTGTACTACGAGACAGCTGCTATAGTTTTGACAAGAATTTTTATTATTTTTAGTTTTTAAATCCCGTTTTGAAAACTTTCCAATTCACACAAAAATCGATAAAACTTTTATTTCTTTTTTGGGATATTTTTCTTATTCTTTTCAGCTTTGAATCAATCTCTAAAGAAAAAAAATCAGAGCTATATTCATCTGACAACAACTATGTAATACAAACAGTAAGAGTGATGGCGGCCAACATGGTTATTATTAGCGCAAAGTGATGTGTGTGCACGTGGGAAAAGAACAAAAACGACTAATCAATGAGATGATTATAGGGAGGTGTTTTACAATAGATAATAGAATGAAAAAGTGGTAAACAAATGTTACCAAAGGCAAGATGAGTTACTCTTCTATATACTTGAATGAGATTTTAGTGTTTTAACTCATTTTAAAGTGTTTAGTCAGTTCAAAACACAAGTAGTGCTGAGTGATTAAGTTAAAGTTAAAATGAAAACAAAGATGGCGACATGAGCTCGTCACTTTAACTTCCGAGAATCACTCAAAACTCCAAAAATAAAAATACTGGTAGTAATCCACTAAATAAATATCACAGTAACATTTCTATCAGTATTGTTTTTCAAACTTAAACGCTTTAAAATAAGTTAAAATATAAAAAAAACTTATCCGGTTAACTAGAAGAGTAACTTTCCTAGTAACATTTATTTGTATTTTTTTTTTTAACCATTTTCCTATTGTCTATTGTAAAACATGCCTGATTTAGATTTTCAAAGTTGTAACTACTAGAAATGTAGAGTTGACAAAATCAGCAGAAATTTTGAAACTTGGGACAAATTTACGATACCCATCACTCTTGCTTCCATCTCTCTCACTATCTGATACCTAAAAAGAAAAAAGTTCCTAAGAGTGTCGTTTTCTGCCTCGATAGGATGCCAAAACGTCTTTGAAATTTAGTGGACGAGAATCTTTTGGCTTCCTTACTCTCTTTTTTTTTTTTTTTTTTTTGCAGAAGAGATGATGTAAGTCTATCTTTGCGCTATCGTTATTTGCATGGTAGGTGCTCAACTGAACTTCAATCTATGCCCCTCTCCCTGCAAAACATTTGCAACAGATACTTGTCTAGCTACAACTGCTAATAATTCTAACTCTCTATCAGTGCTTAAAACTAAACAAAAATTCCATGAACAAAGTTTCTTTCTTAGAACTGTCCATCTGTGGAACATGATGGAATGGGGCTGCTTCTTAGCTTACTATAACATGGTTGTCTTCAAGTCTAATGTAAACATATTCTTACTGAGTTGTCTTCTTAAATAATTAAACCCTATCCAAGTTCCACCATTACTGATCATCATGATATTATCTCACAGTCTATCCTTATGCCTACCTTGAGCATTGACAAGTGGTGACTCCCTCCTCAAGTAATATAAAAGAACATTTTTTTAAATATTTATTTTTATTTTTTTGCCATCCTAGAGATGAGGTAATTTGCCTCTACACCAGTTTGTAGAACTTTTTCTTGGTGGTGGGGTTTTTGCTACTTCATTTTATTAACGTTTATTTCCCTAAGCGACCTTAAGACCTTGGAAACCGTCCACCTTGTTCGGGGTACAGCAATGTAACTCCCAGTTCGAAGGGACACTTTCTGAACAGAGCAAAGAACTATTACTACCAGGTGTGTCTGTATAGTTTGAGAAACCAAACCAATTACTATCGTGGCCATTAAGGCTACAAAATACACGTACTTGGGCACTAGTATCTAAAGAGAATACTGCATCTATACTGACAGAAGCATGGTTGATCAGGGTACAGTCTTGACTGTACTAACTTGCACTAGTTTAAATGTAATGTGAACAGATATCTCACTCCTCACACAATCCCCAGTAGACAAGGTCCCAAAAAGTAGCCCCTTATATCCAAGTGGCAATATGCATTGTTTGGGGTGAACATAAAAAAGAAAAACAGATAAAAGTAGAAAGGCCCCAATCAAGAAAGGACAATATCATAGTCTTCCAAGATTCAAGTTTGTCACTATAAATGCTTTTTAAAATTAGATTTTAGCAGATTAAATAAACTCTTTTGTTCATTTGAAAAGTCATTTAGTTGTATTTGTTTTGGCATTCACCCTACAGCCGTTGGGTCATTTCCATCCTTCATTACCGCATCCCCAATGAATGCTTACCAGGTGCGACGGTCACACACAGAAGCAGATACGAGCGTTAGTCAATCTTGGTTCCAGCAATGAACTCCATAAAGGTAAATACCTAGGATCAGTTTGGTATCCGGTTTCACCATCCTGAACTATGTTTTCAGCTGGCCTCAACCCCTAACCTTGAGAAGAGACCGAGTCAAACTTTCCAAACAATTTAGTTATCTTTGAAAGCAAGAAAAAAATTGTATCATCTACTAACAGAGATACCTGGCATTGTCCGGGGCCCTCATCCACATTTTACCGCTGGCTAGCCCATTCCTCCATCTTGTTTCAATGTATTGAAAAATAATAATAATGTAAATCGTTTACGTCTCCTTTATATAATTGATAACATTGGAAACGTCTGAAATATTCATATAAAACAACGTCTGAATCAATTTGTGAAGTTGAAAAGAAAAAAAAAACGTTTCAAACTGAAAAGTTATTAAAAAAGAAAGAAAAAATGTATAAATCGGTAGAAAAAAAAATAGAAAGAAAAAAATTGTTTCATAATAAAAATAGATTAAGTCTTCTCGACTTCACTAAATAAACTTTTGAAAAAAAAATTATTTTTAAACTTTACTTGTTAACTTTGCTGTGACATTACTGATTATATATAATTACTGGTGATGGGACGATTCCAATATTTTTCCCCAATTCCGATATAATTACCAATTCTGTACTAAATTACTGATTCCGATTCTTTATAAATCTCTAAATATTTAACTACAGGGTTATTTTTCTTGATTGCCACAAAAACACATTAAATGTGCATGTAATATATTTTCTTAGACGTAAAAATACACTTGTGGGGGATGCTCTATAGAATTTACTTTTACTGGCATTTTAAAATCAATAAATATTCATTATTTTAACATTATTACCAAGTGGAATATTTTGTTTTAAACAAAATCAAATTTTTGGCATCAGAAAATAGGCACAAACTTTTCTGATTTTTTTGATTCCTGGTTAATCGTCCCAACACTAATAATTACACACACAATACATATTGCTCATAAAGTGAATGATAGAAAGATTGTCTCCTTCCTCAAAAGACGAATTACAATCTCTCATCAAAAATACTAAACTGGTTAATTTCTAATCTAGATCTATTTTTATTTTTTTATTTAACATTCATTAAAAAAGATCATTAAATGCATCTAAATTAGTTTATAAAAGTTATAATTTTCTACCAATTATTTTGAAATGGTAACATGCATCTCATGCCATTTTTAACTCCTACGAAAAAATATTAAAAAATAAATGTAATAATAAAAAAGTAATTAGAGTGGTCAAAAGTATTAATCTTTGATATTTTTAAATACCACATATTTTAAAATACAATATTATTTACGTTCGATATCAGATATAATATCAAATTATCATGCGATGAAATTTAAAGACATGACATTGACATTGCATTTTACTGTTCATATTTTCCATCCATTTTGTATCTTTTTTGTTCATGTTTTAAACTTATTTTTCGAGCATCCACTCAGGTTGTTGATCTCCCCTCCCTTTTCTCCTGATTGGATATTTGACAAAATTTTATTCATTTTTATTTTCTTTTTTGTATTCTTATCTTTTTGTCTAGTTTAAAGATTTGTGACGTGCATGTGTATGATGTGAAACGGTGAGATCCCAACTTGGGATGTAGAAATGCTCACACTTATGTTCGCGAATGTAGCAAGTCAACTGTGCATATATATATATATATACATATATATATGTGTGTGTGTGTGTACATATTTTTATATTTAAGCAGGATATGAAACTAAGGTCCTAATATGAGGAATAGACAAACTCATATAGGTGTTTGAGAGTACAATAAGCCACAACGTGTCTATATACACAGACATTAGAGAAAAGAATAGACACCCATAGAAACAGCTTATTTCAATAAATATATAATTTATAGAACAAAATAAAAAATGGTCACAAATTAAATAATTAATACTTGGTTGACATTCCCTTTGCTGATTTTAATGCTAGGACCCTTCTAGGCAGGACCCTTCTAGACATTGATCAATTGACGAATATCATCTTGAGGAATTTCTTGCCATATCTGATGCAATAATGCTAAAAGTTCATGCTTAGAAGATGACTTCCTTTTCTTTTTGCAAAGGTTCCAGTCTAATATACCCCAAAGGTGTTCAATTGTGTTTATATCCGGGAACTGACTTGGCATTGGAAGTTTATTAATTCCACTTTGGCTCAACCAATGTTGTGTTGCCCTAGCAGGGTAACAAAGAGCTCCAGCTGCCTTAAATAGGGATTTAACTTGGTTTATTTTACCACTGAAGAATATTGATAGGAGTCCTTCATGTAATATTGAAACATATTTAACAGAATTGATGTTTCCTTTGCACTCCATCAGGTCTGAGCGACCATCAGTCCAAATTGTATCCCATACCATAACCGAGAAACCTCCATGTTTCAGTGTTGGCTGCAGTCTTTAAATCAAATTCTTGCAGAGGGAGCCTCCATACCCATACCCTTCCACTGTCAGGAAATAATGCAACTCGTGACGCATCAGAGAAAATAGCATTGGTCCAAAAGGTCATAGGCCTCTCCACCATTTCACGAGCCCACTCTTTTCTGCATTTGATATTGGCGGGTTGAAGAAGAAGTTTCCTTATTGCAGCTCTACCATCGTAGCCCAGCTTGTGAAGATATCCGACAGCTGTTCTGGAACTGACACTAGCTTGTGTTGCAATGTAAGAGGCTTTGCACTGAGGATCCTCTTTAACATTTCTTTTCACAAGATGCAAAGCTCTTTCAGAGGGCCCAGAGCCACTGAGGTGAAGTTTTGTGCCCTCTTTACCCTCTCTTGTGAATTGTATCATCACTCTATTAACAGTAAAAAGTAATATTGAAAGATTTCCTGCTATTTTGTGTTGACTAATACCTTCATGTTGACCCATGATTTGTCCTTGCAGAAATTCTGATAGGTCTGATGCTCCTTTGGTTTGTGGCGTGCTTCAATGTTGTTAGATGCAATTTTAATGAGATATTCTAAGTTATTTTAGCACTATTCTTATCTGTAAATATAAATAAGCATATATTAATCTTAGGAAAAATATTTATCTTAGTGTCTATTCTTTTCTGTCATGTCTGCATATATAATAACGATGTATGTTCTAAAATAGAGCACATTTTTTGGTAAGTGCTAACATTTAGGGGGTGCATATTTTATTCATTACTGAAACAATCATTAAGCATTTTGGAATATATATTTTCCACAACCCGGTGAGTAACATAATTTTTGTAAACTTTACCATTTAAAGGTAGCACCCACTCAAACTCACATCCACCCTTAAAGAAGCTTTAAATAAGATAAAAAATCAAATTTTTAGTTACATTAAATAATACATTTTTAAAAAGGTTGGTATGCATACGTGATCGTTCATAATATGTATGTGCTTGGTAAAACCTTAAACTATTTTTTTTTCCATGAAAATTATTCCAGACAAAATGTAAGGAACTAAGAAAAAAAAAAAAAAAAAAAAAAAAAAACTACTTCAAAGTCAAAAACTTGCGAACGATAAGTTAGATGGAATAGATTCTGACTTAGAACACAGCAATTCTTCCCTCTTTGTCAGAAACATCGCTCATGGAATGTGAGGACTAAAGAACAAAATAAGGGAAGTGAGAGTTACGAGATTGCCGAAAATAAACCCAAGATCCACTTTCTACTTTCCTTAAAGAACTTAAGAATTATGGAACATGTACTCTAAGCCACAAAGTATGGTAGTGTTGACATTTTTATTTTTAAACTATAATATTTAGGAGAATGCCACAGAAACAGTATCATACCCACTAAAGAAAAAAAAACTAAAATTATAAAATAATGATATAGTTATTGTTTACACATGTCCTGGGACAAGTATTCTACTTTATGTGTGCATACGTTTATGTGTAGGTGGTATAACTGGGAGATAAAACTTGGAATGTAGGAGTACTCATATTAGTATCGGAGCTTGACCTTGGTAAAAAAAAAAAAAAAAAAAAATTGTTTTTACGAAGGTCATGGTTTGAGTGGGTAATAAGCCCACTAAAAGCAAGATCTTTGCCGAGGTTTCAGAGATCACTCTTATAACACTTGCTGCTCACTTGTGCCATATATATATATATATATATATATATATATATATATATTGAGCACTTTACTCTAGGCTTCTTGATTTTGCTCATGAGAGTTGTGATGCGTAAGCTACACTTGACTTTCGGTTTTATTTAAAATCTGTATGCAGGCATCGCTGATATTTAACATTGTAAACATGTCAACAATAATCATGCTCAAAAGTCATTGAATAGCATACTAGGTATCACAAACCAGCCTAGAGTTCAATGTGTGAACATAGCTAAATATAGTGAAATTCTCTTCAATTTAAACGTGTGGTAACTTATTTAGGGGAGGGGGCTATTTTGATAAAATTTAGATATAAACATAATTTAATCTTTTCTCTTCATCAATAGAGGGAATTGTATGTTCATAGTTTTTCTTCTTTTCGGGTTATTTCAAGTTATGTTGCTATTTTCAGTGACGAACAAGTTATCATATTGGTGTTTCTCAAGTTAAAGCACAATATTAACATGCATAGCAAATTTTTATAATTTCCAACAAACTTTGAATATTATTTTTTTGTTTCTTATTTTTGGAATCCTTTGAGATGAGGTTTCATAATTTGTGCATTCATTCTTTTTGCAAACTCTTATCCTCATCTTCATAGTTGTTTCACCACCTGAAGAAGGCCAGAGGATGAGTTGGCCAAAACATGGTGAAAGAACAACAACTATGAAGATGGGGATAGCAGTCTGCAGAAAGAACAAATGCACAAAACTTTGAATAGTCATAATTTAATAACTAATTGTCCTACCAAAATCAATCGGTATTATTGTTTACGTTTTGCAAATATTTATGTGCTCACTTTAAAACTTAATAGATATGATGAAAATAAAATTTGGATCTGAGATACTAAGTTCATTTAAAAGACTCAAAGTTATGGAAAATGGATCCACAGCTAAGTTAGCCTGTATTTTTTAGTCATATATATATCTACACTGAACCAATAGCACACAAAAACAGCACATTTTCTAATTTCCAACAAACTTTGAATGGTTATAATTTGGTTGATAATTGGCTACCAAAATCAATTGGTATCATTGTTTATATTTTGCCCTCATTAAAAATTTTTTAGATTGCATGAAAGTAAAAATTTTGGTTTGAGAGCTTGAGATTGAGTGTCATACCGGAGTTAAAATTCTGGTATTCTAATAAAATTAAAATTCTTGCATTGTGATAACTCAACTAATGATTTTATTATCGACTTTAATACCAGGATAAATTGTCATCATTATTTTTTCTAATGTGCAATTAAACTAATTGATAAAATAATTTTTTTCTGGACGTGAGCATTGACTGTGAACGTGAGAACAGAGACATAAGATAAAATCTATTTTAAACTATAAACCAACTACATTGATACTAGCTGTTAATGACGGTTGTTGCAAATATACTTCATGGTGTTCGGTGGAGGACGGTCTGATCATGTCGATGATGAAGACCCTCAACCACCACCAACCAAAATGACTGCCAAAGCTACCATGACTAAGGACTGGAGGTGGGGGCGTCTGAAGAGTGCAATAGCATCGGAAAATGAGGGAGGGAATAGTTGTAGAGTCCCACTTACCCAACTCTCCCATCGTATGAAATCGGTGAACACGGACGGCTAGGAGGATAGGAAAACAAAATAGTACCATGTAGTAAGAATACGTACACACAAAAAACAGCACCATGTGGTAAGAATACATATACAAAAAAATAGCACCATGTAACACTACATACACAAAAAATAGCAACATGAAATAAAACTATATACACAAAAAATAGCAACATGTAATAAAACTACATACATAAAAAATAGCAACATTTAAACAGCCAATTATTAAAAATTACACTGCATTAAAACTAATCAATATGGTCATGGTCAAAACAAAAATGGTTACTGCAAAAGATAGACTTGGCACCTAAAGATTTCCAATTTCAAGTAAGAAGTTCAACAAAATGGAAATGCTTTTGTACGAATCTATTGGCATGAAAAACAAAAATCGATTTGGTAATTTTAAGTAGGATAACCCCTGGAGTGAATGTGATATTATGGTGGTTGAGGAATCTGACTAGGGGCAACATAGACAAATCTTAGGTGTAGTGACAAGGATGACCATAGACCCCCACCCTCCCCAATTTTTGAATGACCTTGTGCCTGATTCATTTTGACTGTATTATTCCTTCTGAAATAAATTGTTCAAAATGTAGTATCTGTTCTATTCAGTACTGATCGCAGTTCGTAAGCAACCTAATAATGATAAAGGTAACATGATTTCACTACATTTTATTTGATTGGTATTATTTAATATTTACACAACTTCAATCTATGGTCCTCCTTACAAAACATTCACAACAAACACTCGTCCAGCTACAACCACTAGCAACAGTTTCCCTTGTGCTGAAAACTAAATGCAAATTCGATGAACAAAGTTTTGTTCCTAGAACTGCCTGCCTGTGGAATTATATTGCAGGGCTGCTTTCCAGCTGACTGTTTTTTTTTTTCAAGTCCAATGTAAACAAATTCCTTGTTGAGTCATCCTCTTAGATAATCAAATTCTACCCAATTTCTACCATTACTAATCATTGTGGTGTTATCTCACCGACCACGTGACACTTATTAACCTTTACACTCGAGTGGCCTTAGGGCCTTAATAATTGGTAACACCCATGTAAAAAAAATTTTTTTAACTTCTTTCTCATGCGTACACAGAGTAATAGTAGTAGTTTTATTTGTTGAATTAATGGCATTTCAACAGTTGTTGTATCATTTTATGTAGAAACTATAGATACATATTTCTTTTACAAGGGAGTCACCACATATCCAGGCTTGGAGGCCACTTGAGAATAAAGGTTCATTACATTGACACGCCGGTTCTCACTAGGTCATCGAAATTAAACAATGTTAAACCTGGTCAGTACTAGATGGGTGACCAATTTGGGAACTCCAGCCGTTGTATGCAAGAGTTGCGAAGACCTAATGTCATCATTTCATGTAATGGGGATATACATGTACTGAGGACTACTTATGAATTTCATACTCCCATGGAACTTCCTCTTTGGAGGAAGCCAGTTAAACCTACATAAGGTTAGTGCTGTTTCCATATAAGGTTGTCAGTGAGACAACAGCATAATCATTGTTAGTGGTGGAAATTGGGTAGAAATTGTTCATTTAAAAGAGGATGGCATAACAAGATCTTGTTTACATTGGACTTGAAGATAACCATGTTGTAATTGGCTGGAAAGCAGCTGAATGGTACAAAGTTCCACAGGCAAAAAATTCTAGGAAAGAAACTTGGTTCATGGAATTCGCGTTCGGATTTAGGCACAGATAGAGTGATGGAAATTGTTGACAACGGTTGTAACTAGACGAGTGTTTATTGTGAATATTTTACAGGTTTGCATATGATTGGTTTTCAGATTAATTTGTATATTTTGGAAACAAATAGTCTATAAATAATACAGTCTATAAAACCTCCAAACAGGTTTCTGAAGGATACAACTGCTAGCAGAACAGATCTGGGAGTAGCAATAACTACTCTACGCTTCCCATTGGGGCCACAACACTGAATGAAGTTTGAGGGAGGGAGTAATACCGAAGATGGCAGAGGCAGTTCTTCAATCTCAAGATACAATAGATATTCACTGTAAGCTTGCCAGCATGGGAAATCTTTCATGAATGAAGGGTTGTGTAATTTCAAACTACATCTCTCTTGGATCAGAATGGTTTGAGTCCAGTGACAACTGGAGACAATGCTAGGATAAACAGATAACCTGCCAACATACAGCACTTGGTATTGCAAAATGGTCATTCATTTAGTATTGACCAGGCTCAACATTGCTTAACTAGGATAGTAATGATTCTAGGGCACTTTTACAGAATTCAAACTGTTTTAACTTTGGTCAAAAATGTCAGTTTGGCTCGTTTCAAATTCTGTAGAAGCACATATATTAGTAATCATCTTTCGACAGATTTAGGTTATCAGAAATTTAATGTCCTTCTCCTTTCTTTCTTGGATAGACAATATAAATGTTGGGCAAGGGTTCCTGAAAGTGAATCTTTAGGCCGACAGAAGTTCCATCATTATCTTTGCTTATCTTTTTTTACCATTAACCATATTTGCTGAGGAGATTAGCATGTACACAAAAAGCATTAAAAGTAGCCAAAATATTACATACAAAACAAATCAAAAGCAAAAATAAAAAAAAATAAAAGCAGAAAACAATTTTTTTATTTTACATCGACTTTTATAACAAAAACTGTAACTGCCAAAAAAAAAAAAAAAATAGTCAAAATTGGCCAATCAGAAGAATGTTTAATATATCATTGAAAAAAGCTACAGATCTGAAATTGAATGTTAGAGTACACAACAGTGTCAGAGACAGATATCGTATGTCCAATTTCAAGAACCCAAAGAATGCGTATCCAAATGTAAAAAAAAAAAAAAAAAAAAATGTAACAGAGTTGTAGAATCAAAAGGTATAAGATCCTACTCTGATGATTCCAAAAATTCCGACTGTATTTTAAAGTCTTCCAATATTCAGACTGTCTTGATTCTTCAGAAATTATAAAATCCAATCCCTAGCATTCTTACAAGTTCGAATCCAACACCTTCCAAAACCTTTGACTCTACAACCCTGCTCTACGATCTTAACTTTTCGAGTTAAGAAAAGAAATCGTCTCTTACAATCTGATAGTTTGATTGTTTTAATCATCGCTTATGGCTGATGAAGAAATGCAAAAATTAATATTTTAAAGTCTATCCAAAATCTCATTTTTGCTTACATTTTTCTTTGTCAACAGATGGCATATACAGGGTAGAACAATAAATTTGTTGCCCAAAAGAAAATAACACGACAGCTTTATTTTAAAAGTTTCACTGAAAAAAATCAATTCAAGTAACTTGATTAGGTAGTAGAACTGACATCTATTCAATGTAGCCGCCTTCAGCCTCAATCACTGCCTCGAAATGGGTCTAGAACTGGGAGCATGCTTTTTCCACAAGCGCTAGCGAGAGTTCAGCGAATACTCAGTGGATAGCGACGATCAGGCTGGTTCTGGGAGATCATGTTAGTGACTACTTCATTTGGTCATACTGACATATGATCAAATGAAGTAGTTCAGTGGGTTCAGGTTGAGGGGAGGCCAGTAAGAGAAGAATGCAAAGTTGTAGCACTCCTTCTGAAGTCACGCTTGGGTCTCTTTGGACTTGTGGGCTGGCATCAAGTGCTGCTGCCACACCCAGAGTCTGTTAGCGGCCACCTGATTGCACCAGGGGATCACCACACTCTACAGTACATCAAGATACACTTTGGTGTTGACGTTCAAGCCGACTTTGAAGATGTGAGGTGGCATGATGTGGCTCTCATTTGAAACCACATCAAAGACCATAATCGTGCTGGAAACTTCATTGAGCTGTGACCTTAAGCATTGAACAGTCCAGATTTGCATTTTGAGGGTGTTGGCAAAAGTCCTATTGTCATAACTTAGATTGATAGAGAGCATGAGTTATAGAACAGTGCATCTCTGATCTCACTCGTTGAACATTGTGTCACTTTCAGACATGATAGAAGGCTTCTATCGCTCTTGGGATTTGTACACAACTAACTAGTAGATGGTCTGCAACAATAAAAGAAAACCGGTTTTCATCAAACGGAAATGGAATCATGTCTTTTCTAGAGCGACAATTTTATCGTTCCACCCTGAACAACACAGATACTTTCTCTTTGTAAGTAAGATATAAAACTTCATTTGCCACGTTATTTCACATCATATTTTTCTTGTAATAAAGAGCGAGATAGGAAGGAAATTTGAAAGTAAATTCTTTGTTACTGACCGAAGCTATTTTCTAAAAGGCCAACTGACAGAGGCAAGTTTTCAGCAGAATAAAAATAGAAAGTTTTGTTTAAAAAGAAAAAACAATCGCAGAAGCAGCAAAAATATTATTAGAATTGCCATGCAAAGCAGGAAATAAAAAAAAAGATCATAAACATTAAAAGGTGGCTCTACAAAAATTGAAAATATTATTTGAACAAATGTTTTATTAATGACACTGAATCAGAAAGCGATCAGTTGGAAATAGATGTATTCCTGTAGAATCTGATATCGAAAATAAAATGTAAAAAATTATTTTCTTGTGGATAGAAAATCTTATTAAATTTTTAAAAATGTATATAAAAGAGGAAAGAACTTTTTTTTTTAGGATTATAGTCTCATTTAAAGTAGTTTTAATACTTCTTTTAAAGTTGGTTATCTTCCTGTACTGAAAAAATGTTAAGATTTAAAAAGCAAGGATCCCTAGAAAATCAAATATTTCTATATTGAAAAAGATGCAATTCATTAAGACTTGAAACAAACAACAAAAAAAAAAAAAAAAAAAAAAAAAAAAAAAAAAGATACAAATAAAATATAATATCGTTATTATCTTTCTGTACTGAAAAAGATGCAATTTGTTAAGATTAAAACAATTATATATATATATATTTATATATATATATATATATATGATTGCCACTTCTTGACAGAAGTTTGCAATCTCTTCAGATTGATGTCGAGCGTCCAAGTACATGTAGGTGGCTCTTTAACCCAGCTTCACTCTTGCATAATCGTTCACAGGTGTGGCAGAGGAACTTGCCAATATTTGATGGTGTTTGTGAAGGGATATTATATATTAGCTGTTTACACCCAGCGTTGCCATATTGAAAAATATTACTAGGTAAAGAGTTTAGTCACATACTATTTAATACACCTGTTACCATTTTCCTGAAAGTGAACCACATGTTAGATTTATCCATCTTCATCTACGATAATCAAACAACGGTAAATAACTTTCATAGCTTAAATAAAGCTTATTTCCATTTTTAAACACTACTGATGTCGGCTTCAGCAAATAGTTAGGGAATTTAAAAGAAATGAAATAAATCAACTTTAAATAATCTTCCTAAGGAGAACAATTAAAACAACTCTTACTAAAAAACAATAATAACAGAGCTAATTATTAAAATAGATTTTCTTCAATGTAATATGTAAATTAGGTAACTCCTTTAATGTAGATTTCCTTTGAATAAATATTATATATAGAAATGATGGAATAAAAGTGTATGCAAGTTCGTTTTCAGTCTGAAAATTAATTTGTGAAACAGTGTACCTTTTCTATATATTAATCAAATTGTGAACAAACAGAAATACGATTTTATTATATATATATATATATATATATATATATATATATATATATATATATATATATATATATATATATATTATTCTTCAGATGACAATTTTCAGAGCTAGCACTGCTATAGTTACAATCCTATTCCAAAATAATCAAATACGACTGCCGAACTTTAAGCAAAGAAACAGGTTAAACTAAAAGACAAAATGCCAAAAACCCAAGTCAATAAGTCCTTGCGGTGCAGGAGATAGTGTGATTAAAAGTTCAATGCACTAAGAATAAGTTTCATGCTTTCTCTTATTGAAACATCATGTAAAAAAAAGAAGAAAAAAAATCGGTTATAAGTTTTACTATCATTACAGTCTTGTGTGTACCAGGATATCATCAATCTGGCAATACCGGGTCTAGCTTATAATGGCAGGCTGATTCTTCGTTATTATTCAGTAGGCAAAGACTATTTTTATGGTTTTCTTAAAGACAATGTTTAAAGCTGAAAATTATGAGTAACAATTGAAAAAGTATGTGCTCAAGTATTGGAGTAAATGTTGTCGGACGTTTGTAAGTCAAAACTCATCATGATATAAAAAGTGTATTGAGCAAAACAGGTAAGAGTTAGGTTTCATTTTATAAATATGCTGAAATTAACCCAAGTAGCCTTTACCTTTAATAAAAGTACATTTTCTGTTCTTGTTAATTCTACTGTCAATATGTTTAAATTGTGTGTGCTTGTTCTTCTATCAATCTTGTTTCCAAGTTAAAATCAGTAAATTGGATAAATTGTAACGATTTAACAAATGTATACATTATTTTGAGACACCCTGTATATAAAGTTAGATACATGCATATATTTGTACATACAGGATTCACACTAAAACTAATTAACAGATCATTATGAATTTTGGAACATAGCTGATATACAGCAGAGGTCTAAATGTGGGATATATTTATCTTAATTTTTATACAAAAGGGGTAAAGAGGATGATGGAAGACTTGTGAAAATTACGATACCGCCAATCATTGTGAAATTTTAACAATTAATAAATATTCGCCAAATTTCAGTTTGTGTGAATTATTTTAATTTTTTTTTTTTTGGGTGGGGGGGGGATAATATAAACAACCTCAAATTTAAAAATGCAAATATATCAGTTTTCATTGAATTTAATTCATAGTCATTGGACGTCAGTTAATAAGATTCCTTTAATTTCACTTTCTTATTAAGTACCCTTAAGCTTAAGAATTAAATTTAAAACATTTTCTAGAATTAATACCCTGTAATGGATTTTATCAAAATTGGAATAAGAAGTCTAGATATAAAGTTAAAAATTATTATATCTTGATTTGAAAAGTTCATAAGTAGTCTTCTGTTGGAAACTTAATCATATCCGTCCTAGGGTAGGTATTTTTCTAGTGTATGTATATATATATATATATATATATATATATATATATATATATATATATGCGAAAGAGTAAAAAAAATTGAGAAGGATCAGTAAATAGATAAAGGATTTTATTTTTTTAGTGCGATTAGAATGCTATATCTCATTATTAAGGTGTAAAACAGCCTGCATGAAAATAAAGAGAAAAAGTTCCTGTTTTCTTATCTGTACAATTTGAAGAACTTAAACCTTTGTATATTTATCAAGATTAACCCATACAGCATCTGCTCTTTTCTAACTACTTGGGAACATGTTAGATGATAATGTATGGATACTTTGGAGCATCATAAATTGCATTGACTTATTTTGCTTCAAGACATTAATACATAATTATAGTAAATATTTTTACTTTTTGTTCACTTTTTTCTTCTTTAAACTGTTTTTTGTTGGGTTTTTTTTGTCAAAATATTTTATTTTAAAATATGATTTTGAAAAAAAATTGTTTTTGATATTGTATATTCATTAAAATATTAATTGATATAAAAACAATTTTAAATTAATTGTAAAATTTTAAAAACAAGGTAAACATTTTCAAACGCTAAGTTTATATCTTTGCCAGCCAACATCCTCTGCAAGAACTGTGGATGGCTGTCAGCGAACTTCAGAGTTGAAGCCACTTTTTTTTCTTTTTTTTTTTTTTTTTTTTTTTTGCAACTGCTTATTCATCTTTTGTAGAAAATGTGTGGTGTAGACCCTGGCGACAAAATCAATTGAAAGTCAGAAGGAAATGACAATTGAAAGTTACAAAAATAGAAATATGATCATCAAAAGTTCATTCTGGACAACGAAAAATGATGATGTAATTAGCATGAAATGTACTTATTAAATGTAATGAATCTTCTCACTGCTTCCCAGCTATCAACTGTAACATTACTAAGGTAACAAAGACCATGACCCCTTCCAGTTGTAAATTGATCCTGTCCTGATGTCGTGTGAAGAATACTAAATATAAATTTTTTCCAAAGTTTAGTAGGTTGGCAAAAGTATTGGTTAGAGGTTAGGTTGACGAAAGTATTGGTTAGAGGTTAGGTTATGCAGAACTAAAAAGGCAATTACATGATATACAATCTACTCACATGGGAAGAATGTTCGACTTTGTTTACTTTTCAAACACGTTGAGTAAAAAGGTTTTTTTTTGCTATGGATTTCTCAAAAGTTAAAAAACAAAAAAAAATCCTATTTCTTAATCAAATTAAATGGAGAAATAAATATTCATTTTATTTGGATTCTTCCGACTACTGCTCTCATCTTGAGTGTTATTTTCACAACGTTTCAGTTAATGTAACATCTGTCTTCAAGTGTATCTGGTCCAACTCTGGATGGAATTTCAAATGGAACCCTTTATTTACTTCATTGGGGTAACAAGCTTTTGTTCTGTCAGCCATGACTGAATAGAGGTCCTAAGTAATTCACAATTGTATTTTTCAATCGCCCACAGAGAATTGAACCATCAACCTTCAGGAGAATATCACTTTTACAATGGATTTTTTCAAGTTCTCTTGAAGATTGAAGGTCAATTTTCAATGTAGGCGACCGAAAAATACAACTGTGAATTACTTAAGACCTCTATCTAGTCATCGTTGACAGAACAAGAGCATGCTACACCGGTGAAGTAAATAAGGGGTTCCGTTTGAAATTCTATCCAAATTCTCGAGTTTGACAAGATACACTTGAAGCTCGGAGGTAAATCGGCCAAAACCTTGTGAACATGACATTCAAGGCGAGAACTGTAGTCTGAAGAATCTAAATAATATGAATGTTGGTATATATTGAATGGCTTTAAGAAATTGACTTCCAAATTAACCCATCTCTGGTCACATTTTAATTTAGCCTTCAAACCATTATCATTTTCTCCCATGTTATTCTTGGTCTTGGTCTTCACCAGTGAACCTGATACCTCAACTGTTCTACATCTAGAAACCCAAAATGTCTTATTCTTTCAACGTGATCGTATCATTAACATCTATTCTGCACATAGGTCCTGATACTGTCTGGATTTCATTTTCCTCCGAGATCACAGAACTAAGTCTGTCTTTAAGACTCACATTACACATCCACATATGATTCTCATATCATTTCTCACCATGCAACGCATGTCCTCAACTCTCACTGGCCAATTTTTACTCCCATACATTACACTGCATGTACATGCATGATAGACTCTTCTCATGATCGACAATGGTAATGCTCTGCTAGTTAGTAATAACAGAAGTTCCATGAATTTACTCCATCCATACTTATAATTAAACTAGCACCTGCTCCACCCTGTGCTTCAGTGGTGTCACCAAGGTAACAAAACAACCTCAATCGTTTTGCCATTCACATAGCTTTTCTCCACATCTGAGTTCTCATCCATTTGTTTTTTTAATTTTTTTTTTAACTAAATACTTAAAATTTAATCTATGACTAAGTTATTCAATTTGTACAGATTTGGAATGTTATTGCTTGTTCTTTACAAATAGTTATTTTTAGAAAAAAAAAAAATGAATTATCAAAATGCTTACTAATGATGATCTGTTTCAAATGTCGAAACAACCAGTCATGACGGTATGTGCAGTTAGATGTTTACATCTTTTGAACCGAACTGAAATGTATGATAATTTAAGTCATGTGGAGCAGGAGGAGGAGGAGGCGGTAGGGAAGAAATGTTTAATGCTAAACATACTTTTGACTTGCATTTATGAATTAAAAAAATAAATAAAATCCCCCCAGAACAAAAATAAAATGCAGTGGCCTCAGTCAGTGAATGAGGTCTTTTTAGAAATTTTTAATTTTGTCCCAATCCACAATGCCCTTTTTCAGCGAGCTAGATTTTCCCCACATCACAAATCGACTAAGTAACTGGCAATCCATCCAATTCATTAATCCTCATTGGCTTTGGAGCAAATTGTAGTGTCTGTTTTGATGCTACCCCTTTTTTTGTCCTTGGTTAGTGAAATCTAAAATCTACTATTCTGCACACAGAAGGGGGTTACTAGAGACAATTATTAGTTGTTTCATCAGTGTTATCCCTATTCTTTCTTTACATACTTCTTATTTCATGACATTTTAACTCATAATTTTTTTTTCTACTTTTGTTAAAGACAAAACATATTTGGATTCCTAATTCATTTATCGGTTAAAAAAGAAAAAAGTAAAACCCTCAATTACAATGTGAATACTTGAGTTACTCTCTCACTTTAGTACTATTTTAATCCAACCTTTTTTTTTTCTCTCGGTAATAAAATTCCAATTTTTAATGGCAAAATATAGATTGGTAAGTTTTCTTTTTAACTATATTTGCTTTTGTTTGTTTTATTGCCTATCAACCATCTATGAATTATTTAATACCTAATAAAGTTGTCAAATATAATTCATATGTAGGACTAGCAAGTTGCACAGCATTGCCCAATCATAGAATATGCATAAATATTATATTCATGCAGATTTCGTATTTATTATTATTATATATATATATATATATATATATATATGATAATAAATACGAAATCTGCATGAATATAATATTTATGCATATTCTATGACTGGGCAATGCTGGGCAACTTGCTAGTCCTACATATCATATATATATATATATATATATATATATATACATACATATTAAAAAAAGTTTGACTAGTCCAGGTAACCTACATCTAAAAT
This sequence comes from Euprymna scolopes, assembly GCF_053919585.1. Classification (NCBI taxonomy): domain Eukaryota; kingdom Metazoa; phylum Mollusca; class Cephalopoda; order Sepiida; family Sepiolidae; genus Euprymna; species Euprymna scolopes. The sequence continues at coordinate 32,484,260 of NC_136520.1, forward strand.
TTCAAGTGTTTAGACCCAAAATTGACGAAAGAGTTTTGTAGAGTCTACAAAGGTCAACTCTTTCAACTTTCTTGACCTCTTGGCAGCCAAATTTTCACCCAAAAACAGTTTCAAGAGTAATGGTGAGACAACAGCTATGGAAGGCAGTAATTACTGAGGATATAGTTGAGAGACTGCGCATTCCTATCCCATCGTGATTTACCACCTGATGAAAGCCAACTCCACACTGGACCCTGCAAACCACCCCCTCTCTGACTTTCCTTTGCGGACAGATGCCACACTAGACGATCTGAAAATTACCCTTTCTCAGGTGCATGCTAGCATAAAAAATCTTGACACTTCAAAAGCATGTGGACCTGATCTCATCCCGGCTGTGCTATTAAAAAAAGTGCTCCACCGAAGTAGCTCCAGTTCTCTGCAAACTTTACAACAAATGCCTTAATGAATCTTGCTTTCCTGACTGCTGGAAAACTGCTTCTGTGGTACCAGTTTTCAAGAATTCTGGAGGAAGAATTGACCCATTAAATTATCAACCCATTAGTCTCCTCCCACTTTTCGCCAAAATATTTGAGTTCATAATTAACCAAGCTCACCTTACAGATGCTAAACTTTTGACCGATGAACAATATGAATTTAGGCAAGCCCATTTCACAGCAGACATCCTAACTGTAATCTCTGAACATATATACCATTCACTGGACATGCTCTATAACAGACACGACAGGGAAACAAATAAACACATATCTAAGGAAATGGCACAAACACTAGAGGATGACCTCCAATGCTGCCAAGACTAAATTTGTTTTCTTCAATAATTACAAGAAACCTTCTCTACCACCAATAGCAATGGCCAAAGACTCTTTATCTGAAAGTACTTCTGTTAAACTCCTCGGCCTAACGTTCACAGGAAACATGAGTTGGAATAATTACACTGAGAGCATTGCCAGGACCGCTGTGAAGAAGGTAGGTTCTCTCTACTGTGCTAGAAAGCTACTAATGCCCGAAAGTATCCCGTACCTCTCTAAGGTCACCATTAGCCCATGTATGGAGTATTGTTGTCATATTTGGACTGGTGCATTTGATACTAGTCTCTCGCTCCTAGACAAGGTTCAAAAGACAGTCGCCAACCTGATCGGTCCTGAACTGTCATCTAAGCTTCAGCCTCTGTCCCATCAACGAAATGTTACATCCTTCTGCCTGTTCTACAAGTATTTTAACGGTGAATGCTCAGACAATCTGCAAGCACTTGTATCCCCTTAACGTACTCTTGACAAACCTGACAACCAGCTAAATCCCCCCCCTACACAGTAGAGATCCCTAGATGTAAGAATGCCTTCTACTCTAATAGTTTCTTCCCCAGAACCGCTAGACTTTGGAATTCCCTTCCAGGTCCCTGCTTCCCAACTGTACTGACATGCAGAAGTTCAAGTGTAACCTGAACGACATCTTGCTGCCCAACTCCCTACATAGTATCCCTGTAGCTGATGTCCCTGATAGTAATCCCCTACATCAAAGTGGCAATGTGCCTTGTTTGGCGTGAAAATGTAATAATAATAAAAAAAAAAGTTAGCCGGTGTTGTGAGACAACAACTATGAATATAAGGATAATAGTCCGCAAATAAATAATGCAATTCAGGGCTCTACATTGAGAGTGAAACAGCCGCATTTGCGAGTGATTTTTCAAAGTGGTGACTAGAAATAATGAAACGCTTATCTTTTGGCGATTGTATTTCTTTCACTGACAATCTTCCAAGGCCACTACTGAGTGAAAAATCTTTTCAACTTTTTTTTTAATAACATGAACAAAGTTAAATAATTTAAACAATAAAAGTTTAATAGAATACTTTTTTTTTATTTTTACGAAGGCTGTTTAAAAAAATATCTGAAGAAATCAGAATGTTTACCTTCAAGTATCAACATAAAATTTGTTGTATATTTAGGATTACACTTATTAAAAAAAAAATACAGAAAAATCTTTATGATATACATACTCATCACAGAATGAAGACGTCATATTCTAAAAATCATGTGGGTTTGGCTTGTAAATTTTCTATTTGGCTAGTAAACGAAAATATCTAGTTATGAGAGGTCAACAAAAGATAAATTTATCCATAAAGCCCTGCAATTAGGGATGAATTTACAGATATTACAGAACTGATATAACCAGTAAATTGATCGGATCAGGTCTCTCTGATTTCTTATTTAGATGAAGATTTCAACAATGTAAGTCAAATCTGGCTCAGAACTGAATTAGATATTCATGTTAGAAAAAGTTCAAAATATAATAAAAATGTGGACTCATGAATACAAAGCAGTAACAAACAAGAAACATAAAACAGTTTTCTTTAGAAATGATTTGACTTAAATAAAGCAGACTCATTTGTGGACAAGCTGCCAACTTACATTTAAGTGCTTATGTGCGTGGCGATGTTTTCTTTTTTTCTTTTTTTTCACTTCCTTGTGTAGCTGTCTCAGAGAAAGTAAACAGAATAAAGGCTACTCGTTGCTCGTAGCAATGAAACACCTACAGAGTTTATCACGATCCAATCACATTTTAAGCAGAACATTAAATATTTAGATAAGACGGAAGTGAAATTAAGAACAGATATTCAGAAAATGTGTCCATGGTTAGTGACAAAAATGATATTTTGAACGTAAATGTGACAGACCAATAGATCGACAGAACTTCTTATGAAGATGTGTGTGTGTATTTAAAAATGCGATTTCAAGCTTATGCATGGCACCCCGCCGTTGAAAATATGCTAAAAAAAAAAAAACACAAAAATATATTTCAAACTTAAGTGAAAAAAACAAAAAAGAATTCTCCTTGATTTGAGGTGAGGATTGATAATTTGTATTATTCAGATTACTACTTTTATCTTTAATGTTATTCTAACAACGTTTCGGCCGATGTAATCTCCAATCTTCTTCAAGTATATCTTGTTGAAATTGGGAATCAGATACAGAAAGATTTGCAAGTTTAACAACATACACATAAGGTTGGAGTTTACATTGGTTGAAACGTTATGAGAATAACACCCAAGATAACAACAGTAGTTGAATAATTCAAATACAAAAAAAAAAAAAAAAAAAAAAAAAAACAGAAAAAAGAAAATACTATTCCAAACTTAAGGCGACTGACCCATAAGAATAAAAAGTACTATTTTAAATTTAAGCATGATAGACCAATAGTCTCTAGATGCCTTGACACATTTAAAATAATAAAAAAAAAATTTTTAAATGACTGTTCGATGACCCATTTATTTAGATTATTTGAATCAGGAAAAAGTGATGGGCAATAATTCTACTCTTCTCAAAGGAAGGAGTAAAGCTTGGGAGGATAACCTAGAACCAAATCAAACCATAACACATTCATACAAAAGATCTACTGAGAGACAAAACAGTCCCTTGGTTGTAAAAGTGTTTCAAAGATTTCTATTGGCTAGTATTTATAAAAAAAGAAAAAGGTAATGCCTGAGGAAGTATTATGATTACAGCACAGATACTACACTACCTTCTGAGTCTCTGAATTAAGCATAATAAGAAAAGTATAATTTGGGCTTCAGACAGATACCAATTTTCCATTAGTAATAATTGTCCAATTTGTGCCTTTAACAATGAAAATGTGCTTTTAAACTGAAGCCCTTCAGTGGAGCGAGGAAGTATCTGAACAATAAGAAATCGACAAGTCACTTGGCTAACAACTTGTTTTCTATTGAAATAGGTTTTTACAAATGCATTTTGGACAAATAAAAAATACAGGTGTGACGATTTCGTGTCGTTTTTATCATAGTGTTCTGATGAGTCGCTGAAACATGGGTGAATATAACATAAAATGAACACTTTGCTTTACCTTATTTCCACATATCATAATTGATAATTTAGAATTAAATGGCAAAGAAAATAAGGTTGTGGTCTATATGAAACTTATTTTATCTGATCTAATTTCTTTTTTCAATGGATTGGTTGTTTTTGTTTTACGGCATATCAACTCTTTTCAGGTCATTTAATGCCAAATCCAGTTATTTTGAAGAAAATTTTTTTAATAGAATATATTTGTTTTTTGTTTTTTTTTCAAGTCGGTTTCTATTTAACCCATAGTTGGAACCCTAACAGGTACTACCACTCTGGGTCAGAGTGGACCTGGGAGCAATGGCAATTAAAGGGTGGCTCCACACTCCCACAAGCTGGGGCCTTACCATCGGATATAGTTTAGGTCATATACAGGACCTTTTCAATGGAAGTAACTCCAGACAAAACGTGAAACCACTTGATGTAAGGAGCTAAAAAGAATAGATGATCATTACAATGATTAGAAGATATCTATTAATCCTAGTCTTGAAAAAACTATAGCTATAGGTAGGAGCAAAACAATCAGCAGGAAGAGAGTTCCACAAGCCTGTAGTTCTTGGAAAGATATTACTGAAATAGGAAGAAGTATTATGATGCACCTGAACAGTGAACTGATGAAGACCACTAGACTAGCTGGAACAAAGGAAGCAGCGAATGAATGAGACAATTCTGAAGAACACATGTCATAATAGTATTTATAAAAATAGATATGAGCGACATCACATCAGTGAGAGAGAGAGAGTGTGCAGAAAAGAAATTAAAAATTGTTTTTTTTTTTAAAGTGTCTTTTTTTTCAGGATTTTCTACAGAATACAGTCATAAAGCTTAATAAAAATAAAGACTCCTGAGCAACGCCGGATTTGTACAAGTAAATATAAAGGATTACAATACAAAAACAAATTCAAATTATAAGCTTGGATTATTAAGATTATTTAGAATATTTTTCTCATCTCAAAGGTTACATGGCAACATGTGATCTCCAGGTGCAGCTTATCCAACTCAGCAATTTATACAGAATTCCAAACTGAGCATTTTATTTAATCCACAAGTGTACAGGAACACACGGCACAACAGATAAGCTATTAAATATCAATCAAGGTTGATGGTTCAATTCCCACCACAGGCGATACTAAGAATAAAATTAAAAAAAACTTAAGACTTTTACCCAATCATGACTGATATAATGAGAACAAACTACTCTCATGGATTCAACAGAGGGTTCAGATTGAAATTCTGTATAGATGACAAGATGAACCTGACAAAGGGAGGGGCGGTTACATTTGCAGAAACATTGTGAGAATAACATCCAAAATGAGAATCGTTGTTCTAATAATACAAAATTATCGATCTTCATCTAGAAAAAAGGAAATAGAAAGATTGTTACCTTAAAATTAGACGACAACAATATTTGTATTTCATCCAAGTAAATCCAAGAGTGAAAAGAAGTAATTCGAAATAAAAATCCAAATTCAATTAAATCAGCATGAACCAATCTGTGTTTAACTAAATACACTGCTGTGGTATTTTAGTATCCAAGTGAAATGAAATAAAAGTCAGCAATAAAAAAAACATGTGATTGGTCACTTGATCCACAAGTTTTTTTTACGTTGTTTCCTACACAGATAAGTGGTTTAATATTATGATCTGCTTTCACCATGACAATTGAAAGTTGATATCAAGTCAAGTGGTCATCAAATAAACAATTATCTGGGTCACTAAATACCGGTCAAAGGTTAATATCGATATCTAAGCTTGATTGCAAGAGTTAGGAGTGGATGGAATAAGTTCAGGGAACTTCTGCCATTACAAACCAGCAGAGCGTTACTAATGTCAACCAAGAGTTTAGTTTTTACTTTACAGCATATCAACAATCTATGGGTTATTTAATGCTGAATAAAGTTGTCAAATATAATTCTATAGGTAGGATATTTTTTTTTTTTTTATACTACTGGAAATTCCACTGAATGAGAAATATATTTAATCAACTAATGTTTTTGATTAAGTTGATATTTTTCTGGATAGTACAAAAAAATAATTTTTTTTTTTGACAGAAAAATACCTAGCAAATAAGAGTTTATTAACATTACCATGAAAATAGTGTTCATTGTATTTAAATATAGAACTGACCCAAATGAGAAATTAAATAAGTACTAATAAATACTCAAAAAGCAATATTGTGCTGCATAGTTCAATATAAATAATAAAATCACATTGTAAAATACAATTTTTTACTCCTTTGGTCCAGCACCTGCAGACAATATTCTTTTTTTTTTTCTTTTTTTTTTTTTTTGCTCTGTTTCTTTCAAATGTTCCCATTTTTTAAAAGGTTTCATTTTCTCCCATACATTCCCCTGTGAACTGACGTTTCGTTGACTTCTTTGTTCGATGAAGAACTGCTGCACATCGAAATTGCAAGTCCCTTTCTAACACTATTACAACACTGATTATATATTACAATGATATTCGAAAATGAGGATAGATCAAAGGGAGGTCACTCATATTCTTGTCCAAGGTTGCAAGATTGACTTTTTTAAAGTCAAGTTTTGTGAATTAGGCATTTTTTTTTTTTTAAGCAGTTTAGCTTTCAAAAGTTTTATTTGCCTTTTTTTTCTTTTTTTTTTTTTGAAAACATACCATACGGACAAACTAATGAAGAAGCAAGCAGAATATTACATAGATTATTAGAATACATTACTCTTGGAAGGAAATTTCACAGAGGATACCATCATTAGTTAAGAACAGGAAAACAGAGCATCCCACCAGTAACACTATTCCTTGAAAACATTACTCTTTGGCATGAAGTAATTTTCTTTGCTTCCAACATAACTGACCCTCGGTCACCGCCTTCTAGTATTTAGGGAGAAAAATCAAAAGAAGAAATAGTTTTGATTTTTAGAAGAATCAGATCAAATAATACAGTTGCGGATGAAGTTATATATAGTGGAGCATGACGTGGAAGAATGGCTCAGCCATCAGGACCTATGGTCCACTGGGGGTTCTGTTTTCAATTTTACCCTCCTGCATGGGGTTGCAATCAGTGAATTAGTGGTCCCACCAACAGCCAGGTCAGTCAAGAGAAAAGTCAACTACGCATGTATAGACAGCATTTATGGAAGTGAAACACCTAATGAGGGTTGAGAATAATAATCCATATAAGTGACCTCTCCTATGATACTATTATTGTCTATACATGGATGGAATATTCTTCCAGCATCTCTTACCAAAGTCACTTATTTACATATTAACCTATTATTTAACAGAGGATATGTGTTGCATGGAGAGAAATGATATGAGGATGTGTAATACAAGTTAAAGAGAGTCTGAGATTTAAGAAGATTAAATCTGTGACTTTGATGGTATGGCCATGTTGAAAGAATGGATTATAGTTCCCCGGTTAGTAGACGAAGTAGGTAAAAGGTCAATTCACAGGGGAAGACCAAGTATAGGAGAAAGTGATAAGAATGGGCTCGAGAGAAAGAAGGATAAATAAAGACCTATAAAGAGATGAATTAATTTTGAAGTCAATTTCTAAAAACCGTTGAACACATGCTAGCTTGTAAAATGAATGTTAAACCAATAACATTGATGATGACTGGAAAATGGTCATGGTGCAGTAGTTGCCATGTAGACCTGGTATTTTGTGTTACAATTCTGCTGAGAGAGAGGGGGGATCACACCCATTTTCACTGTCACTATTTAATTATAGAGAATGAAATCATCTGACTTTATTATAAAAAAAAAAAAAGAAAACAAGATCTTAATGGACTTTCTATCTCAAGCTAACAATTGCTAAATTATTTCGTTTAATTTGTATCCTGTTTAATAAACTTTCTTTCCTATTCTTAATATTTGTTATAGTGTTTCCTTATTATTTGGGTTTCCTTATTATTTTCTCGATTAACCCTGATACCCAGATTACAACAGTTGGCGATCAGGAATAAGATTTAATTTTAAATACAGAAAAATCTTTGTGATGTACACACTGGTTACAGAATGAAGATGTCATATTCTAAAAATCACATGGGCTTGGCTAGTAATTTTTTTATTTGGCTAGTAAATGAAAATATTTAGTTGTCAGAGGTCAACTGAAGATAAATTTTTCCGTAAAGACCTGTACAAAAAGAATAAAAACTAACTAAATCTCATGTGACTTGCTAGCCCAACCTAGTGATTTCTAAACTACTATGTTCATGTTGAATCTTTTGTTTACCAAACCTTTTCTATCCATAATATTGGTTGAATGTTTTCCCTATTTTCTGTTAATCCCGATATTTAGGTCTTAACAAATGTTCAAATTTGGAGGTTTTAGAATGAGTCAAAATTGGATTCAGATTTTTTTTCAATCTACGAAGAATCGATAGTTTGAATAGCAGAGTCATAAGGAGTTAGAGTTGGACATCTTCGAATTCTAGGATTGGCATTAGAACCCGAATCTGAATTTTGAGCATTCTAAGAGTTAGAGTTTTGAGATTCAAAGAATCGAAATTGGACCATAAGTCTTCCGACTCCCTTGTAAAAAGAGTGTCCCCATGTACTTGCCCCTGCCCACCCTCTCTGCCTCCTGAGCGTAGAGTTAAACATGCGGCTGCTTTTTAATGAGGTGAAAATCACCCCCCCCCTTCAAAAAAAGGGGGGGTATTCTGGATTCGAATAAAAAAAACAAAGATTGCCTCAATTTAGAAGGATTTCTTCTTCACTGGTTGAAGACAGAAAAGATGAAGTGTAGTATCAGAACAGACACTGCACTTTGCTCCTAGCCAATTAACCCAGGAAGCATCTCACTTCCACTAGCTATGAATTAGCAAAGTAGATGAGACTCTGGAACAATGGTGCCCCAATACGTCGATAGCAATCGTCCAGTCAATCGCAAACAGTGCAGGTAGATCATATGATATTCAAATTTATATTTAAAAAAAAAAAAAAAAAAAAAAAAAAAAAGATTAACTTATTCTGTGTATAAATATTTCCAACTTGGTTGAAAACTATGGTGGCCAGTCCAGGATGGTTGCTCTTTTATATATCGTCATGCATACACAGTTAATGCGCTTATCTTTTATTTAAATAAACAAATGTTGTGTAAAGATAGAATCACACAATTTGAAAGAATGTCACGTTCTTAGGTCTCATGAAGATTTTATTTACGTTAATAAAAAACCAAGTCACGTTTTCTAATTCTTAATATTTAACAAAAATGTTTTCTTATTGAGTTTAAATTTGATCGTATGCGATCTAATTAAAACTTACTATTAGTGAAATGATTATTTTTTAATAAACATAAACATCACAATTAGGTTTCATATTTATTAATGTAGATAATTATTATTTTGTAGATAATATTCTTTTGCCTTTAGTCATTGAAAAAGTAGTTAGCAATCTCCAAGAGTAAGCAGCTCTGCTCTGGGGCCTTAATATGGTGACTGATCTAGAAGAAGGAAAGCTTTAAAATATCACCAATTGTGTGTATGTGTGTGTGTGGAGAAAGGGGTTCTAACACTGCAAATAATCTTGATGTCATAAAAAGCAAAATAAATGTTATGGCATGGTTATCAACTTCATAAATTACTAGCATGGTTACCTGGCATAGTTCAGGGCAAAAATGTAACATTTCTATTAAAACTTCTATCTTTCCAGCCCCGTTTATCCCTCCTTCTCTTCCCAAACCCAATTTTCTCCTTTGGCCCAGCCCATTCTTCTCCCTGGACATGCATATACTAACACACAAAGAACTCTCCTTTATATCATAGATTTCTAGTGGAATTAGTCAGCATTTTCTTTCCAAATTAGTACACACTGAAAAACCAACTGTCCCTGATGAAAGCTAGCCCAGTTGACCATCAGAGAATGAATAAAATTTTCTAAATTTTAGATATTATACATCCAGGGCAATGCTGATCAACAATATACTAACTTTGTGGATCTTTGTTTTGCAGTTGTTTTATTATTAGCTGGACATACAAACATACACACAAGTATTAGAGAACTTGAATGCCTACTAGACACTATCCTCAAGTGTCTAAGGTCTCTCTGTACAGGAGTTTGTTAGAACAACTTGGTACAAGGATACTTTTCCCTAGAAGTAAACTCTGACCAAATATTCAAAATCACATAGTACTCACAGCCCAAATAAGATCTTTCTCTGGCTAACCCACATAAGCTTTTATGAGAAATGGTGCACTTTCTCCAAGTGATGTTGTTTGAAGCAATAATATGAAGCTGAATAATCCACTAGACTAGATAAATTCTTGTCTTGGAATCCAGTAAGATAAAGAGACCAAAATAAAAGATATACTAAGAATATGAAAATGGTCAATTGGAGAGAAGAAAACAATGTTCTCAATTTCTTTACTAACTTAGTGTTTGAGAGATAAAGAACTTAAATGGAACATTCGAATATCTATGTATCTCATATAGAGTTCAAGAGTGGGCCCCTTGAATTCTGAGAACTTCGACTGAAGTAAAATGAAACAAAAAATATTTGCCCTTTAAAAGAGAAAGAAAAAGTAGCAATAGCAGAATTACTTCCAAGTTGAGCATTTCCTGACTATGTTAACAGCAAGAGCAACATAGTAATGTCAAAAGTATGCTGCTAGAACCCTTGTTCCCAGCAAAGCCAAAAGAAAAATTTTTTAAATGGTGACCCAGATTTTTATTTATGTATTTCTTTGTAACTGCAACGTTACAAATCTAGGAGTCAGCAACAGAATCCGTCGTTCTCTGATCATTTCTGCCTTTATGTTTGGCAAGCAAGACACGTCATACACGGAACCACAAATAGATGAAGTGAGAATGTCAACGTTGCTTCTGCGCAACAACAAAAAAATAATGAAATCACAATTCAAAACAAAGTTTAAGAATGAGAAATGATCAGTAATAGAGTCAAAATAAAAAAATAAAGCGAGATTTTCTTGTTGAATTTTCAATGAATGCCATCTTTGTTATCAGCTGCAATTGTATCCCTTCTAAAGTCCAACCCTTCCTTACTGTGTAAGGATGATAGCAAACTGATAGCATCAGAGCTACTCGGCTAACAGAGGTCACACCCTTCCTTACTGTGATCAAGGTCATGGCAATGTGGTAGCGTTAGAGCTACCTGGTAAACAAGGATCCTGCAAAAATCCAAACAGAGTCTGTAATAAGATTAACAATCCTCCGGTCGTCTCTGCCTCTAAGTGTGACAAACAAAGACGTGTCAGGCACAGAACTACAAATAAATGAAGTGAGAGTATCTTACTTTGCATGCAATCATTGGGCTTTGCTGCTCTTAGTTTTAGAGGTAAAAAAACCTGTAATCTTTCAGGTTAATAACTGGGGTCCGCTTGTAAATTTAATATTTCGTTAACCCTTCTTCCTTCAAAGGAGGTCTGTTCAACCCGCCTATGTTGAATGTCGCTGACATACATACAATATACTGATTCATATTAATTATATTTCATATTAACTCAATAGATTTTTGGTGATATCCTCCCGTACATCCTTTTATGGCATGAAGGAATGGCAGTTACACATGCACAGGAGGACTAACGGTTCCCAGCCTGACAGTACCCTGCTATGCTGAGATGACCATAGGGCAATGAATCCTGGTGTTGAATCCTCCTGGATTTTCACCAGAATCCCATTATTCTGGTTGTGACCTTTATATTCCCTGGTGCCAGGCTTCTTTGCCATGGATGGTCCTGCTAGAAACCCTGAGTTTGAAATAGCACATTCTAACACATTGTAACTAGTCTTATCATGGTTAGAAAGGATTGGACTAGCATGAAGTCATTTCGATTTACTGTACAAATAAGTACAAATCGAAATGACTTCATGCTAGTTCAATCAGCGACATTCAACATAGGCGGGTTGAACAGACCTCCTTTGAAGGAAGAAGGGTTAACGAAATATTAAATTTACAAGCAGACCCCAGTTGTATGTATATCCTGGTCAAGGAAGATGATGACGTTAGGTTTTTGCAAAGTAGTGTCAATGTTCTCCTACATACAGCGCCTTGTATTCCCAAATGGTAACTCATCTAATACTGGCCAGGCTCAACAATGTTTAACTTTAGTGATCTAACGAGAATCAGTATGTCAACACTATTAGAATCAGTATATTACAATAGTTTGACAGGATTCTGTGTTGTTAGCATTGCCCTCCTCCCCACCAAGGACAAAATAAGAATCGTGGCTGCCAACATCTTCAGTGAAAGTAGTGTTATGGACCTGACAGGATTCAAACATGAGTTTGAAAGTCTGCTCTAATATCCACTCCACCATCACAAGTTCAAGTGATTTCTCAAGTTGGAAGGAAAAGTGGGAAAAACTTTTGAAAGAAATAGTCCAAGATTGTTTATGCCCTTGATGTTGGAAATAGTGTCTGTAATTACGATAAAGATAAGAACACTTAAGCATAATGAAATAATTAGGCGGTTATTACGTCTACATAACGAGAGAAGATGAACAAAAGGTTAATAAGGTGACAGCAGCAGTAGCAGCTACTTCCTTTTGGGATAAAGAAATAGAAATTTCAAAGATGAGAAAACTAACAAAACTGAAAAAAAAAAAAAAGTGTTCGTCTAATCAATATATTTTTATATTTTGTTTTATTTAAATTATTCGGACTGCTGTTCTCATCTTCGATGTTATTCCAACAATTTCGACCAATGTAATCTCAGGCCTACTTCAGGTGCATCTTATCAAACTCAGGAATTTATATGAAATTTCAATCTCAACTGTTCCAACTGTTCTTAGTTTTGTCTCATCTCCACTTCATGCAACTACTTCCAGGCTAACATGTAACGACATACAAAATAGAATCTGATTTTGATTTTTTTTTTTTTACTGATAGTCTAGGAACTATTTTTTTAAACAAGGTAAACAAAAAAAAAATCGAGTAAAATATATTTTTTTGTTAAAAAAAAAAAAAATACAAAAAGATTACACTGCATTTTTGGTAGCCATGTTGAAAATATACGAAGCTGATGTAATATAGAAAAACTATCCATTATAAAATTAGTCCTAGTGTAATGAGTTGCAGGCATAGATGTGACTGAAAGTGAGTTTTCCTCTGCCTTCCTCTATTAGTAACTAATGAAATGAAATAGAAATCAGAACTAATATTAAAATTGATTAAGTAGGGTTCAAGACTTTTTAATTTACATTTTGTTATTTATATTTAGTATAGGTAACAATGTAAAAATGGAGGATAAAAATATATAACAAATGACTGTTACCAAACACCAAAGAATAAATAAAAAAAATAAAAATAATTTTCTACCTACCTGCATAATTTTAAAGTTTGGAAACTGATTGTAAGATTTATTATCTGTATTATTATCACTTGTAATTAGACAAAAAAAAAAAAAAAAAAAAAAAATGTATTGCCATGGATTTTTTTTCTTTTTGAGGAGGTGATTACTAATTTCAAATAAAAAAAGAGTTAGTGTTGTAAGCCTAAATCCGGGGGGGGGGGGAGTTGCCAGTTGTATTAAAGTTTTATTGCTATCTTTTAAGCCTGAAATTAACGACCACCTCAAAAAAAGAAATAAAAATGAAAATAAATAAATCAACGGGCATTAAAATTTTTTTTTTTTTACAAAGGAGTTCCCACTTATCAAGGCCCGGAGGCCACTCGAGGATAAGGGTTAAGGATACACATTAGTCAATTATATTATCGCGTAGTAATCATGAATAGTGGAAATTTCGTAAATTGGATTACTTAAGAACTTGTTTACGTTGGACTTGAAGACAGTCAAATTGTAGTCAGTTGGAAAGCAGGCAAACGGAAGAGAGTTCCACAGGCATGCGGTTCTAAGAAAGAAGCTTTGTTCATGGAATCTACGTTTAGGTTTAGGCTTCTAAAGACATATTTGGGGTGAGGGGGCAATCATATAAGGAAATAAGATGCGAGTGAAAATTGCAGCATCCTTCTCTTTGGAAGGTCTTTTTGGGAGATTCAGGTAAATAAAAAAAAATAAATAAATAAATATTTGTAAAAGAGGAAATGAATGTATAATTTCTGGCCTAGGGCGTAGGCTTATTTACTTGTTAGAGTAATCTTGTGTTGAAAGCCATGTTTAGTTTCAGAACAGTTTCCAATGGTTAGTTGTCCTATACAACTCTTGGAGGTGACTGGTTCTCAGTAGACAGAACAGTTTCCAATGGTTAGTCGACTTTTCAGAGTTATAAATTATAAAACCGATTTTGACAATTATAGAAGTTGGTAGAAAAAGTTCATTTTCCTGTGTTTGGTAACTGCTATTTGTTGTAGAGTTTTTTGCTCACAATTTTTATACTGTTAACATTGTTGACAAGAATTCATAGAAATTTACAAATTTTTACAACTTCAAAGTTTTCAAAAAAATATAAATCATATGCTACATTTGAATAACTTCTAGAATTTAGAACAAGAATAAAAAGCCCATGTGGAACTGACCTGATGTAGGAGTTACAGGCACAGGGTACAGATTTGGAAAACCAGGTTCAATTTCTATCAAGCTACTGCATCAGTTGGTAAAAGTATGAATCCATATATCCTCTCTATGGATTAAATTGCAAGGTAGACTTGACTCTTAAGCCTTGGTTATGCAACTAATTCAGAAGACAATCTCTAAAATAACAATCTTTTTCTATTAATCCCGGCATTGTTTCCAGGTGTCATGAACTTCTTGTTACTAAACTTGAGCAATACCAGTTTGAGAGAGGTGTGACTGTTTCATAACCTTAGCTTCATTATAGACTGCATGAAGAAACCATTACAGGGTGTACCCATTGTCTCTGAAGACAAACAAAGCTTGTATAAAACATCTTCTAAAGAGTGGTGGTGCACTCTTTCGGCAATGACCTTCATTGTTTTTTCACATTTGGTCAACATTAACATATTTTCATCTTTTTTATAAGCAATTTGGAACAAAAATTTGTGGAAAACTTCTCGTTTTTAACTTATTTTTCAGGGTCAGATGCCACTCAAGGATAAAGATGAATGAAATTGATAATTGTCAATTGAAAAATAAAGAATATTCCTTGCCTCTTTGCCCGCCCAAGTCCTACGGAGCCTGGGCAACAAGTTCAAGCAAAGACGATATGTGGGGGCAACCCCACATATAAGACCATTGTTCTTGTAGCAATCAGTTATTGGTCAATGTAGGGGAAACCCTTCATACCAATTGTCACTATGCAGCTCCCCTACTCCCCGGGGAGCTGGTCCCCATTTCCCCAATCTCTCCACATTAAATAAACGGTCTTGTGCCCAATTTGCTCAGTGGGGAAGCAAATAAATACAAACTAAAGCAATGCCGGTTCATGAGAGATGGAGTTAGAGATTTCTTAACCTTTCCTTATGGGGGGGGGAGCATCGTCTCTTGAAACTAATTTGAGGTCAACAATATTATTCATAGTGTCTTGATTTTTAAGAGGAAGGACATGTTTTTCAAAGCTAGTGAATTCAATGTTTATTCTTTGTTTTTCTTTCAAATTCTTGTTATTCTTTCTTTAAAAGACGGCTAGCGTTTAATGAGAAATATGTGTGTGTGTGCTCTCGCGCTTTCTTTTTGTTAGACAATTTTTACAATGCATTTTCTGTGACTGACTTCACAGCTCTGTATACAAACAGGCAGAATAAAGGAAATGTTTTATAATTTTTGTACCACATGCATCACCTCCCCCAATTTTAATTTAGATATACCACACAAACTTTTATGCCATTTTTGTATCCACATATACATAAATAGCTCAATAATTAAAGTTATCTATGTATAGTAAAAGGCTTTATTCATACAAACATAGCATAGCTACACGTTTCAGAAAATTTCATTAAAAAAAAAAATATATCATGGTTATATATATATATATATATATATATATATATATATATATATATATATATATATATATATATATATCAGAAGTCTTTAAAAAAGCTTGACTTCCTCAGATCCAAAAAAAGGGGTCCGTTCTTTATGCCTTTATATTTATCTTTATATGAGAGAGAGGGGAGAGGGACAGACTAAGTTTTTAATCATTTTGATCTGGAAGGAGCCGTTTTAAAAATAGAATAATTAATAAAGAATAATATTTTTTGAAATATTAATCTTTTTATCATATAAAAACTAGCCTGGGTGCCCGGCGTTGCTCGGGTGTTTGGAAGTGTGTGTTAATCATAAAAAAAAAAAGTGGTAATAGGCAGGCAGGCTCGAACCTGTATTGCGAAGGAAGAAAAGAACATGAAACAAAAAGGTGACGTCTTTGCTGTTGCATCCATCGCTAAACCGGAAGTGATGTAAGTTTGAATTAAGGTTAGGCAATCGAAAAGAGGGGATGACTTTCAAAAACATCAGCGTAAAAAATGACCCCCTCCCTGTAGAGAAGTGCCCAGTTGAGGTTGAAGGAATTTATGTTTTTGGTCAATTTTTCGATACTTGTCATATGAAGGGTTGTGCTCCAAAATGATACTGATCTCATGAAAATCCGTTACCTCTGTTGAAAGTTTTAGGCAGACATACAAACATACATACACACATTTAAACAGATAGGTGAGGTTTATATTATAGATTAAATTTTTTTTTTTTTGGGGGGGGTGCATAATCACTGGAAAGGTTAATTAACCATACATTTGTGTATCTTATAGATATAAGTGTGATTTACTATAAACAAAACAACTGCCTGAAAAGTACAAGGAAAAATTTCAAGCAAAAATGTGGATGAAATTGTCAAAATTATATTATTTAGATGGATGGCTCAACAAGAATTTATTAACATTGGACTTAAAAACGACCATGTAGTTAACTGGGAAGCAGCCTTGTGATATTGTATTCCACAGATGAAAAGTTCTTGTAAAGTAATGCACCATTGCCATAGGTTGACCATCCCCTAAATATGCACAGTAAATATAACAATGCAAATGCAATTCATGACAATTATTTAAAAGTATTAATTTGAAAATTTTAGAAAATCAAATGTTATAAAATATTTTATTAAATGATTAAAATCTGGGGGGGGGGGGGTCTGAGACTTTTGGTGTAAGACACCTTTTTTTTAAAGAAGACTTTTTTTTTTTTTTTTTTTTTTTTATTAACTTTCCATTTTTCTGGGGGCATTAACCCTGAGTTAAGCTCATCGTGGATTGAGAAAAGAATACATCTAGTGTTATTGACGGTAATTGTCAGCCTTAAATCAATGTGCGTATTTGCATGGTTGGCGTGAATTTTAAATAGGAATTTGGCCACATTTTTGTTTTCAAAGATGTGGCCAAACTCTTATTTAAAAGTATTTTAAAAAGGATTTACTTAAATAAATGTATCTTCTTAAAATAAATGTTTTAAAAGTAAGAAAAAAAAACAACAATCAGAAAAGTAAATTTAAATTTTCTTGATTGGAGCAATTTACATTTTAGTTTTTTTTTTTTTCATAACCTACTTATGTTATCTTGTTTACTTTAAAATTAAAAAAAAAAAAAAAGTGAAAGGAAAGATATATATATATATATTTTTTTTTTGTGAGTACATTAATAGAATCACCACTCCCCCACCCAAAGAAATAAAACTTCTTTTTTTTTTTTTAGCTGATTACATGTGAACACTAAAAAGATTGTTTGCAAGAAAAAAAAATATTCTAGAATTTAAAGTGGAGGATCAGTTTCGTATATAAATTTAACATAAATCCACCCATATGTACATCATTCTATCGTTTTAGGGCAATTATTACATTTTTTGCCACTAACCATAACTTCAAGTAGTTGCCAGTTAGTTTGGGTTATGTTTAGGATGAGGTTGGAAAAGATGATTTATTTGGGAAAGTGAAATGCAGTTACATCATTGTAATTTAATTGAAAGCCTTCTTGTTATGATTGCCAATGCAGAAAGAGTTAAAAATCGGATACAAAACTAACTTAATGTCCTAAGACAATGCAAGATCCAAATTAGTGGGAATTAAATAGCTCCATCCAACAAAGTTCAAATAGCACAAAAAAAAAAAAAAAAAAAAAAAAAGGTATAATGTATATGATACCTGTGCATGGGTGAAGGTCACACTTGTGATAATGATGGATTATTGAAGACAAGATGGAAATAGTTCCAATGCCGCTGTCTTTGTCACCACCTTCTACATTGCTGCTAAAAGATCAACTGATAAGAAAATTAAATGTCGTTTGGGTATCCCTCGCGACTAATATTTACCAGCAATTATGATGGTGGTGAGGGAGGTACAGCAGAATGAGGGTGGTGGACGAGGATGACATCACTACTTCTAATAACCTACAGAGATTCTATTGACTATAATAATAAAATTATGTCCTACTCAATGGCAAAAATTGTGCCAACCCCCACAAAGAGGTACGGGGTGAAAAGCTGGCCATGAAAGAATTAAAAACACTAACAAGCCTTATTTGCTTGTGCTGTGACGCAGAAGAAATGGCATCGTGCAAGACATAATACGATAGAATGAAATGTCTGTAAATGTGGTCGTAACAGGGGATGAGGAGTCTGGAAGCCAAACGTTCAATTCAAACTCTTAAAATTTTAAAAGGTCTGATGACATGAAAAATAGTTTTCACACAATAATTCCTGTATTTGAATTAAAAAAAAAAAAAAAAAAAAAAAAAAAGAGTGTCTTTTAAGGCTCTATGAATTAATTTTTTGGGTTCTTGTCCAGAATTCCCCTTATATTATCAAACAAAATATTTTTTTTAAATCTGTATGTACATACCCATAACCAAACGAAAATATCATATTCCAAAAATCACATAAATTGATCAAGTACTTTTCTTTTTAAATAAGAAAATCAAATTTTATGAGTAACAGAAGAACAGCTGTATTGTCTGCTATTTTGAAAACAATCCAAAACAAATAAAAACAAAGATAACTCAATTCCAACTTGTAAGATTTATGTTGTAATGCCTTACGAATTCCTATAATTGGTTAAAAATAATTTTCTTTATAAAATTAAAACCACTTGATCAGTTTAAATCATTTTTAAAATATGATCTTTTCGTTTTGCCATGGACAGGTGAATCATGGATTTTTCTTTATTTCTGTTTTTTAATATAGGGTGAATTTTGGACAAGAACAATTTTTGTTAAAATCTTATTCAGTTAAAAACAACAAAAAGTAATACAGAATACCTACCCCAAAACCATTCTGTCATCATTAAGTAATATATTTTTGAAGTCTCCCTCAAAATCCCTACCAATCAAGCATACATCCGCAACAATCAGATCAACAAAATCTGGTCAGCTTAATCACGTTAGTCCTTTTCAGTGACGGAGTGAGATATAGTTTTGTTCAATCCTAGGATATATACCCTTTACTTTATCTTTGTTGGTTTATAGCCGATTACCTGAGGCGCTCATACTTTGAAATGCCAATGGGACTGTTTATGTTATTTTTGTGGGTCAGAGTGCACTGCATCAGATGTGCTGGCTTAACCTATCTCCAACTTCCAGCCTCGTATCGCATCATCTTGCAGCAAGAAGAAAGTAAATATTAACACCAGATACTACACCTTGATCCTAACCATAAGGCCGCTTAAAATAATGTTTTGAGTTCGTTTCATTATCATGAACCTTTCCTGGAATATGTATTTCAGTAATCACTCTTTCTCTCTCAAATATAATATATTTCATTAAATAAAATAGACGTTTTTTGTCTATTAATTCTGTTTTTGATCCTTTCCAACTTCTGAATAACGGTCTTCACTGCTGGCAGGAACTGGCTGATGTAATCGCCATATTTGTCATAAGTCAGAGTACTTTTCAATCATTCTAAATTCATCATCAGAGATAGATTAATTTAACTGGTCTTGAACAACATATATATATATATTATATTACTTGGAATTACGACAAATATGACAATTACATAAGCCAATTTCTGCGGGAAGTAAAGATGATTATTTAAAAATTGGAAAGGATCAAAAAGAATTAATAGACAAAAAAATGTCTATTTTATCTAATGAAATATGCTTAAGAGAAAAAAAAATGGTGCCTATATATATATATATATATATATATATATATATATATATATCACGTTGACACACACGCTCTCATTAGATCACTGAAGTTAAGCACTGATGAGCCTGATCAATAGGAGATGTGTAACTTTTGCACCAGGGCATAGAAATTTCCAGGTTAGTATCTGGGGGCGCATTAAAACCACTGGAAGAGATGTACCTTTAGTCTTTAAGACATGCATCTGGGAGAAGGGAAACTGATATAAAAACCTGAGGTCTATCTGCTGTCTTGTAGCAAACACTTGCACCCACTAAGGTTACCAGTGGTTCAAAAAAAAAATGGATGGTTCTACACAAAGCCTTCACCACTATAAACAAATCATCTGTGTGGATTTTGGGCAATTTAATTGCCTGAAACCCATACGTTCGAGCCCAATAGGAGAGTTCATACAGCATAATCACATTGACACACTAGTCCCCACTAGATCACTGAAATTAAGCAACATTGAGCTTGGTCAGTACCAGATGGGTGACTATTTTGGGAATACCAGGCGCTGTATGTGTAAGGGGAAATCAACACTTCTCTTTAAGAGTTACAAAAACCTAACATATATATGCGACTGGGGACCCGCATGTCACTTTCATGCTCCCATGAAACTTCCTCCTTTGATGGAAGTTGATTAAATCTACATTTGGGTTAGTGCCGCAGTTTCATTTTTTCATTTCAATCAGAGCACTAGTAGGTATTACAATGCGTTGAGAGTTTAAAATGTGCGAAAATGTGTAACTCACTTGATTTGGGGTTATTTTGATAAAAAATGTAATATTTTCTCATATGTCATTAATATTTTTTATCCCCAGGTTAAAGTCCAACTACTATTTACAATGACGGCGGATTTATTTTTTTAATATTGTTTATCAACTTAATGGTATTGTGTCTATATGCATATAAATGCGGCCCCATTTTACTTGAAGAAAAGGGAACACTCATCGGTATAGTGGGCTTAATAGAAGTTGTCTTTCACAAAAAAAATATCCAAGTTGAAAATTTCAGTGAATTACATTGTTGTCATACTATTTTTTTTCTTTCTTTGAAGATTGTAATGCTGGGTATGGTGCAGCCAAACCAGCTGCCAACATTCCCCTGCTTTTTATTGAAACCAACCGAGAGCTCTTTTTAGTATCCTCACTGTTCCCTTAAGTGCAATTGTTTGGATTTCTCTTGCACTTGGTTCACCAGGAATATTAGTAAGGTAGGACTTCAGGTTCTTTTTCATAAGCCCTGTAACACCCAGTATAATAACTGGTATGATTGATATCTTGCTAAGATTCCATTTTTTTTTTTTTTTTTTTTTTTTTTTTAATTACATTTTCACCCCAAACAAGGCAAATTGCCACTTTGGTGTAGGGGGCTACTATCAGGGGCAACAACTACTGGGGTACTATGTAGGGATTTGGGCAGCAAGGTGTCGGTTCACGTTACACTTGAACTTCTGCACGTCAGTACTGTTGGGGAAGCAGGGACCTGGAATGGAATTCCAGAGTCTTGCGGTTCTGGGGAAGAAACTATTGGAGTAAAAAGATCTTTTACATCTAGGGATCTCTACAGTGTGGGGGTGGGATCTCTAGTAGCCTGTCGGGTTTGTCGAGGGTGCTCGCGTCGTGGGGGCACAAGTGATTGCAGTTCGTCAGAGCATTCACCACTAAAATACTTGTAGAAAAGGCAGAGGGATGCAACATTTCGTCGATGGGACAGAGGCTGAAGCTTAGATGCCAGTTCAGGGCCTATCAGGTTTGCGACTCTCTTTTGAACCTTGTCAAGGAGCGAGAGACTAGTAGCAGATGCACCAGCCCAGATGTGGCAGCAATACTCCATACATGGGCGAATGGTGGCCTTATAGAGGTACAGGATACTTTCGGGTGTTAGTAGTTTTCTAGCACGGTAGAGAGAGCCTACCTTTCTTGCAGTGGCCCTGGCAATGCCTTCAATGTAATTGTTCCAACTCATGTTTCCTGTGAACGTTAGGCCAAGGAGTTTGAAAGATGGACTCTCAGATAAAGAGTCGTTGGCCATTGCTATGGGTGGTAGAGAGGGTTTCTTGTAATTATTGAATGAAACTAGTTTAGTCTTGGCAGCATTGAACGCGACCAACCACTTTTGTCCCCATTCCACTACAGATTGGAGGTCTTCCTCTAGTGTTTCTGCCATTTCTTTAGAAATGTGTTCCTTCGTCTTCCTGTCGTGTCTGCCATAGAGTGTAGTGTCATCAGCATATATACCCATCTCAGAGGCAATGTTGTCGGGGAGGTCATTTATGAATATCAGGAACAATAGAGGTCCAAGGATAGAACCCTGGGGCACTCCCGCATTTATATCATATTGTTTAGATGTGCGACCGTCGAGGACTACCTGGATTTTTCTCTTATCTAAGAAGGATTTAATTATGTTAAGTATTCTACCAGTGATACCGTATGATCTGATTTTACTGAGGAGACCCTCATGCCATACCCTGTCAAAAGCCTTTCTTTTCATATCATACATGAAAACTTGATATTGCGTTTTTGTATGTTTTTACATGTCCAAATCTGAGTTTTCTTTATTGATTTGCTATATAAAAAAGCTGTAGCTTGATATCTATTGTGCTATGAATTTTAAACATTCAATGCGTCATTTGATTAAATGAATCTTATACAAACAAAGTTACACTAGCGTCATTTTTGCATATTTTTTCGAAAATTAATTTCGAAAATACACTGACTTGATTTAATAATTATTGCTTCCATTATAATTTCATTACTCATAAGATGACATTTGTCGAAAAAAAAAAAAATTTTTTTTTCTTGTTCAAAGTCTGCATTTTTAGTTATATATTGTGAAATGTTGGGGTTCCAAGCATTGGTTTATGATTAATATTACTAAGATTCAATGTGTTAGCTGTTGAAACGAATCTTATATTAAGTCAAAACTACACTTCCATGTTATCATTTTTTTTAAAATAGGAAATGTTATCTTGCCTAATGCTTATGCTGGTTTAATCTAAATTATTGCTTTCATACGTGATTAATTTTTTATGTACACAAAAAATGCATTACATTTGCAAAGAATTTTTTCACTTATTTAAAGTCTGCATTTTAGTTATACATTGTGAACCATGAAGGCAAATATTCAAATTTCCAATAAACTTTAAACAGTCTTAATTCAGTGGCTTATTGAGCTACCAAAATAAATTTAGTATCAGGATCCATGTTTTACAAAGATTTGTATATGCCCATCAAAAGTTTTTAGATATAATGAAAACAAAATCTTTGGTTTGGGGTACATACTTAAAGTGTCTTCTTAGCAGTTAAAGAGTACTTTATGGAACCAACATGAAAAGCATAAACCTTTTTCTTTTTTTTTGTAACTAAGGATTATTTTCATGACTTTGTCTAAAATTATTTTCTACTTAATTGTTGATTCCTAATATCTAACAAAATGAAAAGTACAAAACTTATATCTGAGTCCACATTAGCAACCACTACATTACCAACACTTAACCTAGGCTTTTGAGAAGTTTAAAAATTTTTGCTTTTAAATCCTGACTAATGACTTCAAATTCGAACAAACAAGTCACAAAAGAAAACCAATATTTTAAATATCATGTCACAAAAAAACAAAAAAAAAAGTACAAGAACATGACCAGCCTGCCTTTCTCTATTTCAAAAACAACTGGAACTGTAATGATTGCCAAAGAAAATTTTTCCACATGAAATTGTTTTCTCAGAAAATAATCACCACATTTTTTAAGACATCATTGGCAAGAGGCAAAGTAGTTTTGCTGTGCATAGAAAAGCAGATTCAATTACATTGGGTGAAAATCATGATAAAAAAATAGCATAAGAAAATAACGTTTTCGTTTTTATTAGTTAAAAAATGTAGACAGAAGTTTGATTGGGATATTTTTAGTGGTCAATCTATAAATTAACTTCATTTTCAACATGTCTATCCCTAAAACACGCTCTGTGTGTGTAGGCGGCCTAGCCTGGCAGGAAGTAGGTGCTTGTCTAGCCACACTGATAAGCTGTGATACAGCGAAATAGTAATGTATGTGGATAACTATACATACATATATATATACAATTCCCATAAACTATTGGCCTTGATGGAGGGGAGACTAAAACTTGCTGCTATGATTTGAAATAACAGCAAGGGAAGACTTGATTCCAAATATTTCTCATGTTATATTTCCCTTTTGGAAATAGGGTACGATTATGAATATCTTCAGTATCAAATAATCCTTATACACTATGAAATTTACTTTACGTATGAAAACCAAAGAGGGAAAATATAACATATGAGAAATATTTGGAATCAAGTCTCCCCTTGCTGTTATTTTAGATCATGTGAAAAACATAGCAGCAAGTTTTAGTCTCCCCTTCATCAAAGCCAGAGGTTTTGAGGAAATATCAGATACTTGAAGGCTTTGCCGGGCATAAAATACACTTCAATATGATATTTTGATTTGTCCAGATTTTGTATATATTATTATAGAGTTGCGATTTCAAAAGTAAAAAAAAAAAGTATTTGAATGCCATCAGCTAGAATCGAAACTGAAACTGTAGCATTCAAAGCTGGTGACGTTACCACTGTACCAACGTGACACGCATATAAACCGATTAAAAATTAAAAATAAAGATGAATGTACAAAATGTGTAACGATTTTTTATTTTTTTTCAATTTTGACCCATTTTTGACCCATTAAAACAATTTTAACTGGCTAAAGACCAATAAAAAATGGTCTGCAAAAAATCAAATCATTTGAAACCCCTAACGCCGCTTTGCAACTTAGTTTCAGGAGATAATTTAAAAATATGGAAACAGACAGACATATAGCCGTTTATATACTAGATTTTGTAATTCATATGCAAAAATAGGAAAACAAATGACCATGATTGAAACATTTTATGGCTGTAAAAATGTGCCAAAAATAGGCTCTGGATTATGGATGATCCCCTTGATGTGTGATTTTAAGGGCAAATGTCACATGGCCCATCACACAATTTAGATCATTTCCTTTCCAACTAGTATTTATTTGTTACATTCTGATCAATGGTTGCTGAGTTTTGGAACTTATAAAACTGCCCCCCCCCCCAAAAAAAAGGTGATATATATATATACGCACACACACAATGGTAGGCAAATTGAAATGCTCATCTCTTTGGTTTTTATGGGACAAAACTATATGAAACTTTGCAGGCTTTTTGGAGATTATAATACTATTCTATGGTTAAAATGTTATGACAATTGGTAAAAACAGAACCTCTATTTTCAAACCAATAAAATATGCCTACATTTGTGTATATATATATATATATATATATATATAGTGTCCTGACAGGCCAGCTTCAGTTTTGTAACTTCGGTTGTCTACTCTGTAACCTAACCAAGCCACTAATATATATATATATATATATATATATATATATATGCATGCAGGGTGACCCCCAAAAAACGGGCCCAACTCTAATTAGGCCCTATTTCTTAGTGTTTTGTTCGAATTAAATGAAACTTTGGTCACAACTAGTTTATTATATTCAAAACATCACATCAAAACATTAGGATCTTTGGCTTTTTTTTCTCCGTTCTACAGCATATGTTCTAGATGGCCTCCATTTAGGTTTTGTTTTGGTTTTTTTTGGGGTTTTTTTTTGGGGGGGGGGGACACCTGTATATGCATACACTAGTATTTATTAATTTAAAAATACATAGAAATAAGGTTTCAAAACAATGTTTTTCAAAGCTAGATTAAAGCAAAAGGATACAAGTTCTTTTGCTCTCTTGGTTCATTCAGAGTAAACTAAGCTTTCGACATAAAATATCTAAAACACACACAACACGCGTCTAGTAGAATATATTCAAGCAAGTGTATGTTATATTCATAGACTGTTTCATTGTATCACAGCTCTCAAATGTGGCTAGACAAACAAGTGTCTTAAGCTGGGGGTCAAACCCTTGCTGTTTTAAACATTTGATCATCAGGCAAGAACCATTAGTAAGTGAAATATACATGTTTATATAAATATTTACAACTACTGAAGAGTATTCGATTTGTGTTTACAAAGAGCTTTGCATTATCACTAATGGCAGTTAGTAATATCACTTACCACTTTTTGAAATCCCAGGAATCAGAGTCAGAATTTTTAGAATCCTAGATACCTTCTGATTCTGCAATCCTAGTTATATTATATTTAGCTCTTTTCTTAAATTGTGATTTTCTTTATCTTTTCTTCATTTTGACCTGTATGTATATATGGTGCATTGTATTGCAGTTATCTTTGTTTAACATGTATCTGCTATTAATAACTATTTCAGATTGTGCATCACTGAAAATACAAAAATAATTTTTTTTTTAAGAGGAGACAAAGAAAAGAAAAGCACAAACAAGGGTCACATTATAATTCTAGACAGTTCATTTCACCTTCAAAGCTGAAAGATAACATGCTCAGAAGGTGGGCAAGTAAAGAGATGTAAACATACAAGTGACCAGTTTCATTGAACGAGATTGAAAGTAAGGTAACTGAAGCTACAAACAAACAGGTTACTGTTTCGGAAATCGTACACATGCAAAGAAAAATGGCTAAAGTGTTAGCCGTTGGGCTAAGCGCAGTTCATCTTAAACTCGACTTTCAACTCCACAAACCACCCCCTCCCAAATTTCCCACTATGGACACTTGATCTAATCATAATCCATTACCATATCCTGGATATCATTATTATTATTTTTTAACACCTTCAAAGCATATAGATCTGATCTTATTTTTATTATAGCAATAAAAAAAGTGCTTTGCTGAGCTACCCCCCCACCTTCTCATCAAACTCTACAACTTGCCAAATCTTGCTTTCCCTGGTAGCTGCAAGATTGCCTTTGAAATAACTGTAACTGATCCACAAAATTATCGCCCCCCCCCCATAAGTCTCCTTCCTTTCTTCACTAAAATCTTTGAATTATTAATCAATCTTACCTCAAAAATACTAAACTTTTCTATGACCAACAGTATAGATTTAGGCAATCACGTTGCGAGCCTATCCTTGTTTTATCGTTATTTCTATGGCAGGTGCTCGTCTGAACTCCAATCTCTGGTCCCCCCTCGCCAATCTTTCACGAAAAACACCCGTCTAGCTGAATCCACTGTGAAAAATTTCCCCCACTCTATATCTGTGCCTAAATCAAAATGCGGATTTCATGAACAAAGCTTCTTTCTTAGAACTGCACGCCTGTGGAACTCTGTTCCGTCTGCCTGCTTCCCACTGGACTACAACTTGGATGTCTTCAAGTCTAATGTTAACAAATTCCTAATGAACCACCCCCTTAAGTAAACACTTCATCAAATCTCCACACTAACGTAATGTACTTGCAATAACCCTTATCCCTGAGTGGCTTCCGGGCCTTGATAAGTGGTGATCACTGTGTAAAAAAAAAAAAAAAAAAAAAAAATGCAGATATCTCAATAGTCATCTTTGAAAGCATATACCATTGAATAAGGCAGGTTAAGCTAGGATGCTAATGCTTGATATAGTATGATATTACTTGACAGATATTTAATCTAATCAGATCCTTCTTAACTAAAAGATTCAGGTCATCCTAAATGGTCGGACATCTAAACAGCAATACAGAGCACACATTTGCAAGAGGTGTATGGATTTTCCTCACATTAAATAGAAACCTATGTCAACCTATGTCTAACTTTGTCCTCATGAGAAGGCAAGTAAATCGAGACTATTTTATGTCTTTGTCCCACTCTACAATGTGCTCGGTGATGAAAAAAAAAATTTTTGATGTTAAGTAGATAGATCTAAAACTATTATTTTTCCAAAATTTAGACTAACTGAATCAACGCATACACAAAAAAAAAAAAAAAAAAAGCTAAAAATTTACTTTTTAAAGCTGTTTGAAAGTGAATATTACAGCTAGAAATTATACCTTAGAATTTTAAAAGGTATTTTTTAAAAATATGAAATCAATCATTTATAAACATTGATAACTCTATACTACTATAGATGTAGAAGACACAAAGGCATAATTAATTTTTTTTTTAAATATATGCAAACATTTTACTAATATAGGGATTCTCTATCCAGACTTATCTGTTTTCCCTTCAATAAGTTTGTCTGGCTGTACTTATGCTAAGTCTCCAGTGATCACGATTACGAGGATTGACTGTTCTTTTGCCATTGTTTATAGTCTTGCCTGATGGTTTCTTTCTATATTTTCATAGGGTGCCTTGCTTTTCTTTTTTTTTTTTTTTTTTTTGCTAACCAGTCTTTGGTCTCTGCAAGTGTTGACATACCCATTGCTTCTTTAAACATGCCCAAACCAACGAAAATGATCTGCCCATATCAGGACATCAAGTTTTTAAACGTCCAATTTTTCAAGTAGATTGTCCGACCTAATGTCTTGGATTCAATCTGGCTTTACATATACATCTAATCATGACCCCATCATTTCTCTGGAGTCTAGCAAGTGAGGACCCAACACTCACTGCCATACAATATAACGCTTTTTACACAGCTATCATAGATCTTACTCCTTGTAATAATTGGGATGGCTCAAGGATATGAGGAGAATTCCAAAAGTAATGCCTCCTAATATTTTTTTTTATTCTGCCGGGATCGCAAATTGCACTGTGATGATGACTGAACTTATACATTCATAACCTCAAAGTTTCATCTCTTTGTTATAGATATTGACAGTATGAGACTAAGAAACAACCCCTGTTATGGACGTGTGTCAGGAACAGAGATTATTATTGAATTTCTGGCATGGATAATGGTGGTGACTATGTAGAAAAATAAATTCTCAAGCATAAAAAGGTCACTCATTTTAATGGTACCACTCTAATCTTTATAGCTCTAACTTTTTGAATTAAAAAAAAAAAAAAATAGGAGCCTTTATTTTGGAGCGACCTTAATAAAACTGCTCTAGCTATGTAAAAATCATAAGTATTTAAGATTTTTTTTTCAAAGAAAGAAGAGTTAAACCTTATCAACACCGGCTCCATACTTTATTTTAAAGAGATTTGCAAGCACGAGGATTATCCATTTGTGCTAGTCTTACATATCTTCTTGACTCTCATGCTATCTCGCTCATATTCCATTGAATAGGTCTTCATGTGCACTGTATCCTCTGCTAGTTGCTTGATGTAAGTTCTATGACACACACCGAGATCAATTGTTTCTAAAAATTTAGCGATTTTAGAATATTGACGAACATTTGTCAGAATTTGACAGTGAAGTCTACCATCAATGATCATGAAATAACCAATTTTTCGAAAAATGTTTATAAAATTGAATTTTTGCAAAAAAAAAAAAAAAAAAATGCTTTTATTATCTACAGAATTAAATGATGACTCCAACAAGCACTCAACCAATGTTATGCAATGATTTTTTTATCCAAGATATGAATTTTATACCCCATTATCGGCTACTAGCACAGCTACCTGGCACTGTCCAGAGTAAAAGTAACCTATTTACTTCTATCTCTCCACCTCTCTCTATCCCCCCCCATTCTCCTCTTTCGCCTAGCCCATTTCACCCTAGTTGGACATAGACAAACTCTTCTTTATATAATACATTTAAGTAATTAATCATTTTCTATCCAAATTAGTTAAAATGGTTGGACCCCCACCTTGCTGATAAAACCTGGTCCAGTTAACCCCCAGAGAATGGATTTTATTTTTTTAATTTTAGATATTATCCATCCAGGTTAACATCAATCAAAATTAAGAATATATCAAGTTCGTTGGTGTTTGTTTTGTCATTTTTAGCATTAGCCAGACGTAACTCTTTCCAACATAACTTGTAATCTTGCAATTTACAACAATTTCTCTACTTACAAGTGACTTTCAGAAAAGCTAGAAAAAAAACTGGAGCAAAAAAAATTAAATTTACAAAATATAGACTGTATTCTCAATCTTCGTTGTTAGCAGGTTCTGAACATTTTGGCCATTGTATTCTCTGGCCTTCTTCAAATACCTTTTTTTGTAACTTTCAGTAGCAATCCATAAAGGAGTTGCAGAAAGGGACACCTTACATATACAAGCCGCAATGGTTGACGATTCATGCACTGTGTGTGGTGATGATGATGTGGATCAACAATTCACATTGTAGTCACAAGAGATGTGCAAGAGGGATGCTGACAATCCATTAATCCAGATGGAAGGTGTGAGGGTAGGTTGATAATCTGTAAGGGTGAGTCAACAAATCGCGTGGGAGTCGCCGTGGAGGGTCGACAAGTCGCGTGGGAGTCGCCGTGGAGAGTCGACAAGTCGCGTGGGAGTTGCAGTGGAGTGAAGACAAAAGAATTTGTGCAAGAGTTGGATATTAAGGGAATGACAATTTGAGCACAAGTAATGGGGAGGGATTTGTGTAGAGTGCGCAGGGTCGGTCAACAATTTGTGTACGAGCCAAAGTTATTCTTTAGTTTGTTTTTTTTTTAATATGATTTTCTTTCTGCTAACTTTATACTTGGTTGTTATTGACAATAGTTTAAACATGCTAACATAATTTTTCATTTCATTAAAAAAAAATATGAAAACAAAAAAGTCAGAGTAAAGTGAGAATAAAATAAAAATACGAGCGTGTTGATCAGTTATAAAGAGTAAGAGTTGAATAAGGAAGAAAAACTGTCAAGTCATGTCAAAGGATGCCCTTTGATAAGGTCAAAAGTTTATTATCAATAAGCAGCGAGGTGCTGATAATTGCCGGGGTCTTAAGATAGAATGTGTTGAGAAAAGAAATTAGGGCTCACGAGTACAAACAGTGAGTAGAAGGCTTTAATGATATTTTAAACTGAATGCTCTTTAATAGACATTTTCACATGATGAACACTTGCGGCTCCTACACAAATTGTCGACCTCGTAACTCCTACACAAATTTTTAGATAATCTGATCACAAAATTAACGGTTGAGGTCTTATTCACATCATTCTTAGTTGGACTAGTGTTCGCACCCTTGCCATTTTTTTGCTCAACAATATTTTAACAGATGTACAGTCCTTATAAGGATGTATTTTCCATTACCGAGTTCTTTCTTTTTTTGTAATGGAGAAAATTGTCAGTTCATATTCTACATCTGATGAGCTGCAGCCAATGACACGATCCTAACTGCAGCACATCGGATGGAGGAAAATTGCAGATGTTACTCTTTAAGCTTTCATTAGAAAGTATGTTGCATAGTGACACCTCAACTGGTATGGCCACATCACCTATCACATCAGCCATCCAAAATGCTCCAAAATGTATCCTACATTATAGTTGATTACTCAAAGCCACGTCGTAAGCTGCTTAAAACGTCGAGAGGATCAGTTTATAGTGATGTAATTTTGGTAGGAATAACGCGAAATGGCACC
Organism: Euprymna scolopes; assembly: GCF_053919585.1. NCBI lineage: Eukaryota > Metazoa > Mollusca > Cephalopoda > Sepiida > Sepiolidae > Euprymna > Euprymna scolopes. Next base: position 32,515,422 of record NC_136520.1, read on the forward strand.
GACAAAAAAATTTGGAAGTTATTCACAAAACGTCTAACATCAAGATAAAAAAATGAAAATAATACTAATAAAAAATTCAGTAGTGTTGTTGATCATGCATTGTATAAACTGATATATATATATATATTTTACTAATGCTTTCATTATAAAAGTAAAGTTTTCTTTATTATATTAAACATTATCGCCAATTTATATCTAGGATTTTTTCTGTCCAACTTTGGATCGAATTAAATACAAACCTGAAATATTTAAATTTTCAAATGGGAGGTTGTGTTTATTTTATGCTTCTTGAAAACCATTTAAAATATTTCAAAGAAACTGAAAATTATGGAATATTTATTAATAAAATTTTGCAAAACTCAGAAGTATCTTTTAACTCCCTTTTTACAAAACTAAATATAGTCCACACCATTATGCCCAGCGCATGTATTCAAATGATCATAATAATCAGTTTATTCGTTTAAGAGTAAATCTTGTACAAACATTATATATATATATATATATATATATATATATATATATATATATATATATATATATATATATATAAGGCTTGTCTAAAAAGTATCCGATTTTAGGCTAAAAAAAATATTTCACACACCTGACAGGGTTTGGGGACCCTACTAAACCTCTTCAAAGTAGGCCCCTTGTGCTTGCACACACTTAGCCCACCGATTCTTACACTGCTAGAAACACCTCTGGAAGTCAAACAAATGGAATTCCATGTTTGGCAAAGAAATATTGGATCAAATGGGATGAATGTGCGGGCACATTGTCATTGTGCAGTTGCCAAATTTTCGCCGAACTGCATCACAGAAACGCCGGAGAACATCTTGATATATTACTCCTTTGTAAGTTCTTGTCCTTTTGGTGTGTATTCATGATGCACAATTCCACAGATATCAAAAAGACAGTCAGCATCACCTTGATTTTGCTTCACTCCTGTTGTGGTTTTTTGGCCTTGGAGATTTGGGATGCTTCCATTGCGACAATTGTCTTTTGTTTTTGGGTCGTACCCATACATTCATAACTCATCTCCACTTATGACGACTTCTGGTGGTTTCCAAAATTGAAGACGCCACTGGAAAGATCCAGTTTTGAGAGTAGAGAAGAGATAATGCAAAACCCGACGGCGGAGATGAACACCATTCCAAAAGAAGATTTCTACAGGTGTTTCTAGAAGTGGAACAATCGGTGGGCTAAGGGTATGCAAGAACAAGGAGCCTACTTTGAAGGGGATTAGAGTCCAAACCCTGTCAGGTATGTGAAATATTTTTTCTGGCCTAAGGTCAGATACTTTTTAGACAGGCCTCGTATATCTATATAATTATAAAACTCAAATGACCTTGTAACGGGTGTTTACGACTTTCAGTTGCGCATGCGTACATAAACAAATAATCAACACTACAATAAAACGTATTGTTTTAATGTGTACGTTTTCAGCATCCCAATTGTTTTTGTTTTTTTTTGCATTTAAATTATCCAAATAAACAATTGTTAATACTTTCTGCATTTTTTTTTTACATTGTTCATTTCCGTATTACGTTTAAGTTATTTTAACGCAATTTTCTTACAAATAAATCTACTTTAACCCGTTGACAACAATAAGAGCATCTTACAACGGCGATTTACCCGCCTTCCTTTTTTTATTTTTTTTTTATTTATTTATTCTCTATTTTTTAATACACCTTTCTTAAAAGAACGTTCATACATTTCCTTCTACACTACCAACATAAATAGCCTCAAAAATGTTTTTTTTAATTTGCGTTACAAATAAATAATCAACACAATAAAACGTATTGTTTTACTGTATATGTTTTCAGCATCCCAATTGTTTTCTTTTCCGCGTTTAAATTAAAAGATATATTAAAATTTGAATTTAACATCAAGTATTATGGTATCTGTTCAGTACACATTTACCTATAAGTATGGCAAACCCACTTATAATTCAATAGCTGTAAGTTTTTTTTTTCCAAAATAAACAATTATAAACAGAACGACTCCTAGAAATCTATCTATATTCTTTTTTCATTTTAATATACTTTCATAGAAATGTTTCTGTTACGTCACAAAAAACTATTTTCTTTACGTCACAAGTGTCACGCTCATACATTAATTCCATAGCTAATATAACATACTGACACAACGAGTCACGGTTAGTCTAATATATATATATACAGAGAGAGAGAGAGAGAGAGAGAGATTTGTATGTACAAGATTTACTCTTAAACGAATTAACTCTTAATATATATATATATATACACACACACACAAAACAAATCTAGGCCACTAAAGTGGGTGTATATAAGAGTTATTTTTGGCTTTCCCATTTTAAAACAAAGAAAAAACTTTGTATTAAAAGGCCAGGTGAACATCTTGTATGTATTAAGAGGCAAAGAGAAAAACAGATAGGAACATGTGATAAAACCGAGTTACAAAACGGCAAGGAAGCAATGGTCAAATCTTATAAGGAGATAAGTATTAATACTTACGAAAATACTAAATATAATCTGAGTTTACACAAAACAACTACTGTTGTTTTGAAGCACATGAAGACACTTCAACTCTAAGCAAGATTATTATACAAGAGAAAGAAAATATACAAAGAGCGGTTTTTGCAAGATTTTTTTTCAAAACTGAAGTTATGAATAATAAACTTTTTACCCTGTTAAAAACTGGCAAAAGCTATACCACGTTGACAGAGTGCTTTATGCCAAATTGATGGTTGAATATGGTTAAATTTGTGATCATTTTTACATGAAATAATAATCTCTTAACTGTGCATCGAATGTATACCATAATACTTAGTTTGATGCACCATATAACAAAAGTCCATTAAAAAATTTCACTCAGATCGGCTAAGTAGTTTCTGAAAAGAAAATGGAACAGTCAAAGAGAAATATAATATAAATTTTATTGTGTGAATGAGATGGGTGTTGACAAATTCTAAAGAAGCATGTTTAAAAATACATATATATATATATATATATATATATATATATATATATATACAATAAAAAAAACTAAACAGTAAATTGTCTATGGCATCATAGCGTTAGGGCGCTGGACTGAAATACATAATGTCTGGGGTTCGAATCCCAGCAACAGTCAAGCTATGCTGAAGTGGAGTAGGGCTTCGAAACACGCGTGTCCGTAGATTACGGTCTTTAAAAATAATAAATAAATTAAAAAAAAAATACGTCCAAATAAAAAATGGGTGACTTTCTAAGAAAAACACCGGATCTCCGAGGCGGAGACGTTAACCATAATATTGTTTTAAAAAATCAACCAACCAAAACTATATATACACACACACACACACACACACACACACACACACAGATATATATAAAATTTTAATTGATACTCTACATTTGTATGATCTTCCCTCTATACCATTAGTTCCATGTACAAACAGGAAACTCAGTCCGCAGGGCAAAAGCTATCACTATACTGGCTTACAGTATGAAAATAATGACCAAAGAATTGTTACATTTAGTATCTTCAGCCCTGCGGGTTGTGTTTCTTTGAAACAGAAGATATCAATGGAATATCATATGGCATCAAAATTTCAAAAATATGCATGCTCTTACAAAAGTAATAGAGCACCATTTATTTTCTCTTCTACAATACGAAATTACACTGTTTGTTGGTTATGTTGAGGGGAAAGAAACTTCTCAATAGCATGCTCGATTATTCTGAGCACAATATTAATTTACGAATTTTATGAAGTTCACATCTCATGGCATTAAATGGTTACGCAAATAAACTAGAGCCTGATGAAAAAAAAATTCAAAAATAAATAAAACAGGCTTAAGTCCGTTTCACATCTTGTCAGTTATCTCCCTAAAAAAAAAAAAAAAAAGAAAAGAAACAACAGAAATGGTGAAAATATTCCGTCTGTTACCGTTCAGCATCTTTTTATAAAATTTATATTTTGTACTATTGCTGGGAGAACAAGTGTATTAAAAACATAAAAATAAAGAAATTATAAAATTATACACAAATACTTATGGATATCCATAATATAAATCTCACCTGTTTGTTTAAGTGTATGTATGCATGTTTGCCTAAAACTTTCGACAGAAGCGACAGATTTTCACAAGATTGGTAGCATTTTGAAGCTCGACCTTTCGAACGACAAATATAAAAAAATTGGCCAAAAACATTAGTTCCTTCACCCTCAACTGGGCCTTTTCTACAGGGAGGGGTCGCTTTTTTTTTGCCAATATTTTCAAAAGTCATCACCTCTTTTCGATTGTCTAGCCTTAATTTAAACATACATCACTTCCGGTTTGGTGATGGGTGCGACAGCTAACATGTCACTTTTTTTTTCACTTTCTTTTCCTCCTTCGCAGTATGGGTTCGAGCCTGCCTGCCTACTACCACTTTTTTTTTTTTTTGCGCTCGCAATTTTCCCTTTTTTTTTCTTTTTTTTGCTCAACCAACACCACACACCTCCTTTTTTGTTTCCCACCTTCGTGTCACAGGTTCGAGCCTGCCTGCCTGCCACAAGTTTTTTTTTTTGTTGCTCAACACACACCTGCAACGACGGGCACCCAGGTTAATTTACAATAAAGCTTCAAAAGTGAAGATTCATCTAAGTATGGTCACATACATTTTGAAATCTCTATTATTCAAAGTTAGCACAAAGTAAAAGCAATAAATCCTTTTCTGTGGTCAACTCCAAACATGGAGATGCTTTTCGTCAGAAAATTAAAAACAAAAATACATACTGAGCAAAAGGCAACAGAGCTAAATTGATTGGATCAAGAAAAAGATTAGCTGTCTTTACCTTGTGCCAACCTTGAATAAAAGAAGTTTTGAAACATGTGTAAACATATTCACACGAATCTTTACTTCTGTAACTTGATTCAAATGTCTTTGTAATTCCATAAACTCTTGGCTATTGAGCTCTACTTCATCAAATAAGATATTGAGTTTTCTCTTATTTGCTGGTTGGAACAAAATTTGAATAGATAGCTATAAATGGGTGTTTCTAAGCAAGTTTCAATTTCATTGAAACTACTGGTCACCATTGATTTTCTCCCAACTTAGATCTATATAAGCTCTATAACCAATATTCAACCTCTTCCCCATATCTATCTATCGATCTACCTATATCTTATTTCATGTATACACTTATATTATAAGGAGATATAATATATTGTGTATCTTGATATTTACTTCAGTGCTCAATCTGTTTAGTAGAGCTAGGTAGTAAATTTTAAAAATGTATTTATGATAATTAAAATACAGAGGCATCTACATTCCATCCCCATAGAAAATTGTTAGGATGTCTATGTATATCTATTACATAAAAAAAAGCTGTTAGTTGTAATTTATACATTTTTTTTTTCAAATATATATTTAACATAAGCAACAAAAAAAAAGAAAAAAACAACTTAGGCCATCCACAGAGAAACAGCCCCATTGCTAACAATACAAAAACATTCTTTTCTTCCACATATCTACTGATAGCGATACTACTCTAACACTAATATACAGCCTCAAGAGGGTTTAAAATCACAAGAATACTAACTAAATCCAAAAATATTGCAAGTATTATAAGCTGACTTTCTACTCTCTCTAATATATGGAAAGAAAACTAAAACTTGCTATGGTTTCAAATGTGAAATAACAGCAAGGGGAGACTTGATTCCAAATATTTCTCATGTTATATCTCCCCTCTTTTGGAAATAGGGTACGATTATGAATATCTCCAGTATCAAATAATCCTTATACACTGTGAAATTTACTTTATGTATGAAAATCAAAGGGAGATATAACATATGAGAAATATTTGGAATCAAGTCTCCCCTTGCTGTTATTTCAGATCATTTGAAACCATAGCAACAATTTTAGTCTTCCCTCCATCAAGGCCAGAGGTTTAAGGAAATATCAGATGGTTTGTAATTCATATGCAAAACTAGGAAACAAATGACTATGATTCAAACATTTTATGGCGGTAATAAAGTGCCAAAAATAGGCTTTGAATGAGGATGATCCCCTTAATGTGCAACCTTAAGGGCAAATGTCACATAGTTCACTACACAATTCAGGTCATTAGCTTTCCAACAAACCTTCATTTGTTAAATTCTGATCAATAGTAACTGAGATTTCGAACTTATAAAAATGCCTATATTCCTTTATTTTCTTTTAAAATTGATGAGTTCCTATTCTTCTGATGAGTAAGGGCAGAATAAATTAAAAAATTGACATAATAATTACATGAATAATTCTGTGCTACGAAACAGGTGCTTTCAAGAATTGAACATTTTAACATGCTTTTTTTTCTTTTTTTTTTTTTACATAGGCATCACCACTTATCAAGGCCAAGAGGCCACTCAAGGATAAGGGTTAATTTTAAAGAAATAAACAATAAGATGGACAACATCTTGAAATTTGGAATATATACCTCTTTATATATATATATATATATATATATATATATATATATATATATATATATATATATAGAAATGATATTTGCTTACAATTTTCAACTGCTCGTTTTATGCATACTTTTGTTTTTGTGCAGTCTTGCTTACATTCACATGATTCAAGTTACAAATATGCGAGAAACAGAATTTAATTAATAAAAACTTGCTATATTACTTATAGCTAATTGTGTATTATTTTCAAGGTGTGCTAACAAACACATCACGCCTAAAATAAAATGCATCTTACCTGAGGATACCCAGGTATATAAATCCCAAATGTAAAAAAGAATTCACAAAAAAAAAAAAAAAAAAATCCAATGTAAATTTTTTTTTTTAAAATCCAATGTAAAAATAAATAATCCAGTTAGATGACGCCAAGTATCCAAGCGATAAGAAAAGTTGATATGAACAAAACGAAACGTGACTATCTTTAATACATAACACACTTTACTGTTAAAAACTGACTCACATTGAAATGTGTGACGACAGAGATGAAATTGTTTCAGTCGGTTTGACCTCTCGGGTCAAGAAGAGAGAGAGAAAAAAAAGAAATGCCAGAATAGAAATAGCCAGGTATGATGTGAGTAGTTTATACTGATCAAACATAAGGATGAAGGTGAGGGTGGTGAGTGTCGAAGCAAGACAATAATTAGTGTGTTTTGCTTGTTAAGCTACGGCCTTGTCTTTTCTTTAATTCTCTTCTGATCTAAACGTTGCATGAACCAGTGGTGATGGTTACATGAGGACACCTATTAAATCAATATTGGACAAACGAGGAGAGAGAAAGAGAGGGAAGGAGGTCGGATTTAGAAACTACAAAAAGGTGTGATTGGAATATCATTGTAGACAAGAATGAAAAATTAGGAACTGTTTTCATTTTGGTAAAAGATTACTGCTAAGTGTGAACTTTCTTTTTAATATTAAAAAGAATCAAACATGAAACCAATATATATATATATATGAGCAAACAGTTAATAAAATATGTTAAAAAAACACTTTGAAATGAGTTAAAAACATATTTAATCTGAAAAGGAAACACTAGATAAATGGATAGTCCTTAATCCACGGAGTTTCGAAGAAATACTCTCCTTCTCATCAGAGGGCAGGAATTAGCAAAATGCGGGATCAGATTTTGCATGCAGAAGTATTTGATGAACAAAATAAGTTAAGCAGAGGGAATATGGTAAAGAAAAAGGTGATTACACATGAATGGATAGTCTGGTGGAAGATAAAAAATCCAGTGACGGTAAAATCCAAATGTAAAACTTCAAGAAATATATATATATATATATATATATATATATATATATATATATACATACACTAGCATGGATAGCCGACGTTGCCTGAGTGGACATGTTTGGACAGAGCTGTTATATTGAGCAAGCCCCAGAAAATAACGGAAGTAGATAACCTAGATTCCCACCCCGCCCCCCAAAAATGAATCAAAACAACTTTTGTTTCAATCAAAATAGCGAATGCCCATACAACTGCAAAAATTAGCCACGATAGACAGGCTCGAACCGGAAACATGAAAAAGGGAAAGGGAAAAACGTAACTGGCTTTTGCCTACCAGACCACGGCAACTTATGTCATGACCCAGAAAAAATAACGTTTATAAACATAAAAATGGCATTGCGAAAAGTGACCCCCTAACTTGAAAAAAAAAAACCGGTTCGGTTGAGCACCACAGAATTAATCTTTTTTTTCTAATTTTCAGATATTATGCGCCTGAGGGATCGTTTTTTCAGATGGTACCAGTTTCGACCTGATCCAATGCGGCTGACAGAAGTTTTCACCTGATATATCAACACACACACAAAGTGACGTTTGAAATTTATATAATAGAAGACAGACAGGTGATGCCCAGAAAAGATAACTCTAAACTGGTTTCTAAAAAAAAAAAAAAAAAAAAAAAAAAAAAAATCGATGTCAATGATAATAATTCAAAATAATTTAAATATATTATCAATATAAATCCTTGAAATAACAATAGAACACTTATAACAATTCTCTTGCTGTAAACGGTAACTAACATACAACTATTTAGTAAAATCGATTTTCCTAAATGTAATATGCAAATGAGGTTACCTTGCGAGTGTATATTTTGCAGGAATCATACTATATATAGAAATAAATGAAACAGGAAAGTATATATTTTTATATGTTAATCAAATTGTGAACAAACATACAGACAGAAATACGAATTTATATAGGCATATATTTTCAATAAATATTTTTTTATAATGTACCACTTCACAAGGAACACACATGTTGCTTAAAAAAAAAAAAAAAAAAGTTTGCTAATAAAACTAATTTTTTGAAAGGAATATAATTTATGTTCCTGGTGAAGCAGTAAACTATAAAAAATATTCATTGTTCTAGTATTGCATTATTGATCTATCTTACAGAACTGTTATTTTCATATATAGTTGAATATTAAATTTTTTATTCCAATTAGTGTGTGTGTGTGTGTGTGTACACACGCACACACACACATATATATATATATATATATATATATATATATATATATATATTAATATTAGTATTGGAATGATTAATCGGAAGATTTGAAGGTATCGGAAAAATTGATGCCTATTTTTCGATGCCAAAATGATTCTTTTAGTTGTCTTGTTTATTTGATTTTGTTTTAAGTAAAATCTTCCATTGCTGGTAATTATGATAAAATAAATATTTATTGATTTTAAATTACCAGTAAAACTAAAATCGATAGATCATCCTCCACATGTGTATTTTGACGTTTAGGAAAATATCTGCATATTTTAACACTTGTTTTTACGAAAATCGGGGAAAATAATCTTATAGTTAAATAATTACAGATTTATAAAGAATCAGAATCCGTAATTGTGTTGGAATTGGGAATTTAGCACAGAATCAGTAATTGTATCGGAATCGGGAAAAATATTGGAATTGTCCTATCACTAATATATACTTATTTATTTAAAATTGTACAGAAGGTCAGAAAAACATTGTTACCGTCGGTTTCAAGCATAACATAAGGGGAACCAGTTAATGGTAAATCGTAAATAATGTTAGGCTCTCATCAGCTATGTTGAGAGAAAACAACATGGCTGATGAGAGCCGAACATTATTTACGATTTACCATTAACTGGTCCCTCTTATGTTAGGCTTGAAACTGACGGTACCAATGTTTTTCTGACCGTCTGTACAATTTTAAATAAATATTAAGCTCTTATATTGAAAAAGTTTTTTCTTTGTAATCGAGCACTTTGTTGGAATTCTTTTCCAAAAAACAGTAAACAAATATATATATATACATATATATATACATAAATACATATATATATATATATATATATATATATATATATATATATATCAGTCTTCTATTATCACAAACGTGATTTGAAATACTCTACATTTATACAGAACAGATAAAATTAATTCCCTCAAATAGAACAGTTTTGCATCACTTATGTCCCCCTATGAAGATGAAGATATAAAAATAAACCTTACATCTAGAATTCTTAACCTAATTTTTTTTTTTTTTTTTTTTTTTTTTTTAAATCAAAACATATTATATGATCTTGTTTCTGAAAAATGTCAAAAATTTAAGCTTAAGAGAATTTAAGAAATTGAAATTCAGAGAGCCTTGTTTAATTTGTCTCTAATGACTGAATGAAAATTTGATATTTGAATTTTCAAAGAGGAGGTTGCTGTCCACATTATGTCCCCTAAATCCCTTAAAAAAACAAACAAACAAGGAAACTAAAATTTGGGGAATATTTATTAATGTTAAATACCTATTGTTAAAATTTCATATAAGTCAAAGGGATCTGAATTTTCACAAAGAGCTTCCACCTCCTTTCTTCTCCTTCTTGCACAAAATTATACTAAATATAGCCCATATTTTTACCCATCATACCGAGCATTCGTGTTCCAAAATTCATAATGATCGGTTTCTAGTTTAGGAATGAATCCTGTACATTTAAATATAAAAATATTTACCCTTATAATAGATAAAGATTAATAATAGTGAAAACATATTTTTCGTCTGTCATATTTTGACGGAGAGTGTACACTGGTAAAAATATAACTGAACAAATCTAAAAAATATAATGCAAATGAAAAAAAAAAAATAATTTTCGAAGACAGTAACATCCAAACTTGGTGAAGTTAAGAGTTGGCATATTATATATATATATATATATATATATATATATATATATATATATGAAAGAGAAAAAGGTCTCTAACCTGTGAAGATTAAGACCCACTGACCTAAAATGATAAACTTGTTCTGAGAACTGATAGGAGGTTGTCCTCAACGCTCAAAGAGATTCTCCTGCTAAAAAGGCATACACTTATTAATCTACTCAAACCGGGTAAAAACGTTTTAAAAATAAAATCGTAAGCAAACAATATAAAGTATTGATATCTAATTGGGAGGAAAAAAAGAAAAACGGAAAAGAAAAATGGAAAAAAAGAAAAACAAAGAAATGAAAAATAAATGAAGAAAAATAAATGAAAAAATAAATGAAAAAAATAAAGGAAGAAAGAAAAGCAAAAAAGAAAAACAAATGAAAAAGAAATGAAAAATGAAGAAAAAAGGACAAGAAAAAAGGAAAGAAAGAAAATGGAAAAGAAAGAAAAAGTAAAGAAAGGAAAAGAAAAGTAAAGAAAGGAAAAGAAAAGTAAAGAAAGGAAAAGAAAAGTAAAGAAAGGAAAAGAAAAGTAAAGAAAGGAAAAGAAAAAGGAAAAGAAAAAGAAAAAGGAAAAGAAAAAGAAAAAGGAAAAGAAAAAGAGAAAGGAAAAGAAAAAGAGAAAAGAAAAGAAAAAGAGAAAAGAAAAGAAAAACGGAAAGGAAAAGAAAAACGGAAAGGAAAAGAAAAACGGAAAGGAAAAGAAAAACGGAAAGGAAAAGAAAAACGGAAAGGAAAAGAAAAACGGAAAGGAAAAGGAAAAAATAAAAAAGGAATAGGGAAAAAAGAAAAGAGGAATGGGAAAAAATAAAGGAAAAAGGAATGAAAGAAAAGAAAAATTAAAAAAAAAGAAAAAAAACCTTACCTAATACATTGCTTTTATAGAGGATCTAAGGTTTGAATGTAATGACTGGTTTGAACATCTTTTATGTATAGTTTTTACTTTATTATTATTCTAATACAAACTCTAAACAAACCTAAACTTACAAAATCTAACGCAAATGCATCCATTTAGGAGTTGGCAAACTAATTCAGACAATCTATACAAGAGTCGTTCCAAAAATAAAGCCTTCCATTTTATTTTTACTCAAAATAAGTTGAGCTACAAAGACAGAAGTGGTACCATTAAAACGAGCGACTTTTGTACTCCGGAATTTATATTTCTACATAGTCACCAGCATTCTCAATGCACTTTTGCCAGGAATTCAATAACATCTCTGCTTTTAAAGCCTATCCATGACGGGTTGCTTTCTTAGAGTCTCACACTGTCAATATCTGCAACAGAAAGATGAAACATTCTGGTCATGAATGCATTAGTTCAGTCATCATAACAATGCAATTTGCAATCCCCTCTGATCCATTCAAGCGGAATAAAAATAGTAGGTATATATTTTGGAATGTCTTCCGTAGATTGACAATAAAATAAACAAAACTGAATTTTATTGAAAATTATATTTTTTCGGCACTACTAGTTAAAACTGGTAAATACTATTTTAATTTCTTAAAACAAATTTGTTATTTTATATATTTTGTAAAATTGTTGAAATTGAAAATAATTTATTAGGTAAGATTTTTCCTCTCAATCTTTAAAGTTTTCTTTTCATATCGACATTGTTTATTCAAGAAACACCATTTTTATGCCTTTGTTTATCCGAAGATAACTGTCTCTTCATTTAAAGATTAAAAAAAGGATAATCTTTTAAAAATTCTCTGAATTTTTAAAAATGGTGATTGCAAAAACCCGAAGTCACAAGCTGTCCCGATGATAGAAAATAGATCTGCAGTATGTATGAAACGATAATTTTATAGCAAAAAAAGTTGCAATTTTCAAACTTCTGACATGTAATTGCTTATATCCAGTGGTCAAGGGAAATGTATGACTGGAATTTTTTTTTTTTTATTTACTTAGGGAAAGTTGGTGAACCGCTTATCAAGGCCCGCAGACCACTCTAGGATAAGTGTTAGGCAGATGATGAGACAAAATAATCAGTAATGGTGGAATTTGGGTAGGGCTTTATTTAAAAGGGCAGTTTGATAGGAACTTATTTGCATTAGATTTGAAAATGACCATATTATAGTCAGCTAGGAAGCAGCTCCACGGTATTGTGTTCCGCAGACAGTTCTAGGAAAGAAATTGCTCATGGAATTTCCATTGAGTATTGGGCACAGATAGAGAAACAAGGCCATCCCTAAAACAGGTTTAGTTTGATGGGGTTTTTGGTTTTTCTTTTTTTTGTGTTTTGCATGAAATAATAATTGGAATGAACTAATTGATAAATTTGAGAATATTGATAAAGATTTATAAATGAAGAGGTTGATAAAAAAAAAAAATTCAACTAAATGTAAAAAAAAAAAAAAAAAAAAAAACTTACATTTAATTTAAAAAAAAAATTTGTTTCATTTTAACTTTTAAAATAATGAAAGTAAACCAGAAGGTTTTATTTTTTAATATTTAAGTTTTAGAAGCAAAAAGTTAGGAAACAAATGAATTTCATTTTAGTATACAAAAATGAAAAAGAAAAATGAATTGTATATTCCTGCTGGAGAGTTTCGTCACATGATTGAGATTAGAACATATGTTTAAGGGACCAAAAGGTTCCACCATCCTGCTTGGTATTACCAAATGGTCACCCATTTGGTAGGGCCAGACTTAACATTGCTCAACTAATCTAATAAGAATAAGCATGTCTATGCTGTGTATACTATAAATAAAAATCCTATATTTATTTAATGTTTCCCTTGTTCAGAAGTCAGATGTTTTCTGATATTAGGCAAGCTAACTCTTCACTTATAATTCAACCATAATAGACACAGGAATGCTGTATGCATTGCTTCTAACACCCTTCCAGCACACAGAACACTGACTAGAGTCCCTAAGGGATTGTAGACCACGGCCACACACCATTACTTGGATTTTAGGCAAGTTTACCCTTTGACCCTATCCTTTAACACTTCCAAGAACTCTCCAATGATAACTAAGTCATCAGCATAGAGTAATTCCCAAGTAAAACTCTCGTGATAATGATGACAACGAAAGGGCTAAGGACAGCTCTCTGGTGAACTCTAACTTTGACATTGAAGCTATTACTCTAAATTTAAAAAATTGTGAGGTTAATTTAGGGATTATCGATTAGAGTATAACATATACCAGTATAAATTATTATAGACACAAACACTATATAAGCGAAATATGTGTGTATATGTATGTATGTTCGCTTTTTGTGTATGTCTGCAAAAGGCTTTTTTCCGGCAGGTTCTCGAAGCTGTCGCTCATTCTTAAAACTTTTTATATCACGTCAAAATTATAATATCTACGAGTATGTGTGTATTTAATTTGCCCAACTTTTACTAGCTCGCCGCATCTTCGAAAAGCAAATGATGGAGCGGGGAAAACAGTAACTGGCCTGCCGTGCAAAACTAGGTCAAATATCACGCCACTTCCTCGCACCTGTATATTTCAGTTTATAAACCTTAACTGAACACATCAACTTCTCTCCTTCATGGCGGAGATGGTCAGGTGGCTGGCTTTTTATCCCTTTCGTTTCCACCTTCGCGTCAAGGCTTCGGGGTTCAATCCTACCTTCTGACCAAAACTTTTTATTTTCTTTTACACATACAAACACCCAGCCAACGCTGGGTACCCCCCGCTAGTATAAGTTGAAAAAAAAACAAATCCTTATCTCCTATGTCTTTACTCCCCATCTTTATGTCCTATGTTTCATTCCCTATCTCTTTCCTTAGCTATAATCTGCTTCTTTTCTCTTATTAAGAACTCCCGTTAGTCACTCCGTCCTACTCAATACCCTTTTGCCTTTGAAACCAATTCTAATGATCTCGCTCCACCACATTTTCATTACCTCTCCCCCTGAACTTTATAAGTATATAAAAATAAGTGTTGCCTTCCTTGCCCTTACTTTTGTACAATGCTTTTTTTCCCCTCCACTTCTGGTGAGAAGCATTTAGCTTTGAAATACCATGACCTAAAGAGGTTTGCTTCATTATTTCCCTTTTCACTCATTGTAATCACCTTCATCCTTATTGACATGATAATGTAATAAAGTTCGAATGCAACTTTATTATCTCCCTATCTTTTCTTATGCTGCATTTTAAAAATCCCTAATCTGCGCCATCTTCAATGTGACAAGATAAACTGAAGATGTTAGACATGAGAGAGGAAATGTAAAAATAACATCTGCTGACTTATCTGCAGAAATAGATTACAGTTTCCGAAACTACACAAGAGATATTATCAGACATAAAAACAAAAAGAAACAAAATTAAGTAGGCTTCCGGCAACGCTAATATCGCTTAATAATTCGGCAGCAAGTTATGTAAAATGCTTATTCGATTATCATACAAGTTAAGAAACCAGCACTATCTCTCCAAACCCCTGATCTAGAGAGAGGGGGATCAGCAATTTCAAAGCCGCCTTGGGTTTATTCATACTCTCATTTATCATGTAGTCTCAAAATATAATATACAGTCGTATTCCATAGTAACATTAAAAATCCAAGGCAATTGCAGAAACCCTAGAAACTGATAATCAATTTAATGGAATGAGGCCGTTAACGAATGGTAACAGTTAATGCTACCAAGACTAAAGTTCTTTCCTCATAAAAAAAAAAGAAAAACTTAATTATTAATTGGCATGGCAAATAACACCCTACCTGAGAGTCCATCCTTCAAACCCCTCAATTTAACATTAGCAAGCAACATGAATTGGAACAAATACATTGAGAATATTGCCAAAGCTGCTGCAAAGATGAGTTTTCTTTACTTACACATCCTGTATCTCTAAAATGCTACAATTCATCCATGCATAAAGTATTATTACCACATCTGGGTTGGTGCATCTACCATCAGTCTCTCGCTCTTAGACAGGATCCAAAAGTCTCAAATCTAATAGATCTTGGACTATCAACCAAGTTCCAACCTCTCTTCCATTGCTGCAATGTTGGTTGGTTGCTTTACGGCATATCAACCCTTTTCAGGTTATTTAATGCTGAATCCAGTGATTTTAAGAAAAATTTTTTAATAGAATATTTTTTTTTAGGTTTCTATTTAACCCATAGTTGGGACCCTAACAGGTACTACCACTCCGAGTCAGAGTGGACCTGGGAGCAATGGTAATTAGAGGGTGGCTCCACACTCCCCAAAGCACACAAGCTGGGGCGCAATGTTGCATCTTTGTGCCTATTTACACATACTTTCATGGAATATGCTCTAATGAACTTATAGCATGTAACCCTAAACATAGATACTCCCAACTAACCCAACAAGCAGCAAAATCTCGTCCCTTCAGTGATGAGGTTCCTAAATTCCGGAAAGCCTTCTATTCTAATAGGTACTTCCATCAGATTGTTAGACTATGGAATTTCCTCCTTTTCTTACTGTACTAACCTGCAGATGTTTAAATGTAATTTGAATAGACATGTCGTGACCTTTATCTGTTTATATTGTTAGAGTGCTTATAAATATTTCCATTCTTTAAACTTATAGCACAATATTATACCATCTTTGTTCAAATTTATCTAAGTACTCTGAGTAATCTAATTTATATATATATATATATATATATATATATATATATTATATATATATTACTCTTTTTCACCCCAAACAAGGTATATTGCCACTTGGAACATAAGTGGCTACTATTTGGGATCATATCTAATAGGGGACTGTAAGGAGTTGAGTAGCAAGATGTTTGTCCACATTACATTTAAACTTTTGCAGGTTAGTACAGTCAAGGAAGCAGGAAACAGGGAGGAAATTAAAGTTTAGCAGTCTGAGGGGGAAAATAGAAGGCTTTCTCGTATCTAGGGAGCAAAACAGTGAAGAAGTGGAGTTTTGCCACTTGCCTGATTAGTTGAGCCTATGCATGTCGAGAGGGGGCACAAGTCCTATGAGTTTATCAAAGCACATTCCATAAGAGTACTTGTGAAACAAGTACAGGGATGGGACAGAGGTTGGAGCTTGACCAACATATCTTGCTATGAGGGTTTATCTCCAAAACCTTTTTAGAAATGTATGACACGTAAATCTCACACTCTTATTGTACCATCTTTACACAAAACAGATACTACACATTGATCCTAGCCAATTAAGTGTATTTTAGTGTCAGTTTCATGTTAGACATAACTACGACATGGGATAAAATTTTTTTAATTACTTTCTTTTCCATTACATAGCAATAGGTTGTTCTAATCTTTTAAGAAAGGGGTGGAAGGTGATAACGAAGATACGAACATGATATTCCCTTGGGATATTATACTCATACAAAATTAGCATTTGTTTACAAAGATTAGTGTCTTATATAGGAGGGGACGAGACATGAGTTTTTCAATTAATCACTTAGTATCGAAACGATTAGTAAACGCATTATTTTATCAGTAAACACAGAAAAATAATACCTTGTTGTGTGGTGATCGACAGTTTGGTAAATGATTCCCCATTCAACGCTAAATTAGAATAAAGAAAGCAAAAAGACAAATAAGCAACCATTCAAAAGATACTTCTTTCCTTGACTTTCAATTGGTTCAAAAAGAACGCAGGAGTCGGGTGGAGGTTCTACAAATCAGTTCATAGTTCTGGAAAGAATAATAAGTTCCTGCAGATTGCATAAACATAAGAGATGTTGACACTCTAATAAAGTCTGAAAATTTAGCAATTATAATTTATTTTGCAGGATCTGTTTTTGGCCCTTTTTGTTTGCTACTTCCATCAAGGAAGTTATATTTTCCATATTAATGCGAATCTCAATGTATCATTTATGTGTAACAATATTGACCTTATATTTAACGTTGGGTACTTTCAGAAAATTGCAGTACCAAATTTTTGTTCCCCTCCCCCAATTAACTATGCATTGTTCCTCTCTCCTAATTAACTATGCGTTGCTAAAAAACAAAACAAAAAAACAGAACCCTTTATTTCATCCACGGGGGTAGCATACTCTCATGTTGTCAGCCATAACTAGGTAGAAGTAAGTAATTCACAATTATATTTGGAGTGCTGCCAGCATTGAGGATTGAACCTTCAACCTCCAGAAGAGTAACTTACAACTGAATTTTACCAAGTATTTTATACAATGCATCTTGGGTTCTTGTAAATTATTTAGGACTTCTACCTAGTCATGGCTGACAAAACGAACATGCTACCCCTGTGGATTAAAGAGTTCCATTCAAAATTCTGTGCAGATTCCAGAGTTCAACAAGATACTTCGTAGCCTCGTAGGAGATGTTCTTTTCTCTTCCTTGCAACCTCTATCTTACAGAAGAGATGTTGCGAGTTTGTCTCTGATGTATCGTTATTTTCATGGAAAGTGTTCGACTGAGCTTCAATCTATGGTCCCCCCTCGCCAAACTTTCACAAGAAACACTCGTCTAGCTGTAAACACTATCAATAATTCCCCCCACTCTTTATCTGTGCCTAAACCTAAACGTAGATTCCATGAACAAAGCTTTTTTATTAGAACTGCACGCCTGTGGAATTGTCTTCCATTTTCCTGCTTTCCGGCTGACTACAATATGGTTGTGTTCAAGTCTAACGTAAATAAGTTCTTGATGAGCCGTTCCATATAAGTTATCAAATTTACCAAATTTTCATTACTAATGATTATTATATTGTCCAATTTCTACTGTACACTCTTTAACCCTTATCCTTGAGTGGCCTCTTGGCCTTGATAATGAGTTGATACCTATGAAAAAAAAAAAAAAAAGAAAAAGTCCAATGTGAACAAGTTCTAATTGAATCGTCCCCCTAAGTAATCCAAGTTTCAAAATTCCCACTGTTTACTATGCTAAAATCACAATGACTAATGTATACCTATTAACCCTTATCCTCGAGTGGCCTCTGGGCCTTGATAAGTGGTGACACCCTTGTAAAAAAGATACACCTGAAGAAAGTCAGAGATGATATCGACCGAAACGTTGTGAAAATAATACAAGATGTAAACAGTAGTTTGAATAATCAATCCTCTTCTCATAAATTCCGAAACAGAATTATAGTTTATTTTGTTACCAGAATTTCATTCAATGTCTTGGTTATAGTGCAGTTGCTTATTCCAGTAGCTTCTATCCAAAAACTGCAGGCTTTTGAAACTCTTCCTGTTGACAGTTTTCCTCCTACCGATACCTTGGTCTTTTCAAGACTACGGTTAATAGGCATCTCCTGTCTTTCCAATAATAATCTTTCGTTTTTTGTTTTGTTTTTTTTTGGGGGGGGGGGCTCGTTTCATCAAGTGGATCTATGTCTTGCCTGGAACGACTTCCATAAAATGAATCAAAAGATTTCAAGAATTTGAATAAGGTGTAGCCGATTCCAAAGCATTTGATAGTACCCATTAAGCCAATAATGTACTACACTGACCAATTAGAGACTTTTTGTTGAGTTGCGGAAAAAAATACAAACATTATACAAGCCAATATCAGGTACTTTACCTCATTAACGTAATAGTTCACAACTAAAATGGCTTCATATTTAAAGATGTTTATTTTAAATTACGTACACAGACGCCTACATAAAATGTAAGTTGGTTAATAGGACGTAATGGCATTAAAACTACCATAGAGGTATCATCATCATCCGCGTTATCAAATTACAGACAAGCTGATACACCAACCAACAAAATCACAGCCCCCCCCCCACAACCCCACATACGCAAGATTACGTCATAAAGACTCGACTTTTTAAACAAAAAACAAAGACTCTTTTCTTAAAGTATTCCTCTATTCATTTAACGTCATTTTTCTTTTCCTTTATTAAGGGATCAGACGTTTTCTGGTGTTATGCAAACTTGCTCTTCAGTTCTCACGGTTCAGTGGGTCAGTAGTTTCCAAATACTACTCTGAAGTCTTGTCTAATCATTTGCTTTCAAGTTTTTCTTGACTGGCCAACCTTCCAGCAATCTAGGACAGGGGTTTCTAAACTACGGCATGTGGGCTAGATCCAGCCCACCGAGCTCTTATGGAAATCGTAAAAATATTCAAGGAAAATTTTAAAAAATGAAAATGTAGTGAGGTGATTTTTCTTTTTATTCAAAAAATGATCAGAAGAATGAGGTTTTGAAGAAGCAGTTTCACTAAAAACAAAGCTAATGAGCAAAACGGTATAAAACATGTTCAGGTCATTTTTATATATATATATATATATATATATATATATATATATATATATATATATATATATATATATATATATACTAGCAGTTCCGCACAGCTTTGCTCGGGCCCTATGTAGTGTTCATAACTTTATGTGCATATGTATATATTAAAAAGTATGAATATGTACGGTAATGCCTTTCTATATAATAGGCTTCCTTAACTACATAAAAGTTGGTAAAGACTGCAGACGTCAATTTTTTTTTTAATTTGACCCCAATTTTGATCCCTTAATATTTCTTGTTTTGGGCTCAAATTAAATTAAAATGTCTGACCCATGTCCAAGTAACCTACATCTAAAATTTCAAGTGTTTAGACCCAAAATTGGCGGAGGAGTTTGGTAGAGTCTGCAAAGGTCAACTCTGTAAACTTTGACATCTTGCCAGCAAAATTTTCGCCGAAAAATTGATTAAAAAGCTTGCTGCATGTCTGAATAACATTTATGTAAAATTTCAAATGTTTAGACCCAAAATTGGCTTAATAGTTTGCTAGAGATCGTAAAGGTAAAATCTTTTGAACTTTGACCCCTTGGAGGCCAACTTCTCAGCAAAAAAAAAAAAAAAAAAAACGATCAAAAAGCTTGCCCTATGTCTGAATACACTTTATATAAAATTTCGAATGTTTAGACCAGAAATTGGTTGAGTAATTTGCTAGAGACCATAGAGGTCAATCTTTTTTTAAAATTTTGACCCCAATTATGACCCCTTAACATTTACTGTTTTTGGTTCAAATAAAATTATAAAGTTAGATCCATGTTCAAGTAACGTATATCTAAAATTTCAAGTGTTTAGACCCAAAATTGGTGGAGGAGTTTGGTAGAGTTCTCAAAGGTCAAATCGTTGAACTTTGACCTCTTAACTGCCAAATTTCTGGCCGAAAACCGATTAAAAGATTTTTCCAAATCTCAATACTCCTTATGTCAAATCTAGAGTCTGTAAACCGAAAATTGACAGAGTTATTTGGTAGGGAAGTGTACACAGACAGACCGACATTTTCACTTTTATAGATATATAGATAGATTGGCCTGCGTAGCTCTAAAAAGTCAACAATATGCACCCCCCTCCCGCTTCAATTCAAAAATCTTTTGAGATCCTTGATCTCGGACATTCATGCTTGATTGATCCATGAGAATGAACATTTCACACGACCATACAAGTGCAATCAATTCATCTTTAGGTCAACCTCCATGCGGGGCAAGTGTAATGCTCGAGGTATTTTAAAGAGTTACTTGGGGAGGAACAATATGCGAACAACATCTCATTTGAAAATTCAAATATTCCAGATTTGGATGAAC